>NW_027121917.1:1200000-1715206 GCF_030686945.1 Centruroides vittatus | reverse complement strand
CGTACAGGTTTTGGCGCGACGTTCGAATTGTCAGAAGATTCAAGTGCTAGACTTGTGCTTTTTGGTTTCTCTCATATTTTGGTTTTTGGGAGTGTAAAGTTTTTTGGTGGCCTTTCGACTGTCAGGTTTTTGCTTTTCCCAGGCAGAGATTACTTCCTGGTGGCTGGTGCCCCGAGTGGCTACTTCAGCAGCGGAAAAGGATTTCCGGAATTAAATTATTTCCCAGCTTTCTCCCAGGTAGGAGCGGGATTCACGGGCCTATCCGGTGTGGACTGCTCCATGGCTTCGGAGGCGTCTTCGCCCCCGCGCATTCGCCTCCGGTCCCCGGAGTCGGGCCCGGGGGGCCCCGATCCCTCGGGACTGCGGTATTTGGCTCCTTTCGCGGAGGCGGATAAACTCCGCTCTATTCGGCCGTCCCTCCCATCGGACTTCTTGTTCACAATCTTCCTGGAGGGCCAGGGCCCCCTTCGTCGTTTACGTCTGGCCGAGCTACACGCCGCACTCCGGACGCGATTCCCACGCCCGGAGCTCATCGAGGACGTTCGTTATTCCAGAAGTGGGCTTCTTCTGTTGAAAACAAAAGACTTCCCCACCGCCCAAACGGCTCTCGCCCTGACGTCTCTTGGGGACTTGTCGGTGCGGGGCAGGTTGGCCCCGGAATGCTCCCAAACGGCATATCTCTTGAGAGGAGTGGATGTCTCGCTAACCGTGTCCGAGATTTACGATATGCTCACGGAGGCCATGTTGCCTGTTGTCGAGGTGCGCCGCTTCACGCAGAAATTCATCGACCGGGCAGAGGTGACCCCGAGTACGACAGTTTACTTCTCCGTTGCCAGTGCGGACCCGATCGAGTCGGTGAAACTGTACTATCAGCGGTTTCGCTGTGAGCGTTTCTACCCTAAGCCCAGATTCTGTGGGCGCTGTCTTACTTTCGGCCACGCTCCGGCTTCTTGCCGTGGGCGCCGTCGTTGCCTAAACTGCGGGGAGGACCACGACCCCACGGGGTGCTCGCGCCCGGCGGAGAAGTGCGTTCGCTGCGGGGGCCCTCACCGAGCGGACTCGTCCAACTGCCCGGCTTACCTCTCGGAAGCGCGGCTACTCAAATTGAGTGTCATCCACCGCTGCTCTCATGTGGAGGCTAAGCGTCTCTGGCCTGCGGAGCAACCATCATATGCCCAGGTGGCGGCAAAGCCTAAACCCCTCCAGGTCCCGGAGGCCAAGAGTGGTTCCAGCGGTAGGGTAGAGACTACCCATCAGGCCGACTCTGCACGGGGCCCGGACCACCAATCCTTGACTCGGCGAATCGCCCGGCTGGAAGCGGCTATCGACTCGCTACGGGCAGAACTCCGACAAATTAGATCAGAATTTCGGTCTACCCCTCCCACTAGGGAATCGGAACTCCCTCTCCCCGAGAACAACTCGTTGCAACCCCAACAATTACCTACCTCCCAGGCTCAAAAACGTCCGCCACAGCGGGAGGAACGCCCTACGATCTCTGGCCCGCCTAGAAAGAAAAAAGGGAATAAACAGAGGAAGGCGGCCCCAAAGGCTACTTCCGATTCAGACGGGCCAGCATCGGACATGGACCTTTCCTTCCTGCCCGGCCCAACCCGGACGGTTTCATTGGAAGACTTTGGCGCTGCCAACCTGGCGGAAAAGGTAAAACTTCGTCACCGTCAGTCAGTGCAATCGGCACATAATGCCTAGTCCGGCCCAATTCAATTCGGCCCTTCGCATCGTTCACTGGAACGCCCAAGGCCTACGCGCAAAAAAGGACTTTCTTTTGGCGGAACCATGGCTCCGTGGGGTAGACATCCTTTTAATCCAGGAGACGTGGCTTGTCCCGTCAGCCTCCTTCTCCCTCCCTGGGTTCACCATTTTCCGGTGTGACCGTCCCAATTCCCGCGGCGGCGGTCTTTTAGTGGCGGTGGCAACGGCCATTCCCGCGCGCCTCCTCCCGGCCGGCCCGGGAATCGCGGGCCTGGAGACCCAGGAGCTCAGGATCTTTCTCCCGGGGGGCCCTTTTTCCCTCGTGAACGTCTACGCCCCTCAAGGCGTTCAGCCGGACATGGATCTAGACTCTTTGCTTCGCGACGACTTTTGCCCTCGGATCATCTGCGGCGATTGGAACGCGCACCATCCCTACTGGGACGATGGCTGCACCCACCCCAACACGGCGGGACGCGCGCTCTTCGATTGGTTTTCCACAGCAGATCTTTGTTGCCTGAACTCGGGGGTTCCTACCCGGTTCAGTGCCTCTAGCGCCTCAGCCCTCGACTTATCATTTTGCTCTCCGGACTTGCTCGGCTCGACTACTTGGGACGTCCTCTCAGACACTCTATCAAGCGATCATGCCCCAGTCTCCCTTTCCATTACCGCTCTAGCACACCGACAGGGGCCTCGGGTACGTTTTCGCTGTAGTACTGACTGGTCCGGCTTCCCCACCCGTTTCGAGAACTCCATCTCTTCACTGGCCCTTCGCCCCCCCTCGTACTCCCAGTTCGCCGGCCTGCTTCGGGAGGCTGTGGAGGACTGTTCAGTGTGGCGCGCCCCTCCTCCCCCTGGGTCCCCACCTTGGTGGACTCCGGCGTGTAGCCTCCTTCGGGCAAAGAAACGAAGGGCATTTCGTAAAGCCCGCCAATCTGCCTCCTTGGCCCTTTGGACTCACTACAAACGTCTCAGCGCCCTACTCCGCCGGCAATCCCGGCAAGCGCGTCGGGAGTGGTGGGGCCGACTCTGCTCCTCCCCTCCTTCTCCGTCTACGATCTATAGAATTTTTCGTCGCCTCCGCACGCCCGCGGAAGCGCCAACGTCCCACCTCATTTTGCGTACGACGGAAGAGATTACTTCGCCAGCCCAGCAAGCAGAGGCGCTGGCGGCCTATTTTGGTCGGAACCGCCCATCGGGCGCGTTCGCCCCAATCACAGCGAACCACAACGATCAGCTTACCCTAGAGGACGGCCCGTTCCGTCCAGCGGAGTTGCTTCGGGCCCTTCGGGGCCTTCGCCCAACCACTCCGGGCCCGGACCGCATCCAGGCCCAGGCCATTCGTGCACTCCCCCCGTCGGGCCTCGCAGCCCTCCTGGCTGCCTTTAACAGTGCATGGTTGGCGGGGACATGCCCCCAGGAGTGGAAGCTAGCCCACATAATTCCTATTCGCAAACCGGGCCGCCCGGCGACTAACTGCGCCTCATACCGGCCAATTTCTCTAACTTCCCACATGGCCAAACTCTTCGAACGTATGGTTCTGCACCGTTTCCATATTTCTGCGTCTAATTCCACCTTTTTCCACCCACACCACTTTGGGTTCCTGCCCTATTGGGGCGCCGAGGAAGCTTTGCTCCTTCTTCACCATCAGGTCGCAATGGCTCGGGCCCAACGGAAGTGGGTTTTTCTGTTGGCCCTCGACTTGGAGGGGGCCTACGACTCGGTCAGCCAACAGGGCCTCCTGGCCAAGATCCGGTCTTATGGCATCGGGGGCAGGTTTCTTTCTTGGCTAAAAGCATTTCTGCTAGACCGCCAATTCCAGGTTCGCTGGCGTGGTATCCTCTCCCATCCCCACCCGTTCCGGCAAGGTATCCCTCAGGGGAGCGTACTGGCCCCCTCCTGTTTACCTTATACATGGCCGATCTCTGGAAGTCTATTACACCGGATGTTTCGGTGATAGTTTATGCCGATGACATCTTTCTTCTCTCTGCTAGCTCGAGTCCTACCAAGGCCCACGCCCGCGCCCAACAAGCTTTAGACCACTTGGAACATTGGGCGTCGGGGTGGAGCATGTCCTTTTCTGCAACCAAGAGCGCATCCATCGATTTTTTGGCCAAATCCAATCGCTCACCTTTATCTTTCACCCTCAGTTCGGGGACCATCCCCCAGCAAAGGGTAATCCGAGTTTTGGGCCTCCAACTCTCACATACTTTCACTTGGGACAACCATGCCCAATTTCTCCGGACCAAACTAACGCGGTCCTGCTCCTACTTAAAATACTTTGCTTCCCGCCGAAATGGGGCTCGGACCGCCGACCTCTTGCACCTTGTCTACTCGGTGCTTCGCCCAATGGCGGAATTTGGCGCCCCGCTCCTGGAGGGGGCTCCGCCCTCCAGCATTAGCCGTATGGAGCGCCCATTACACGAGGCCCTTCGTACCGCGCTGGGGGTCCCCAAATCGACTCCCCTGATCTCTCTCTATACGGAATCCGGGTATATCCCGCTTCAGCTTCGTCTTCGCCACAGAGCGATAATGCATGCGGTAACACACTTATCTCGGGGTCCATCAAGCCCTCTGTTCCACCTTTTCCAGGCGGCTCCCAGTCTGGCCTCTCACCATTGGCGCCGCTTTCAGTCTCCTTACGTCGCCCGGGTCTTTACCCATTTCGCTAAGGAGAGTCTCCCGATCGCCAGCCTTTACCGCCAGAATTTCCACCCTCCGTGTGCAGATCAGATCCGGCCCAAGGTCCACCTCAATGAGTGGTCCGCAGCGGGTGCGGATCACGCCGAGGGCTTGAAAAGCCTTTACTCTGAGCTCCACGCTAAACTTTGGTACGACAGGTTCTGCATCGGTACTGATGCATCGAAAACTACTCTCAGGACGCAGATCGGCATCGTCATTCCGAGCGAGGGTATCCGGGAGACTTGGCGTCTCCACGACGCCTGCAGCGTTTTCACGGCAGAGGCAATCGGGATTCAGCGAGCGCTGATGATCGCCTCCCAATATAATCGTCCGACCGTAATTTTTTCAGACAGCCGCTCTGTCCTGCAGGCAATTACGAACGTCTCTTTCTCATCGACGGCCATTATCTCAGACATTGCATCCATCGTCAGCAGGTTCCCCGCCCCCCTGGACCTCGTTTGGATCCCAGGACATTCGGGCATTCAGATTAACGAAGCGGCCGATAGGGCAGCCAGTCACACCGATCTTACTGGTTCCTGGCGCCATTCCCTTACCCCGAGAGATCTACATCGGCTCAACAGGGACAAGATCATGCTCGCCCTCACCGACAATTGGTCGGCTGCTCTCCGGCACAAGGGGAGGGAACACCTCCGGCCGTTCTCCCCTTGGCCTTACCATCTGGCCTCCTCGCGCCGTGCGGAATCGCTTTTGGCGAGGCTACGTACTAATACGGCGCCTCTTCAATCTTTCCTTTTTTCTCGTCACCTTAGCCGCTCACCGGACTGCCAGCACTGCGGGCAGGAGGAATCCCCCGATCATTTTTGGCTGGTGTGTCCGGCGTACAACGAGGCCCGTCGGGAGTTGGGCCAAGCCCTTTCTTTGGACCTGAACCAGACTCGCCACCTCAGCCAACTTTACTGGCCACACGCGGGTTTAGACCCGAGCCACCACATCTCAGCCCTTGAGCGGTACATATATAAGACCGGCCGCTTCGCCTAGCCACCAGGCGGCGCATCGGAAGAAAAGCCGACAACGGCCATACCTTCCAACATAAACCCACGAACAACAAGAACAAGAACTCATAAGAATGGTAATTTTCCCAATTGCCACGTATGTCACAGAAACCTGGACCATAAATGCCACCTCTCAGAAGAAACTTGATTCCTTTGAAATATGGACATATAGAAGAATGTTAAGAATCTCTTGGATGGAGTACTGAACAAATTGCTCCATCCTAAAACAACTGAAAATCACAACATGCCTTACCACTATAATACACCAATCCTACCTTTGCTTTTTGGGACATGTTTACAGGCACAAAAATGGATTTGAGAAACAAATTCTAGAAGGGAAGATTAATGGGAAACGCCCTAGAGGCAGGTGTCAGAATATGTGGGCAGACCAAGTAATGGCAATTACAAGACATACAACACAAGGCCATCCAGATAGCATAACACTGTGAAAAGTGGAAGGATACAATTAAAGCTGTCAATTCATATTATTACCACACCCCATGAAAGGGCAAAGGACTAAAAAAAATAAGATTTAATCACATTATGTATTTGATTATTTGTATTCATATCTGCATATAATTTTATAAGCATACTCTGGCTTTTTATCTGGTATCATTATAAAAAACCTTTTGATTTAATTTTCAATAATGAGTTTTATCCATAAGTAAAGTTCAAAACATCTGATGCGTACACTATTGGTGACCGACCCGGTGCGCCAATAACATCAGATGAAGTTCTGTAAGTTCGGTCAGAAAACACCGTTGATCAGGTTTGTCGGGAAGACACCTTGCGACGATTTGGGTACTTGAAAGGTTCACTCGGGTCCAAAACCAATCGTTGAATCTTCTGCTGCTCACCAACCATCTGAATAGCGTAACGTCCTGTAAGCGTAGCGTGGGCAAACTCCCCCACAACCCGCGTCTATCTGTCCTTTTTCTCACATTCCGAGCATCAACTCCCCTCTTCCCGCCTCAACCTTTACCCTCCACACTCGTCAGCAACGGGTCAGATGACTCAGGTGACCACCCGGTGTTTACCCGTCCACATTCCATCAGTCTCTCCCTCAACCATCTTCTTGTAACGATGATCGTTACCAGACCAAAAGAAAAGGGCAGGAATCATGTTTACTCGATTCCGCCCCGACACCATACAAATGAAATAGAAAATAAAATTGGTGAGCAATTATTTATTGTGACATCATCACAATTCCAGGCTGCAATTTTTAATCATATTTTTAAATTTATTTAATTTAAAATATATGCTCTCCACCTCAAATTAGTAGTGTCTTGCCCCTGTACATCATACTTTTCCATTAGCAATAGAGTCATGCCAGTCATCTATCTAACTCCTTTCAGAGGAACATTTTTGAACAGAAATAAAACGACTTTCAGTTTGAATCAGAAGTTTGTATATAATTAATCAGGACCTCCTGCCCCTAAGGTTTCCATATCTAGTCTCATCTTTCATCTATCTAACTCTGTTCTTCAGATTAGGAAAGACTGGCAGATGGACAACAGTGGGAATTTATAGGTCTACAATTTTTTCAAATTGGAGCCCAAAAAGTATCACTGTATTGCAATGGTTTCTATCTATTCTTCTTTCCAGTACACTTTTAAAAAAATTGATTTCAAGACAAATTTGGCATAACTCAAGTGTTGATAACTTGATAGATCTACTATACTCTTGAATAATTTTGAGGCTAATGTCAGACAAGTGTGAAAACATACGGATGCTGTTTTTTTGATTCACAGCCAGAAAGGCAGTCGTCAGATGAGCACCATTTTTCATAGAGCACATTCGTAATTAGTTTCATTTCAGATGTGTATATGTTACTGTGAAAGACTGATGTGTGGCAAATGTCGAGATTCTCCAGTGAATGTCAACATTCACACAGTTGTTTAGTGTATGTACAAAATATTTGCTATATATCATTATTTCTCACTTACACTGGCAAATGTCAACATTCAGCATGCACTGATGGTGAATCTTGAATAAAAATATTTTTCTTACATTATGTCAAAAATGCAACTTTTTAATATATGATATATGTCAAAATAGGAGAAAGCTTAAGTAACAGCACGTAAATACACTGTTGAACCTAAGTTGAACAGTATATTCTTAATCAGAAAAGAAAAATAATACCAATAATAGACTTACACATAAATTATGTGATTAATGTCATACAATCTTAAAACATCAACCACACACTGCAATAAATAAACACTAACGTCCACAAAAAACCAAAAAACGGTGCGTTATCTCATAAAAAAACAACTATTGTCACTAACATTTTCGAGCATAAAGTTCTTCTTCAGGTGAGAAACAGGCAAATTGCAAGAAATGTTTGATGGAACATTGTTTGAAAGAGCTCTGAAAAAAATTCGAAAGGAAACTCATGTGGATGTCGTCATTGCTGCGCATGCGCCTTCCTCGGAAGTAGAAACTTTTCTGTATTATCATCCATCATATATAAGCATTTGCCATGCTATGGATAATGATAACTCCTCTTTACTGTTAATACATTTCTTATCTTGGGCAGTTTTGTATGTATAAATTGCCTCCATCCATCACAAATGATGTGTAAGGGGTGTGGTCAGTGGTGATATTCAGCGGGTTCGCACAGGTTCGGCCGAACCCGTTGGTAAAATTTTCAGTTTCCCGAACCTTGTTAAACACACGTAACATTTCTCAGTGGTTTTGTTTCTTTTAAAAAATACAGTCAAACCTGTTTTTATGTGCTCTTTTTATGTGCGATTTTTATTTGTGCGATTTTTTTAATGCGAATTTTTAATTTATGCGGTTTTTTTTGTGCGATTTTTTTATTTGTGCGGTATAGTTGGCGACTAGTCTCGTGCGATTCGTCATGTCTCACGTTGACTTATTATAGCTAAATAAACTTATTATAGCATAAATGCACTTATTATAGTAATATTATTGCATGAATATGCAAAAAATGAAATAATTTACTTTTTAAGTCAACAAAACACCACCTGGACAAAAATATGTAAAACAGACGATAGACCAGACGATGCAGTCAAGTGCTGACATCTGTTGTCAATAAATTCTATTTCGTAGCGGTTTTGAGTTATTTTCTATGTGAGACTTTTTTTATGCGGTCCCTGTTGACCGCATAAAAAAATATTTTTTTAATTGTGTTGCGAAAACTATTATTTACAGCCATTCGTGAAGTTTCGTGCGATTTTTTTTAATGCGTCTTTTTTAATGCAGTCCCTATCCCCCGCATAAAAACAGGTTTGACTGTATATTAAAATATACGTATTATACTCTGTAACACTACTAAACTAGAGCCTTGTACCCCGTTCGCACCGAGCATTTCAATCTAGATTGTGAGCAAGGTCGGGACTATGCCTTGATGCGATCTCTCTCGACCGTTTCAATCTCGACCGAAACGAGGTTTAATCGCAATCGATTCAAGAGAGTTCTTGAAACTAGATCCAGTCATAAGAGAGATCCCACAATCTCACACGCGCGAGATAATACAAGATGGCTGCGGAACATGTGTCGGGCTATGGACAGCGAAATAAAAAGGATAATGTGTTTCGAGAGATGATGACATCTGTCTATTATCAGCAGTGCCATTCTGGGTGAAAAATTTCTCTGCAAAAAAAAAAAGGTCGACAGCACTAATATACTATTGTTACCTGGTCTTCGCCCAGGGGCCCTTGCGTTCCAAATACGCCACTGATTATTAGATATATCGCAAGAAAAGGTATTGTATTTATTTCTAGCCAAAACTTCCATTTTGTTTGTCGGTGATTGTCAGAGAAAAATTTTCTGCTAGCGAACCCTTTGTTAAATATTTCGAATATCACCACTGGGTGTGGTGTGGATGATTGGCCATAACATTGGCTGGATATCCAGATCTGTGGCATAAAGTGCTAAAGTAGTTGTAATTCTCTTGTGGCGGATGTCCACTTTATGTTCTTTAATTCTCACTCTCAATGATCGTTTTGTGGAGCCAATGTATAATAAATCTTCTTCGCATCTGTGATCTTTTAGCGGGATGGAATACACTCCAGATAGCTTGTCTTGGTTGGGAGTATCCTTCGCATTACGGAGCAGCTGATATATATTAGGGCATTTTCTATAGGTGATGCTGACTTGTCTCTTCCTAGCAATCTAGGGCGTGTTTGGGAATTGTAACCGGTGTTACCGGTAACTGCTGGAAGTTACCAATACACTTAGAAAATGTGACCTAAATAACCAACTGCATTTAAAAATCACTGTTACAACGTCACTGGTTGTCCTGCAGTACTTACTGAAGTAACCGTGTGTGCCGCCAAATTTCTAAATTATTAAAAGTGTACCATGAACAAAAAAAGGTTGAGAATCACTGCTCTAAACAATCCAGCAACAAGTTGTGTAACTTTTATATTATTAATCATAATACATAAAATTAAATGTGGCACAATCAGTTAGTTATAAGATTAATAATAATATGAAAATTATTATAAAATAACAAAATGCTTAATTTTGAGGGTAGAGATGAGTTTTATAAAAAACTTGTAAACACCAACAACACACAAAATCAACAAGTCTGATCCTACTTGAGATATGACACATGATCCCTCTCTAATCACCCACCCCTTTGACTTTTAATCACCAAAATTTAATAGCATCAATGCCCCATAAACAGTCAGATCAAAAAGTTTAGAATAATTTAATCCATCAAAAAGTGCTTCCCTTAAATCCCTTAAATGCCATTAAATAGGCAAAATAAAATTATGAAAAAATAAGGGAATATTTAGCCTGGTTTTGTAGCTATATTTTCATCAAAAAAAATTAATTTCTAAACAAGCAATTATTTATTTAATTTAAAATATATGTTCTCCATCTCAAATTACTAATGCCTTGCCCCTGTACATCATACTTTTCCTGATAGCAACAGTCATGCCAGTCATTTATGTAACTCCATTCAAGAAAAAATATTTGAGCTGAAATCACAGTCTAGACTGGAAGTCTTACAATTTCAGTTCAAAAATAACTATAACTATCAATATATACAAACTTCCAGTCTAGACCTGACATTCATATATAGTTAATCATGCCTCTAAGCTTTCCATATCCAGTCTTGATTTTCATTAGTGATGTAACGAATATTCGGTTACTACCCAGTATTCGGCCTATTTTTCGCTATTCGGCCGAATACCGAATATTTAAATCACCATTCGGCCGAATACCAGATATTTAATCACTATTCGGCTGAATACCGAATACCTAAAAACAGGAGTAAGAAATAACAAAAACACAGTAAATTAATCATTTTGGAAACTTTTATTAATGCTAAACATTAAATTATAATTATTAAAGTTAATAAGAAATAGTGTCTAACTCGAGTAAATTATTTCGTAATTAAATAATAATATAGCCTTTATCTAGCCCTATATCTTATGGTATTGATGGCATGTAGGTTAGAACGTATCGGGCATTAGTGTTATTGTTTAGTTAATTATGTTATTTCGTATTCTTGTATATTTTAATATTTTTTACGATGTTTTAAAATGATTTACGAAACGTTTTATTGAAACTTATCGTATTTAATGAAATAATTATTTATTTCTAGAAGATGAGTAACTACTATATAATTTATTTTATATATAAAGCAAAGAATGAGCATTTCTTATTATATGCAAAAGATAACATTTGAAATCATGTTAATTTTAAAAATATTGACAAAAACAATAGCAACAAAATATCACAAAACTTCACAAATAGAAACCCCCCAATAATATACTTGAACTGTTTCACATCTGTGGAGAAACTAGACCATATGTCCCCACTAAAGTATATACCCTTAGGGTACTATTCAGTCTATAAATACGTAGTAAAAATAAAATTTTACTGCTTGATTAGAGAGTTAAAAAGATCAATTGCAAATAAAATAACTTATAAGTTATAACTTACACCTAAATACCAACAACTGCCTAATCATATCGGGCTATTTACGGCTATTACATAAATTATAAACCAATTTGGCACTAGAGGTAGACATTAGGTTCCATCTCATATTAACTTTAATAATTATAATTTAATTGATACATTTAAATAATTTAGACCTACTGGAAGAAAAAATCGTAGTGACATCGGACCAATAGAGAGCAGGGTGCGCAATCCTTGCATAATGAGGTTTGCGCGCTAATTTTTATATGTGCGTTAATCAAACCGAATAGTTTGGCTGAATATTTGACCATTTGGCCACGCTCCTGGCCGAATATTCGGCATTCGGTCACGCTCCTGGCCGAATATTCGGCATTCGGCAGAGGCCGAATATACTATTCGTTACGTCACTAATTTTCATCTAACACCAGTCTCAAGATTAAGGAAGGACAGACAGCAGGCAACAGTGGGAATTTATAGGTCTACAATTTTTTCAAATTGCAGCCCAATAAAGTGATAAAGAGCATCATTTTTTACTTAAGTGAATTTAGTTCAAAAAATTCAGAATAATTGAAATTCTGTTCAAAACACACACACTATTTTATTGTAACAGTTAAATCTCCTTTATGAATTACAGAGTTTGTTCTTTTTGGCTTACTATCAATAAGTGATTGGCATTGTTCAAAACTAATTTCAGACCAAATTTTTGTATGTTTATCTTTTAAATATAGTTTATTAGTTGGGTTAGATTATTGCAGTCATTTTATACAAATGGACCAAATATTTTCAATTGGGAACAAGTCTGGTGAGTTTCCAATTTAAGAACTTTGTTTTTTTTTAGATGTAAACCATTGTTTGTTTTTTTCACATATATGACTTTTACATACATCTATAACTTAAATAAACACAAAATACACTTTCATCACTAAAAATTACTTTTTGCCATTGTTTGGCCTGGGTTAATCATTTTTTCTTTTGAACTTTGGTCAGACGAGGTTTCTTTTCTGGTTTGGTTGCTTTATAACTTATCTCCTTCAAATAATTGTAAGCTGTTGTTTTTTAAACTGGTTTTCTAATCACAGATTTCAATTCTTGTGACATCTGTTGCAAGCTTGCTATTTTGTTTTACAATTCTTATGTGTGCTGATTTCTGTCATTTCTGAAGTAAATTTTGGAAGATGTGAGTGTTTTTCAGAATTTGAACTTAGTTTCATTAATTTTTGTATTATTTTTTGCACTTTAGACTGTAAACAATTCACTTTCTGCACTATTTCATCTTGCTTAATACAAGGGACAGTCAGAAAGTAATGCCTCCTATTTTTGTTTTCTCATTAAGTTGGTAATCAGATAAATTTGAATATGGTACAATCCCCTCAACCTTCATCTACAGTTCTTTACAAGAACAGTTTTGTAAGCCAGCAGATTGTAGCACTATATTGTTTTAGAAAAATGGCTAACATTGACATGCATATAAGATAGTGATCTGTGATAGAATTCTTGACTGCAGAAGGAGAAACGTCAATTCGCATTCACGAAAGGCTGAAGAATGTTTATGAGCTGCAACAGCGGATATCAGGACTTAAATGCTGGGTTTGTCACTGTACGGAAGCTGAAGAACAAACCCCCTTGGCTGATGAAAAGCAGAGTGGCCACCTGGCCACTCTGCTTTTCATCAGCTAAGAGGGTTTGACTCCATGGAACATGCAAAAAGTCAATGAGATCATTTATGCTGACCAGGAGGTAACAACTGAAGAATTGTGTCACATGCTTTCCATTGGTAAAGGCAGTGTAATGGCCATTATTGATAAACTGGGCTACTCAAAGGTTTATATACAGTGGATACTGAAATTATTAACTGACTAGAATAAAGAGGCAAGAAAAATAACAGCCACTGACCTGTTGTACTGCTTCATTATGGAAGGGAAGAAGTTCCTGGCAAAAATTACAAGGGATGAGACTTGGATTCAGATTAAAAGAAATGAACCCAAGAGGCAGTTGATGGAATGGCATAACACATTATCAGAGGAGAAAAAAAATTCAGAAGCATGTGATCTGCAGGGAAAATTATTATGACAGTGTTTTGGGACATGGAGGGTGGAACTCTGGTGGATTTTTTGGAGCACATGTGCACAATAAATTCTATTCAATATATCAACACCCCCAGGGTGAAGAGGCTTAAAGCATTGTCTAACAAGAGTTTTCTTGACAAAAGCTCCAGTAGACATTGCTCTTTAGTATGTCTCTTTTACTATGTCTACATTGCTCTTGATATAGTCTTATATTGCCATGCTAAAGAGCCTGGCAATATAAGACTACATACCAGTGCACAAACCATTCATGAGATTGGAAAAATTGGATTGGAAGTATGTTTCATCCACCATACAGCCCTGACCTAGCACCATCAGACTATCATCTGTTCAGGCCACTAAAGTAATTTCTTTAAGGCAGGGTCGGTTCTAGGGTTTTGAGCACCCCGGGAAAAACAAAATTTGGCACCCTTTCATACAAGAATACACAAATTTACTGCAAATTAAAAAAAAGTAAAATAAGGCAAAAAATCAAAATTACACAATAAAGAACTATATAAAAAATTTATTTATTTAAAGCACGGCAAGTGTTGTTAATGCAAAGTTTACAGAAAGACAAAGTTATTTAACCATTAAGGCGTATGACAGGCGCCAGTATCACTTTGACTATTCATAATTTTGTTGATATTTGTAATTTATAAATTTGATCTCGTCCATTTTTTGAGTAGATTGTTGTGATACGTGATACTGATTACAAATTATCTTTTCAAAATAAATAAAAATAAACTTTTTAGAGATTAAAAAGCATTTGTCTGCATCAGTGTTGTGTGATAAAAGCGATAAAAATTCTTAGGTTTCATTATTTTAATTAGTAAATTTTTGTTTTTGTCTATTAATATTTTTTTTGAGTTATTATGAATTCTTTTAACTTCTTTCAATTATTCAAAGAAAACAAATAATTGTAATAATTTCTTTGAATAATTGTAATATTATTTATATCTGTTGACAATAATAAAATAATTAGCGTTGTGACATTTATTTGGTATTATTAAAGAAAAAACAATTTATTGCTTGCTAAAAAAGTCAATGTCTCATGAAAAATGATCAATTTTAATTTATAAAATCTAAAAAAATAATGAATGTAAAAAAATATTTTATTTTTATATCAGCGCCCCTCAAAATTTGGCGCCCCGGGCAGTCGCCCGGCTTGCCCGCCCCTTTATCCGGCACTGCTTTAAGGGCATCACTTTGAAGATGAGAAGACACTGATAAGGGGCACCAATGGCTGAGGAAGAAAGAGTCATTTTTACTGTGCAGGAATACATACCCTTGTTAAAGAGAGAGAAACTGTTGATAAAGATGAAGATTACATTGAAAAGTGAGAACTTAATCATGAAAGTTGTGATTATATGCTGTGTAAATTTCACTTAGTCTCCTTGTAAAGTAAAACAGAAACAAAATAGGAGCATTTCTTTCTGACTGACCTTGTTAGTTTCTTAATGAAAGCCAATAATTTTGGCTCTGATCCTGTCTTAATTGTCTTTTTTGCCAATGATATTCACCCCGCTTTTGTGACAATTGCTGATTAGTTATTTATACAACACTACCTGTGATACAATTTATATAATTGTAGTAAATTACAAGCACTATTACTTATAATTGGACAATATTTATAAATTTATTTCATATTATTCAAAAAGTTTAACACAATTTCAAATATTCTAAAATTTTTGACTTAAGTAAAAATCATTCACTTAAGTGAAAAATTATGACTAACACTATTTATAAATTAATATTTTTAGATAAAAGTATAGCTAAAAGGTTAGGCTAAATATCCCCTTACTCAGCTTTTTCATAACTTTTTTATTTTACCTAGTTATTGTTATTGAAGGGTTGTACTTTGTGATTGAGTTAAATTATTCTAAACTTTTTGAACTGATTGTACACAAGCTACCATGCCAAATTTCATTTCTTAATCTTTACCCCATCTTACAATATATGTCAACACACTCGTCCACTTTCTTTTTTTACTTTTTTGGGTTCAGGAGTCTCAAAACATTGAGATTTGCAAAAACTCATAAAACCAAATTTGAAATGATTCCAATACTTTCCTTTGTTGTGTGTACATAACAGTTGAGAAAGTAAAAAATTACTGCTGATATATATATGGATGCAGGAAGCACCACATATAACTGAGGTAAGTTCAAATTTACAGAAATATGAGATTTATTACTTTAATCAGAGGATGCTGATTATTGTTCATAACATGATTCATATTACAAAAACATGAATAATTTATCATATTCACCAAAACTGTTGATTGTTATGCAGAATATCCAGTGATTATGCAAAATCACCAGATTTCAATTTAACTGTATCCTATACATAAATATACATGCATTCATGTATGCTTAGATAGTTTTTCTTTCCAACATGCCTACACAGGTAACCCCCGTATAAAACGAAGTTACGTTCCAAAAAATTGCCGTGTTATGTGAATCTGTGTTATATGAAACAAAGAACTAGTGTGAAAAGGGGGGGTTAGGTTACAAGAATTAAAAAACATGCTGTTAAGTCCTTCTTTAAATCAGATTTATTATTCACAAGTCAAAAGGCCCAATGCCAGGCATCGGGGCATGGTATGTAGTCTTATATTGCCATGCTCTTTAGCATGGCAATATAAGACTATATCAAGAGCAATGTAGACATAGTAAAAGAGACATACTAAAGAGCAATGTCTACTGGAGCTTTTGTTAGGAAATTACAAATAAAAATAACAATATACTGAATATTATACTGTAAAAATATAAAATAAATATAAAATAATTTATATTGTTAATTTAAATTAATTTAAATACTTGCTAGGGGTGTCCCTAGTGGCCATTTTTGGAATACATTAATAGAATCCGGTTTTTCAGCTTTATATAGTAGATTTTTTCATGGGTAAAATATTTATTATTTAAGTAAATATTTTACCAGAGGATTATTCATCCTATATGATGATCTCAGCTTGAGCATCATCAACTGGTAACAGTTTTTATTACATTTCATGTTGTACGAGGGTTTTACCTAATTCCCGAACCATGTTAGAGTGAACCAGTGCTATAGAAGTGCCATGTTATACGGGGGGTTACCTGTACTTCATTTCTTCTATTTTTCTATTGTAAAATTTAACATTCCAATAAATCCTAATTTTAACAACAAAATAAGTCTATCTCCAAATTTATTTCTTTGGGCAAAAATAAAGCCATTTAGAACACTTATATTTATAGAAATAATATGTTTCATTCCATATTTTATTTAATATGTCATAAAATAAATTCATTCATGTTTTTGAATCTTTCAGGAATTGAAAACAGAACAAATAAAAGATTTCACTTATAAAAATTATTGCAAAAAGCAGCAGTATATGCTGTCTCACTAGGCCGATTTTGCTTTCAACACTACTATGTTCTTGTGGTTGTGAGAGAATTGAAGACATGAGTGGATGAAAGTGTTATATTACAAATCATTTGAAAACTTGATTGATCTGCATGGATAAAGGTGTAATGATCCATCTCACATACCATCATCAAATATCTCAGAAATTAAATGACACTGACTACATGACACAGAATATTCTCTTCAACACACTACAGAAATATTTACACCAGAATAATTACATTAAAAAAATTTAAACATCAATTCACTCAAAATTTTAATTTTGTAATGTAATATCATCATCCATTCATGTCTTCAGTTGTAATTAAAAAACTAATGGAAATTTTGTGTCCATTTTGCTTAATCCATGATTATAATTTGTGAATATGTGCAAATCAGATCTTTATGAAATATATTGATAATATTTATTATTATTATAATTTTAACAATTCATTATTATTGCAATATCAATTTGCAATTGTCTGTAATGAAGTAAATACCTAATTTGAATTGTTTGAAAATTTAATTCTCAAAAAATTTTTGGTCATTAAGATTATGAAAGTAAAGTAAATATTTAATTTCAGTTTCACCAATACCTAATTTTGCTGAACCTAAAATTCTTTTATTTTTACAAATGTTTTCAACATATTTAATATAGGATGATGACCTATATTAAATAGGTTGAAAACATTTGAAAAAATAAAAGAATTTTAAACTCAGCAAAATTAGGTGCTGGTGAAACTGAAGTGAATTATTTTCTGAGAAAAGTAGTGGATAGATAGTAAATATTTAAAATAGTTAAATATTAATTTATAAACATACTTTATTATATATATTTATATATAGAAAATCCATGTAATTATTCTCTAGAAAAAAAAATTTTATTGTTATTTATTTTAATGAACATTTTTGACTCAGTTTTTGTAACTCCATTCTCATAAGTCAACATATAAGATTTCTATTATAACTTTTATCTTTACACAGGTATC
Source organism: Centruroides vittatus (assembly GCF_030686945.1). Lineage (NCBI taxonomy): Eukaryota > Metazoa > Arthropoda > Arachnida > Scorpiones > Buthidae > Centruroides > Centruroides vittatus. The sequence continues at coordinate 1,697,470 of NW_027121917.1, read as the reverse complement.
TGAAATATAAAAGTTAGGTTTTTAAACAAATTTCTAAAATTTTTCTTTCTATTAATTTTTCAAATTTTAGTAATTCTAATTAACAATATCATTTACTTGTAGGAAATAACTAATAAAAATCATATGAAACAATATAAACATGGCTTCATTCATAAAAAGTTTCAGACTCCTATCTTGCTATCTGTACCTGTACATCCCATTTTAAATTATGTAACTAAACATTGTCATTTTAACACAAATTGCATAACAGATAAATATTCAAATTCCATTTCTTAAGAAATCAATATTGATTATTAATCATTCACATTTAAAATAATTATTTAAACAAAAGTAAACCTTTACACTTATATTACAATAAATCACATTATAGATTTTAAACTTGTCTTTGAAAAGTCTAAAAATTCTGATAAGTTCCTAGACTACACCTAGAATTAAATGTTATATATTGAATTATTGAAAACTGATCTTCATTTATTATTTTTAGTAATCAAATAGTCTGCACATATACATATAAACAAACAATCTTTTTTTTAAATTAGTTAATAAAAATAAAAAATATTTTATTGATCTAACATAGTCAAAATTCTAAGAAAGAAAATTATTAATTAGAACATACTATTCAATTAAAAACTTTATTTCAAGAAATTTTATTCTGTGATAATAGTTTCCTCCAACTGATGCATCTAAATGAACAAATTTCTTCTATAGTTCAAACTAGCTTTTAATATAATTAAGAAAAATTACTTTTTATGAACATTTTACATTTTAATATTCTTTAATGCATAAATAATTGTTCTTCACTGAATTATTATTTTCACTACAAAAGCATGTTTTGTATTACACCTGAATTACTGATTGTGCAATGAAAAATAATTTGCTGCCAGTTGGAAGAGTGTAGCACTTTTTATTTTGATATTTTCCGTTACTTTTGTGAAAATAGAAGTTTAGTTTTAGAGTTTTGAAATAAAGTTTTGATTCATTAAGAAATTGGTATCTCTAATATGAAATTAATTTCATTAGTCTGAAAAATATAAATATATAAAAAAGTAATAAAAAATACACATGTTTAATAATATAAAATATATATATACAATAGAGCATAATATATAAACTGAAAAAAAACCATGCAAATTTCTGAAATTTATATATGTTTTAATTTCTGCAAGAAATAAATAATAAGACATTTAGGGCATTTTGATCTATAAGCTCTAAATAAACAAAGCACTTTATGCAGAAATATAGCTTAAAAAAATGTAAATTCATAGAATTAGTCTATGTATTTTTAAAATAAATATTAAATATTATATGAAATATATAATAAAGTACTGAATAAATTATGATCTTATCTATTGTTAGTAACATTTAAAATAGGTATTAGAAATAAAAAAATTCATTGGTCTAAATTATTTTAAAATTAAAAAATAAAATATAACAATTTATTTCCAAAATTTGGTAATACAATTTAAATCTGTAAATTTGTTATTTAATTATATATTCAATATTCTTTCACTTGAAATCAATGACCATCTATGATATGTTTTAAAAAATGTACTTAAAAAATTGTTTTTGTTGCTCAAACATTTAAAATAATAAGGTCATATTCACACCTCATTGTTTATTATTTAATAAATAATGCTTGTTTATAAGATTAATAATCTTTACAGATACAAAATTAAAAACAACTGTATTTATTAATTATAATTGTAGTTTCTGTTTTAATTTATCTATCTTATGATCAGTAATGTTTTTATCATAAAACATTCTATTAATTCTTTGATTATTAACAAATCAAAAATATCATTTCCTTTGAAGGAAGACATTCAAAGATATAAGTAATTTCTCAATAATAAAGTTATTGCATTTAGGAAATAATTAATGCAGATACATTTCATTAATAAAATTTGATAACAAAATTTACATAACATGTATTAATTTTCTCAAATATCGAATTAAATAATTTTTATATAATTTCATAATAATATTCATTTTTATTTCCACATAAATCTAGCTGCATTTGATACATAAGATGACTAACTAAATAGCATTGCATAAAAGAAAAAATTTCTTAATTACTTAATAAGGTATGTAATAGAAGAATGCTATTGTAACTAAGATCAAGTCGAAACAGACAGTAATCATATAAATGTCATAATAAGATAACCAAGCAACTATCTAAACTGAAAAACAAGCAAGGTAGTGGTTACTTTTAGATACTTCCTCTATATATAATTATATAACCTAAAAGTAACTTGTACCGAAAAAATAACAAATATTTTATGAAATTTATAAAATTACTTGGTTATTATTTCAACACTTCTCTTATTCTCATTATAAAATGGCTAAAAGACTAATTTAGACAAGAGAAAAATTTTTAGGCAATTAACTACACTAAAGCAACTGTACAAAATTTCTACTTCGTATAGAATTGAAGTAAGTCATTTTTAAAACAAAAAAACTTTTAAATTATATAAGTTTAAATGGAATTTTTTGATATTATCTATTCCCCGGCCTTATATAAAGAGTATTTCGTTGTAATTAACTTTGGTAATTATTTGTAAACATTAGAAAACGAATTTTAAATTGCCGTTATTTTCTCCGACGAAATATGTCTGGCTGCAAAGCTACATAACTAGGCTTAAAGTCAATCGATATCTCTCAAACGGATAATAATACATTCGCTATTTAAAGTCGAATTTAGAAAAAAGAAAAGCCAGTGTAAAAATATCGTTCTTACCCAGCATAACAATCTTAGGATAACTTGTGGTCTCTGGATAAAAGCGAAGGGATCGAATGGAGCCCCAGCTTTTCCTGCTCCGTAAGCCCCACCGTTCATATTGGAAACACCGCACGGAATCATGGATGATGGAAGGAGTGACGTCAGGCATGGACAGACCAAGCGAAACAAAATACTTTCAATTTTAACTGAATATCTTATTTTAAAATTAAAAAAAAAAAATTTAAGTATCATTCTCCATTTTATTCCGTATGTTGTGTTTAAAGAAATATATATTACTTTCCGTAATGCGCCAACGTAATCAATATAATATTTTTCTGTTGTAAAAGATCACTCATCCAGGTTAAAAACTGAAGGGTTGCAATAGATAATGAAGAAAATAATGTTTTTGTTGGAAAATATCCCGCAAAATGTTAGGGATTTCGTAATACAGAAATTAATCTCTAATTTCTATAAAATTGGTATTAATGCTAATTAAAAATTTCGACATAATTCATTTATATTGTTGTTATGGTTCAATAATTATTTTAAAGAAAGTTTAATTATATATCTACTATTTGTCAGTGTAAATATAAAGCTATTGTAATAATTAACAAATTGTAATCTTAATGGAGATAAATAAAAATTATTAGAATAAATTTATATAAAATAATTTAGAGATTTTAATTTATTATTATAATAAGAAATTTTATCATTATTTAATCTGAAAATAATTTGGCTGTTGGTTTAATCTTAGTTGTTTGTTTGGTTTTTATTATTATTATTTTTTTAAATAGGCATTGAATTAAGAATATATGCTATAATGTTTAAAATAATAACTTTTAGTTATTTATATAATAATTTAAAAATTTTGGTTGAAACAAAAACACCAGTTTAAGCATATGTATAATTTTACTGTCATTCTATTATCTTTGTAAGAGTATTTGGGGCGTGCAATAATCAAAAGTCCCAAGCACCAATGCTGAATTTGAGGGGGCATCCACACATTTGCTATTCATCGAATGTCGAATATTCCCCAATCACCGAATGTCGAATATTCGCCTGTCGCCATACTATTTGCCGGAAGTGTTCGTCACTAGACGAGCACACAAATACAACACATTCGATTATTTATCGAGCATCTGTTCTTTGCGAGAACGACAATTGTTCGTTTGATATCTATAAAATGGGCAATTCTCAAACAATAATTTGTGCTGCTGCTTTTTTAATAAAGAAAAGCCTAAAAGAGGAAGAGAGCAGATAGCCTGTCATTTCACCGAAGCAAAAAAATGTAAACATGAAGCAGAAAGGAATTTAAAAAACACGCAAACACACACAAAATTGTATTGCAAAAAAAATCACCAGAAAAAATAAAATAAATACTAAAACTATAAACCAAATCGAAAAAAATAAATTAAATTCAAAAATAAAAGACTAGATCTACTTTTAAAAGACAAAAATAGTAATACTGATGACCAAAGCAAAATAAAATATACAAATGCGAGCGCGAATGTATTGAGACGAATTTTCGTCACCTTTGATTCGGCACAATTTACCGACAAGAATCGGAAAATGGCGAATATCGAGCATTTGTCATTTCCCTATGTACTCGCCACCAGTAAACCATCTACACTAATCAGTCGGTATTCGCTAAAAGCCGAGCAAACATTCGACAATAGAGAATTTATAGACGCACCCTTACAGGAGACCAAAAAAATAAAAAAAAAACAGTCTCAGCTTTTATATGTTGCAACTGTGACTATGAAACTTGGGACTTTAAGGTATTACATTAAACCGGATTGATCCAAGGCAATTAGCTGACGACAGAATGCATTCCAATGCATTTTGTCGTCAGCTAATATAGATATCAGAAAGTCAGTGTCACACACTACTAAATAATAAATACTGTACTAGAAAAGTAACAATGTGTTTCATAAGGATGAGACTTTGAACCCTGAAAGTTTCACTGTTATCACGGCTTGTTTTTTTAACTCTTTCCATCCTGTGGGCACTAAAAGGGTCTCACATAGCAAGCCCATTATGGTTCGGCCAGGACCACAATGGGGTGGCCGGGTGGTGAGGGACGGGAACCGACATATCCCACCTCGAAAAAATTAGAGAGATTTTCAGATCTTTTCGAGAGGTGGTCGGGCCACCTCTCGAAAAAATCCTGGGGATTTTCGACCCGTCCAGATACGATCCCGGGTCCACCAGAGCGGTAGGTGCCACCTTGACCGCTCGGCCATCAGGCTAACACTGTTACATCACTGAATATGATGTCTTGATGATTCAGACAAGTGACAAAAAGGGTTTCCATGTTGAATGGTTTTATTGGGCAATATAGTTGCCAAGTTTTGAAACCAATTACCTTGTAGAATTGTAAAAAGAGGTCATTAGAGTATTATTACTGTAAAAAGCCCAATACGAACTTCAAAAGGTCTTAAGTATACGGCGTACATAGTACATTTTGAGAATTTCAGTGATTATAACACAACTGTGGTGCGAATCGAATTTTTACATTTTTGGTTTTTCTATTTGTGATAGGGTCACGCCTTCTCTGGAAGCGATGCGGAGACTCAAACAAGGCAACCTCGCAGAAATCTGAATTTAGTGGGAGTGGCGCTTGGGATCTTTTGACTCTTGCGATTTCCATTTATTGTTCGTTAGGGAGATATCTTGGCATCTGAATTAAATTTTAAAATTTTTAACACATCATAACTTCTTAATATATATTAAGCTACTACTAGAATAGTAAGACGTTAATGGTTTTATACAAACTTGTAATACTGCAAAATATAACGAATAATAATAAACTTAATTCAGTAGCAACATTCTGCAAGCGTATGATGACCAGACATATGCTTTAGTATATGTATTTAACGCATCGAATGCCGGAGATAGTCTCTCTGGCTTTCGTGATCAATATTCGCTATTCTTGCAAAAATAATTCCCCATTTCCTATCAAGATGCTAGAATGATATCATAAATTTGGGCTTAAAATCTAGAGGACCTAATCGATAAAGCATAACGTATTTAATATTTTTATCAGTAAATAATAATATTCACTGATAATAATACTGATAAGAAATAATATTTTGTCATTGGTCGCCACAGAAATATAGAATCTCGAACACAATAAGGCGAAAAGAAATATTTGGCGTGGTCCAACTAAGCAATTTAGTTTATTTATTGTTGCTCAGTTAATTAATTTCCGGTAGTTGGTCGTAGTTCGCGTCTCACTGACAGGCTGGCCATGTGGAATTTTTCGGGTTTTCTTCCCGTTGGTAACATCTCAATAGGGGCCAGTTTCCCGTAAAAAAAACCTCACGGGAGGCATTTCCCTCTCGGTAAATCACCCATTTGTCGCGTTGCAGTAATCGAATAACTAAATCTTATAAATAAGGGGGCGCCGATTTCTTCTTACACATAACCCCAAGTATCTTTCTATTCCCGATGCTGATATTTTAACTTTTTTTTATCTTTTATTGTCTACTTGGACATTGTCTATTAGTAGGATGTTAACTGGTGTTTAATATTTGATACAAACTGACAGTTAGATCAGAAAAACAAAACTTTTATTAAAATTCACCTGTAGTAGAAATTTTTTCTGTACACATATACGTGTTTCGGGTTGACACACCTCTCATCAGCAGTATTACTAAAAACAGCTAAAAATAATCAAATAAACAAATAAGACAATGTGTATACAAAAACCACGAATCATTTCTCATAAAATCATTTTTTTTTAAACGTACAGTAAGTAGGTATCCTATTCGCTTGTACACAAGAGTTATATTTCCAAATTTAACAATTGCCAATTCACCTAAATTCATTATGCTATATAAACCAAAGTTACATTAAATTAATAAATTTTAAGAAAGATTACAATTATAACCGATAAATTCCGACTTACATCGTAATAATTGCCTTCACCATGAACTTACAACATCAATGACACAGAGTTTATCGCTTATTTATAACTTTTGCTGTTTATACACGTCATCAAGTATGTGGTCTCATGATTGGTGGATTATTCTTCCTAAGTTATTATTTATTCTATTTCTTTCTTTTTTTTATATTTATATGTTCGTATAATTGCCTTTTATAATTATTAGATTCTTTCCTTTATAATTTTTATAGTTTTTAAATCAATTTGGCATCCGTGGTTATTACAATGTTTTGCAACAGCAGAATTTGCGTAATTCCCTTTGATTGCTCGTATGTGTTCTTTTATCCTAATACCCAATTTCCTTTTCGTTTCACCAATATAAGTTTTTGCCGGATCACAATTACAATTAAATGAATAAACTATTTCTTTTTCTTCCATTAAATTAATTTTTTTTAATCAGATCTATGGTATAAATAACATTTAAATAATTCTTTGTAAAAAGGGCTGGCAGAATTACAATTTAATAAAAAGTAAAAAACATTACAGATACTAGTCCAATCTTCACTGCTTGCCATGTCCAATCACCAGAATCCTGGTGATTGGACTAGTATCCATCTGTAATGTTTTTTACTTTTTATTAAACATTTAAGTAAATTATTTTCTTCCGGTACTAAATTAACTTTTCCCTTTAATACATTTTTAACTCTTTCAAAAATTTTGGGTACATATGGTAAATTTACACATTTTTTTATCTTTATCAAAATTTTTTGTTTTATTTCTGTTACAGTTAATCCAGCTTAACCATTTTTCTAATATTTTTTTGGTATAACCATTAAGTAAAAACGTTTTAATTGCTTGTTCTATTTCTATTTCCTGATTTGTAAGTTCATGGCGAAGGCAATTATTATGATGTAAGTTGGAATTTATCGGTTATAATTGTAATCTTTCTTAAAATTTATTAATTTAATGTAACTTTGGTTTATATAGAATAATGAATTTAGGCGAATTGGCAATTGTTAAATTTGGAAATATAACTCTTTTGTACAAGCGAATAGGATACCTACTTACTGTAAGTTTTTTAAAAAAAAAAAAAAAAATGATTTTATGAGAAATGATTCGTGGTTTTTGTATACACATTGTCTTATTTGTTTATTTGATTATTTTTAGCTGTTTTTAGTAATACTGCTGATGAGGGGTGTGTCAACCCGAAACACGTATATGTATGTGTACAGAAAAAATTACTACTACAGGTGAATTTTAATAAAAGTTTTGTTTTTCTGATCTAACTGTCAGTTTTGTATCAAATATTAAACACCAGTTAACGTCCTACTAATAGGCAATGTCCAAGTAGACAGTAAAAGATAAAATTAGGGTTAATGTTACCTATTGTTCCAAGATGGCGGTTCGTCTTTGATTCCAGTAAATAGAAGAAGGGAAACAGTGGGGACGCACGTTCTAACCTAACCTAACCTAACCTATTCTAATAAATTACCATAATTATTACCAACAAAATTATTAGATAGGTTAGATTAGGTTAGAACGTGCGCCCCACTGTTTCCTTGCTGGAATCAGGCGAGCCGCCATCTTGGAACCATAGGTAACATTAACCAAAATTAGAAATAAGGACAGTAAGGCATTGTTAATTACTGATATTTTATCATCGCAATCGTAAATCACTTGGCAAAATTAATGCTTTTTGTAAGGTTTCAGACAGGTTTTTCTGTGCTGTAAGTGCTGCCCTACTGGCCCCAACTACAGCTCAACCCCCTATAACGCTGTACTTGTAATCCAAAGAATCACAAAGTAATTTAAGTAGAAAGATTAATTAAAAAATTACAGCAAATTTTCTCCATTCAAATTATACCTGCTATGCCTGTTTTTGAGCGCGATAATTACAGTATTGTAGAATAACAGTATATAACTCATTTTTTCAATCTTTTATTGATGCATTGTACAGTACAATAAAGTATCCCTAATAGACGCAGGTTCTCCACAATTAAAAGTTAAAATTATTTGTAATAAGGTAAAAATGTTAGCACATGTTCGGAAGAAATCCATATTTATTTTTCGTTTATTGACTAAAAACACATTTCAGCTTATCAAAGTTAGGAGTTCCATTTACATCGCGTTATAACGAGGTTAAATGTAATTTGTATCTTCGCTAATGAGTTGATGAAGCACAGTACATATTTGTCAGTATATGATTCTTAAAATTTGAATGTGATTATTTTTCTCTAATCAGTCTCTAGCAAAATCGTTTTTCATCGCTGGCTTCCGATCTTCGGTTATATTTTCCAAATATGATAGTTGGAAGTTTTCGAAACAATAGTAAAAAGTTTTTATTTATAATTCATTAATTTCACAGGATCATGTCTTAGAAGAAAGTGCTGTTTAATTTTATTTATCTTTTAAGATGATTTTCGTACGGCCTATTTACATATATTCATATTATATTAAACATTCTATATGAAATTAAACGAAATACGCAATAATCATATCTTATAGCCATTCTCATAGAAAGGTTCACACCGATGAGTCATAGTAATAATTTCAATAAATTTACTATTAAAATTCACTTCATAAAATTCAGGTTTGGCTGATATTTCATCACACTTTATACACTTTTTGATGAAGATTAGGATAAGTTTGGTTATTTATGTTGTAAATTGAATTTCTTTCGGTCAATCTATATTCGAAACATATTGTCAAAGAGACAAATACACATAGTTATTAAAATTTCGAAATTTTACATAATTCTTTTTCTTCATTTTCGACTCTGTCCAGCTTATGGACACTAAGGGACTTTTCAATCATACTCAGCCTAGGTTCAGCGCAAATGAGACGGCTGAGCGATGAGGGATGGAGTCCGCCATGTCCGGGAGAGACCGCGCATAAAATATTCTTGGGGGAGTTACTCGCCTGAAATCTATCTCATCCCCTAGAGTGGCAGGCTGACCCCATAATCGCTTCGGCCATTCAGCCTCTGGATCTACGTAATTCGAATATGTTTTTAAAAAAAAAAAAAAAAAAAAAAAAAAAACAGAAATTTTGTAAATAAAGTCATTTATATGCAATCGCATTTTACTCAATTGAGAAACATTTTTATGTTCATGGATATTTAACAGCAAAGTCAACTTACAATATTTATGATAAAAATATATTTAATTTATACCTTATAGTGTCATCCGGGTAAAGAAAGAAGCGGATTTAACAATTCTTTCTCGGATTTAAATTAATAAAACATTATTTCGCTGTATGTTTTCGTAATCATTTTGTAGGTTTTGAATTGTTTTCTTTCTATTTTTGGCCATTTTGATTTTTCGTACTTTTTCAAAAATGTAATAATAAGGTGTCTTGTTTAGAACAATACATAGTAATACTACATATCAGTGACGGATGCAAGGGCTACAGGAGATTAAACCTTCCCCATTAACACACACACACAAAAAAAATAAATTTATTTGTTCGAACTTCAAAACATTGTTTTTAGAAACATTTATGATGGAAAATATGGTTTTCGGATCATCCGCAATACAAGCAATACAATCGTCGTGAACACAGTGGCGATTAATCATTAGGCTTGAGTAGATTTAATAACAATTAGGAAAAAATGAAGTAATTAACTTCTAGAAATACAAAAAATATGTGTTTTAATTTGAATAATTCTATTATTATATGTCTTGTCATAATTAGATCTACAGAAAAGCTTTTGAACCTTCAATACAAAATAGTTTTGTACAGATTGTAGAAAATTTGTTAATGAAATGAACTTTCAATAAGAAATTTCACTTCTTTAATAACTAGTTTCACCGAAGAGGCTTTTCGTCGATTTATTTGATATGATTTAAATGTACTAAATTTGTTAGCAAATGTACATTTTCTGTTTTAATTCATTTTTAAAGCGAGATTAGGAAACAAATGCTTCCTACTGGTAGTTTTGACTATAAAATAAATTAAGGCAGTATATTCAGGAAATTGTAGCGGGATTGATCTCAATTATTACAATAAAGATTGTTACTACACTTAATCTTTACCCGGAACTAACTTTATTTCTCCGAAATAAATTTTTCACTAAATTTCGCGATTACATTCGTTGGTATTAAAGCGTCATTTACACAAAGCGTGAAGTACGTAAACCCCGTTTATCGGCGTATGAGTCCTTTGTTCTGCACTAAATGCACCAAAAGGGGGAAACATGCGGCTCACGTCCGTCGTCCTCAATTCAGAGTAAGAAAAGCGTTGTTATCGTCTCGTAACGTCGTTTTTTCCTTTTTTTTTTTTTTTTTTTTTTTTTTTTTGCCAACCTTCCTCTCACCAGGATTGAGCCCTTTGCCGCCACATAGTGAAATAACAGCTGAACGGCACAGAGGCGGTGAAGACGTTAGGCTACCAATCTGCAAAATTCAGGCGGTCAAAATAACTTTCGGAATTTTTCATGGGTGATCTGTTCCCGAATATGTTGGGCCCCATCCCTCAACATAGTGGGCCCGGCTTTTAATATAATGATATTTAAAAATTTTTCCGCCTACGGACGTCATCTTTTTAGCAAGCCCATTATGGATTCACTAAGGACCACAACAAAGACTAGGTAATAAAAGACGGAAACCAACATATTCGAAGGGACCACCCCGAAAATTCTTGGGTTTTTTCGATTCGATCTCGTATTCCCATAGAAATAAGTTGCCATTTTAACCGCTTAGCCATCAAACCTTGGTATAATGATTAAAAGGTATGATTCAGGGGCACCCATATATAAATTTACTGTATATTTTATATAATGTACGGTACGTACGATGTCCTTTTTTATTGTGCCACCCCCGTTTCATAGTCTGCGGACGCCGCTGGTATAATAAAAATATTCTCTTTTATTTTAGTGCCCGCAGGGCAAAAAGAAAATAGCTGGACTGAATTTGTAAAAAAAATTTTTAAAATTTCAAGTTATTTAAATTAAAAAAAAAAAAATTATAGTTTTGCAACTGATTCTATAGAATTTCCTAGAATAAGAATGGAGCAGTTTGTTAATATAAACGTTATACGCTTTAAAATTTTAAATTTCTCGTAAAATAGTAGGAAATTTCAGATAGGTTATATATGTTATATATTAGAAAACAAGCAGTTATGTTTATCCTATATAAGATGATATATTCTACTTAATAATAAACACATCTACAAGAGTGATTAGGGTTTTCCAACAGTGCCTTTATTTCGGAGGAGAATCCTCCATTGAACCGTGTTGTCCTCCTGTTCTCCCTTTGAGTACAATTTCAATTGCCTGTTTTTAATTTTATTTCATCTCCGCACGCTAAACGTTTAATGTTCGTCTGTCGGTTATTACCGACAGACGACATTAAACGTTTTATTTTCTTATTCTAAAGTAGTCAAATAATTCATTTTTATTATTCATTAGAGTAACAAAAAGAGAAAGACACTTATTAATCATTGTCGGACAAGCAAATAAAATTTAGGGACTCAATTAGAGTGGGTTATGCAACAGTTGAGAGTAATCCTAACATTGAACCAACTCTAAACCAACTCTAATTATGATCACTCTATTTTTCCTTCACGTATGAATCTGTTTCGTTCTTATTCAGAGAAAGACTAGAAAGTTTTGGTTTTGAAAAATGCAATTGTTTGCAAAATAATACTCGAAAGAATTGTACTATTTACAAATTTTTTATTACATAATCCTTATATGAATATTAAATAATTGCTTACAGCAATTTAAATCTTAGCACATCCGACATTTTATTTACAAACACAACTAAAATATCGAACATGCTAAAATTACACGCGCGAGAAATACGTATACTTATACTGTGTAAAATATGAAACAAAGCTTTTTTTATTTTGTCTAAAAGGTAATTTACGACTTTTTTTCGAATGGTACTGTATAGATTTAACTTCATATTAAACTTGTCTTTTGAGATGATAATTTTCAATATCATCTTGACCGACCAGATTCAGTATTCGCAAAAATTTCAGGTGTATCATCTCCGGTCTGTCTTTTCTTGTTTTTATATAAAAATTTTACTACCATATTTAAATGTTTTCTTATAATTCCATTTCTTATAATATTGTATAATGCTATCTGAACTTTGCTTGTTATTTACTTTTCAAACTAATTATCCTGTTTATTTTGTTGCGTGTTTGTTTTTTATAAACTATACTCTGAATTTATATTTCAAGATTTTAATTTGTTTAGTTGTTAAGCTGCGAACACCAAAATTTAATAATTAATTAATTATTATTAATTAAACAACTGTATATATAAAAATAGTTATTAAACTGTAAAGATCTTTTCCAGAAAGACGCGAATAAATGATCAATATTATTTTTTTTAAAAATACAATTTTCGAGTACTTGATATTTTTGCTATTAGTTTCAATACTATATAATATTAAAAACACTTAACTCTGATTTATTTGTTTTATTAACGTTATTGCAACATACATTATCATTGTGTGGTTATGATCACGATGATCATTATATCATCAAAATTTGATTATACTTAGCACTATCTCAGTATGCTATTTTCCTTTTGCTTTGCTCGAAATATAATTTGGAAGCTATCCTTGATAATGTCATTCCTCTATAGTTTTTGTATTTATTTTTGGATCCTTACTTATCAATGTTAAGAAATCCGATTTCAGTTATTTAATTAATAATAATTGCAATATTTAATTAAAAGGATTTTAAGATTTTCCTTTTTTAAAATCTAATGGATAAGACAAATGATTTTTAAATGATTCAATTCTAGATTTTTATTTCTTAAATCGTTATTGAATTCTAAATTTATTATTCTCTTTTATCTACAATAGACGATGTTCTTAATTTCTTTCCAAATAAGAAGTGATATATATATATATATATATTATATATATTATATATACTATATATATATCAAGATATATATAATATTCTATATATATATATATATATATATTATATATATATATATATATATATATATATTATATATATATATATATATAAATTAATTTTAAAGGATATATATAATTAATATATATATCCTTTAAAATTAATTTTTAATTCTAAGCAAATGAAAAATTAATGTTTTAGTCTTAAAATCTCTGAAGATCAATAGCATCTGTAAAGAATTTTTTCAATCCTCTTCACCTTATTTAACTTGAACTTTGAACTAAGGTTAGAAAGTTTAAAGAACATTCTTATATTTCATCCGCAATTAAATTTATTAGATAAATTTTTTTAAATTGTTTTTTTATTTTTAAATTTACTTCGTGTTTTGGGCAATTTTCTGTTCTGAATTTAAATCCCAATCTTTCTCCACATGTATTTTGTAAATCAATTTTATATCATTTTGTCTGTCTTTATTCGGTTTATATTTTCGCCATTTCCTTGACCTAAAACATTAAATTTAATAAACAAGAAACGATTTATAAATTTTTAAATATATATTAAGAAGACAAATAAAAGGAATACTAAGTTATAAAATAATTTTGGAATAAAATGTCTTAAATGCAAAGATTTATATTAGACAAAGTAATAAAATAAAAATTTTACTTAACGTGTATGATTTGTTAAAATAATATGACTAAGAGTAAAAATGATTTAGGGAATTAGTATGTTTTTATGAGCTGCATTTCTTATAAGACCTTTTTTGTAGTGACAAACGCAATTGTTTCTCGACTACATCACGAAAATACAGTTGCGGTCGATAAATATCTCGTGCTCACTCAACAATTTTAAAAAAAATATTCGAAAAGTTCTTAATAAATGTTTAAATATCAGAATTTTTTATGATCCACCTATCTGTTATACTTTACGTTACTAAATTTTATAAATTACGTGCGACTTTTCAAATAATAACTGTAAATCGATCGAAGAGAAAATAGAAAGACCAATAGAAGTGACGCGACAGTTAATATATTACTTTTAAATAAAATTCAAGATTCAATATTTTAATTGAAAAAAAAATTATTTCAAATAAAAAATTCAATGAATATGATTCAACAATTTAATACTATTATTTTTTACATTTCATAATTTCCGTATACTCTTTTTGATCTAATTTAAAAAAATAAATTTATTTAGAGAAATTTAAATGTCAGTCAATCATAATTTATTAAAACGATCGAAGACAATAATCGATAATTGCTTTATTTGACTTGATTACTATATTAACTTGATTACAAAATAAACTACATTTATTAAGTAATCAAGCTAATTATTAGAAAATAAAACTTTTGCATCATTAACTAAAAATTAATAATATAGTAATTAAGTTAAATAAAGAAATAACGAGAAATAGCACTTAATATTTAGGTCATAATTATTCCCAAACAATAGAGTAACAACTGATAACTTGCGAAATTTTGCAACGCTGCTTAGATTCAAGACAATACAATGGAATGGATTTATTTTGAGAAATTTCAGCATATTTGAAGCAGGAATGGGCTAGAGGACAGGAGCTCTTTTTTTACTTTTGTAAATAAATAAATGTCAAAGTTAAATGAGTATGGAAGAAATATTGATCTAATAAATGCATCTACATACACATGTTTATACGATTTCTGAGAATTTATTTTTTATATCGGACATATTAGCTAAATCCAGGAGGTGTTAGGAGTGCTTGCAACCGAATTGTTGCTTTTGTGCAAACCTTCAGTGTGGCATTGGTCAGGAAATTTTGATTTTTCATTAAATATAGTAACTTTAAGTATGACAGACAAAATATAATTTATTTGAATTAGTAGACAAAATAACGTGTTTAATACAGTAATTTAGTTTTGTCTCTGACGGTGAATATAATAAATGTATAGATCAGGTGTGGCCAAACTTTTATCCCTTAGGGGCTACTTTTTCGGTAAAATATAGCCCGCGGGCGACTATGAATATGGGCAAACAATTTTAGGATTTTTCAAATTTTTCATAGATATTTTAATAAATAATTAATAATGATAAATAAATAATGATAAGTTTTTATTTTTTTCCGCCCTGTATTTGGTTTATTCATTCTAAAATAATAGGGTTAAATATTACTAACATTTAAAACAATAATTAATAGACTAACACACCTGCTTCTGTTCGCTGTATGAATAAATAAATAAAAAACCTAAAATTGAAAGTAAATACAAGTGCACAAACAAGAAGTAACAAGTGGATTGAAGCCAGGGGCTGTCACGTTACTGTCTGACACATGATTTTTCGCCATTTTATGCTATTGCCATTTATATGCGGATGCGTTGCGACTACAGTTAATTTAAAAGTTAACATTCATTTGCATTGTTCATCGGGATAAATACAAACAGTATGGGTACGTTGCACAGACATTCTACTATTGTAAGAATAAATTATCGAATTAAGATTTTTAAACATTAATTTAAGTGAAAGCAAATTGTTCAACTTTAGCTTCGCGGGCTACTTTCAAAACCTTTGCGGTCGGCCGGTCGACCGCGGTCTACGTGTTGGCCATCTCTGGTATAGATGTTACAGGTTTGAAAGTCTTAGAGATGTACGGATAAAATTGAAACTATCTTTATACATTCGGAATTTGATGTATAAAAGTCACCGAAGAAATTTTGTTTAATGAACTTATGATTTATACACATTTAATTTGAGCCGTAATATTAGCGAGGTTGAGGCCGAAGTTTTAAACGCGAAAACGTGTACGTCGGACGTTCAGCGCCGCTTTCCTGTAAGCCTAGAAGTTTGACAATGGCGTTTGGAATGTCGAGCATGATTCCACTGACTTCCCAAACGCCATTGTCAAATTTCTAGGCTTACAGGAAAGCGGCGCTGAGCGTCCGACGTACACATTTTCGCGTTGAAAACTTCGGCCTCAACCTCGCTATTGGTTCTAATTACGCTACTGGCCTCAACATTTCTGTTGTGAACGAGCCTAAGCATAATGAAGCCAGCAAGTATGAATGAGATGCAAAGTTTCGACTGAACTATATGTAAACGAAAAGAAATAGATCTCAATCTAGTTTTATTCCTCTGAATCCTCCATTACAATGGAAACTTTCGCTGTCAGTCTGACAATCGTAATGAAATGTGAAGTAGGCCTATCTAATTCGCTGAACGAATTATTATAATTAATAATTCTAATTATAGAGGAAAATCAAACTCGATAATTTCGCTAAAATACTATTTTATATAGATATTTTTACTATTTATTATTGGACTCTACGATATTAAATATTATGATTCAATTTCTTTAGTGTAAAGTTATTGATCGTATAACAAAAACCATCATCGAAAGTTTCTATAAAAATTAGCATTATACGTAAATTAATGGAAAGTAAATGGAATGTAAATAAATAATAAGATAAAAAGCAGCAGTGAAACTACATGCATCAATCGATTCCTTAAGCAGATAAAATATTTAAATAAACCTATTTCTTTAAAATTCAAAATTAAAATTCTAAATTAAATTCTTTTAATCAAACTTTTTGTAAGTTTCAAAACTTACTAAAATCAAATAATTACGTTTTAAATAAAAAAAGCTACTTATATAATAATTCTATTTTCTTTTGTTTTGGATACGAAGAAAATTTATTATTGATTTTGGCTAAACATTTGAAATAAAAGTCTGCAATTACATTTAGAGAATCGAACATTTTACTGAAAATTCTACATTTACTGTGAAATCTTGATTCAATAGATTAAAATGCAGAAAAATTATTGCGATTTAAAATTTTGCCTGCCAAATGAAAAAAGTACATAATTGACAAATTATAAAAACAATTTATTTGCTATACCTGTATATTTACATATATATATTATAAATTCTATAGACAAATGATGAATTTATATATTTCTATACATAATATAAGTATCTTGGGTATTACAAGAGAAATGTCATTAAAAAATTGATCTAAATTGGAACTTATTTCTTATTATACTAATAAAAAATGTTTCTTTATTAATTAATCATTTAGTCTGTCAAATTCGAAATTTTTTAAAAATTTTCTAAACTCTAGTTTTATATTTTAATATTACAATTTAAATAACCGGTTAGTATTTTTATATTCTGTATTGTATATTTTAAAACAATTGTAGTAAAAAAAAACTATAAATGAAAATTTTTATACAGATAAAATTATACATAAATTATATATATCTTATAAAATATTTTATATATCTTACAATTTATGAATTTGCAGAATATTAATACTGTATATTTTTAAATTTTCCTTGAGATTATATTACAATTTATCGTGAATATTTTTATCATAAATATTAAACCTGGATTATATGAATTTTTTTTTTTCAGGGACAGAATGAGTCAAAGATAAAAACACTTAACAAGCACTTTTAGTGTTATTGTTATAAAATGGTGAGCCACTTAAATGTAAAAGTTTAACTATTGTCACTTCTTGTACTGATGAAACTGCATCCTTATTCACTTGTAAAGTGGTCGTTGCCGAAATTAATCCATGAGAATTGTGAGCATCAATATTACTTACAAAAACTACAAAGTGTTTAAAATTATAATAATTAATTATTCATAAATTTTTAGAATGAAAATTAAAACGACTTAATAATTCATGATAAATACCTGTTGGAATATTGTTGTAAATATCGTTCAAACAACTCTCATCTAAATTAAAAAATAAAAATAATCTTTATTATTAAAATAAATAATTATATCTTTGCAACGAAATTACCGACGCCACTATTACTTTTTATATTTAAAAATATATACATAAAATCAAGTTATAAAGATGAATGACAGAAATGAAATTTACTTCGCGAGAAACGAAAATCAACCAACTCCTGAGCTGAAGTATAAATTTAAGAAGAAATTTGAAGCAAAAGTCATGCTGTATATTGTCATTTCACGAGCAATTGTTTCGAAGTCATGTTTAAAGGAGGAAACCTTTGCAATTGATGTTGACATGTACTAAAACGAATGTCTAAAGAAAATTCTAATCCCTTTTCTTAACAAGCACCACGAAAATGACGAGTTTATCTTTTGGACTGACAAAGCTTCGTCTCACTATTTATCCATAATAGGCAACTATAAAGTTGGAACAAATGAAATCATCGTCATCGATGATGGATGGCTCCCCTTCCGATCGGTCATTAAACTCATCACGATCTACAAGCCTACACAAATAGAAGAAAACTCCTTACGTTGCAAATATAGGGCAAATGATCACAAAGTGATAACTTTTATATATTTTTATTAGTTAAAAGAATAGCAAAGGACGGAAAGAACACGGCACAAACCTTATGAGAAATAGGGTTTTAATGGATTTGATATTAAGCAATAGTACTAATGGCTTGATCTAAAGTCTCCACAGGCATAAAGTTAAAAATGGACACTTTTTGGGTTATCGAATGTTTAAGATGCAAAAACAGCATAATTCACGTATGTGTCATAAAGTCCCAAATCTTTATCGTTAAGAAAAAAAATAAAAATACGAAATGTGATGTTTTCAAACGTTATTGATGGTCATCATGTTATGTTCATCATCCATTATGCAACGCACGCGAGTTTGATTCTCGCGCCATTTGGGTTCGTAACGTGCTTGCTAGTAGTTGATGATGGGATAAACAATGAAAGATTATTACGGTACATATGCACATATTGTCATTGTGCTATGGTTCCTTGGATATGCATGACAAGAAGAAAACATTCGATACTCTACAACGACACTTATTAATACCATCCATAATGTGCAAATAGACCACCAGAAGGAAAGCCTGACAATCAATAACGTTTGCAAACACATCAATTTATATTTTTAAAAACAAAAATGATTTAGGGCTTTACAACATTTGTGCAAATTATAATATTTTGCATCATAAATACTTGATAAGATGTCATTTTTGAAAATTCAAATTTTTGATTTTATGCCATTGGCGACTTTTGATCAGAAGACTTTTGTGTTAGAGTAGAATGTACAAACTGTACGTGAGATTCAAATTCGAGTTTCTTTTCGACTTTCAATCAAATATGGTTAATGAAGTTAACAGGAAAGTTTGTTTAAAAAATACTTGCTTAGTTTCACTGTATAATTTTCCTACGTAGTATAGTGTTTTTGAAATATTTCTTGTTTTACTACAAAAACTGAATAAAATTTTACAAATTTATTCTATTTTTTGAGAAGTCATTTCCGTTTATTTATGACCTTGTATATTTTATGTATCTATTAATTATATATGTGCATGTGTGATAAATTTTAAAACAACAGGAAATGAGAATTAAACTCATTAATATTAATTAAAATTATTCTTAATAAAATGATGAAAAATATGAATTACAATAAAAGAGAAACTAAAAAATATAATTAATACAGAATTTGTTGAAATAAATGAAAGTTTGTTCTTATCATTGTTATTTTGCTAACTTCTAAATGATAATCTTAATTATAAATTATACATACTTTGATTGCATAGTCTTATAACTTCAGTTTTAGAAATTGATTGAGGATTCTGACCACGAACACACTGAATTACTAGATATTCTTCTTCATAATGAAATGTTTTAATCAATGGATTCATTTGAGACTTTTCCAAAACATATTGTGAAAGTGGCTTGTTTTCAATAGGCTAATCACAATACAATAAATTATAAAACGAAAAATATATTATTTAATTTTAAATGTAATTAAATACCTTTATATTCATATTAATGCGTTTTAGAAGAATCCCATCAGTTTCACTAAAAATTTCTGGCAATAACAAAGCTGTTGTTATAAAGTAATTATCATAAGTTAAGTTGGTTACTACACTTCCATTACCGAGATAAAAACTTGTTACCTGTAAATATAAGTAATAAACAAGGAATTATTTATTGTGACATTGTCGCAATGCTAAACTGCAATTTTTACTCATATTTTTCATTTATTTAATTTAAAATATATGCTTTCCAGCAAAAATTAGTAGTGTCTTGCTCCTGTACATCATACTTTTCCGCTAGCAATTGAGTCATGCCGGTCATCTATTAACTGGTTTCAGGGGAAACTTTTTGAACTGAAATAAAATGACTTTCAGTTTGAAACTGAAGTTCATGTATAGTTAATCGGAGCCTCCTACCCTCAAGCTTTCCACATCTGATTTCGGCATTAATTTTTCTAGTTCCGTTCTCGAGATCAAGGAAGGACACAGACAGACAAAAAGACAACAGTGGAAAATTATAGGTCTACAATTTTTTTTTTTTTTTTTTTTTCAAATTGCAGCCCAATTATTAAAAAGTATTATATTTTGAATAGTTTTGTGATTTAGATTTCGAAATTCAGAAAGTTATGTATACTTCATATTTCTATTTACATACAGATCTTTCATTGAAGAGGGAGGAAAATGATTTAGTTGCGAAAATAGAGCAAGATGAATTATTTGAAAGAGTATTGCATATTGAAATTTTTATAGCTATTTCCTGTTGTAATGAAGAATCATTACAACAGGAAATTGCATCATAAGTCAAAATTTAAATTTAATTATTGTGCATTTATGAATTCCATATAAAATACAGTAATATCATCAGAGCTATAGGACTATACATGATATTAACACAATGTTTTGTAGAATGATAAGTTAAATGATATATATAAACATTACATACATCGTTTTAGCCTCTATGAAGATTTTTATAAATTTATAATTATAAATAAATGAAAAGAAAAAACGATGTTTGAATAAATAACTATTTGAAATATAAAATAATACTGATGATATTTAACACGTTTTTCATATTAAAAAAAAACAATGATAATTTTTAGTTTTTAAAAATTACATAAAAACAACTTTGTAAGACAATATAAATTGTAGTTTTAATTTTATCTTCACAAGAGATAATTAAATGTTAATAAAAATAGTTAATATAGAAATAAAGTTTACAAACAGTCTTTTATAAAGTTATTTTGTTTTTAAAAATCACTTATACAAAATCAGATAAATGATTAACAGAAATATTCAGCAAAGAACTGCGTAACTTTCCCAGCAATAAAGTTAAAGTTTTATCAAATGTATTTATTATTATTTTTAATTGTGCCGTCGCCAGAAGGATATTTTTAACGTTTTACATATTGTTGAAGACGAGTAGCCTCAAATGAAAGGTCGACTCCGCCGTGGAACTATTAATTTCCTCATGTGCGCGCAAAGGGACAAAGTTTGAAGACACTTTGGATTGTCTCCTTTTAAGAATTTGTCTCAATTTCTTAAATTTTGTAACTTTATTAAAGTTAAAATTGTATGTTGTGTCATCTGTTGTGAGATTTTATTTCAAAAAACTTGTTATATTATTAATTATTATAAAATGGCTAAAAGCTTAATTTTGAGGGTAGAGATTTAAAAAACAAAAAATTGTAAATGCTAATAACGAGTAAAATCTTCATTAAGTTTGACCTCATTCAAAGTATGATACGTGATCCCTGCTATCTCCCACTCCTTGACCTTTAACTACTAAAATTTAATAGCATCAATCTCCCTGATACACAAACTCTTCTCCAAAATTTCAAAAATTTTCGATAAAATGCACAGGAATTATTAAGTTTCAAAGAAGGTGAACAAAATTGTGCCTCCCCCACACACATTAACATACGTAAAGAAAAACCCTCAAATTTGATTTTTTTTTTTTTTTTTAAGAATTTTTCGATGTTAAGGTCTCGAATCCAAAAATGTAAAAATGTTGGGGTGATTTTTGACTGATTGCCATACTTTTCCTCTGTTATAAAAACTGCCAGAAAATAATGAAATAAACACAAAGTATTTATTTTAAAATCTATTTGAAATATGAAAAAGAAGACGTCACTTAAAATTTCAATGAAAATTGCATCTAAAAAGCATTTTTACTGAAATTTCCGTTTGAAATTTCAACTGAACTGGAAAAAGGTGCATTTACACATGAATTATCGATAACCTTATTCTAATAAGACAAACAAATAAAGTAAAAATTAATAACAATTCCTTTTACTTTGAAATTTGAACTACAAGTTTTAGAAAATGAAACACAAAAACATTATTGGCCTTTTAAGCGGATAAATTCTAGCATATAGGTCTACTTTTTAAAAGTATCTCTTTCAAAATTTTTCATTGTATTTTAACATAAAATATAGTTTGATTTTAATAAATATTTATAATACTTTATAAAATATATATTTTTTTTCTGAAAATTGTTTGATTTTGTTGATTGAAACCGATCATACATAATTACCTCAGTATGATCGGTTTCAATTATATCTATTACGTAATGGATTTAATGAAAAATGAGAAACAACGGCTAGATCTATACTACA
Source organism: Centruroides vittatus (assembly GCF_030686945.1). Classification (NCBI taxonomy): domain Eukaryota; kingdom Metazoa; phylum Arthropoda; class Arachnida; order Scorpiones; family Buthidae; genus Centruroides; species Centruroides vittatus. The sequence goes on along the minus strand of NW_027121917.1, from coordinate 1,674,642 downwards.
GGTGATAAATTATGGAGATTGGATAGAATCAAACCGGATCTTTTTCATCAGTTTCATGACTATGGATATACCTCATCGAATGGTCATTTGGTCAATTTTCTCTAAAAACAAATAAATTTTAAGATTGGGTCAAATATGAAACTACGTAAAATAATGAAATTTTCTTCTATTAGACTAAGAGTAATGGTTACGATACTGATCAAATTTATGTCAAAAAGCAATATACTTTTGTATATTAATACTGATTGATTATTGTATAAAAATTTCAAACGTATTGTTCTATCAGCTTGAAATTTTGTGTAGAAGTAAATACATCTTTAAGCGAGGTATATTTACTTCTAGACAGTTATATAAGATGAGATTCTATTATTAAATTTTGCAAAAAAATTCTGAAAGTGTGATAAGAAATTTTAATTTTAAACTTTAATTTTTAATAATTTTAAGATATTCTTATGTATTGTCAAAATTACAATACATTTAAGCGAGGATTGTAAAGGAAGGTGCTTATTGCATAAATAAATTCTGAAAAAAATTGTCACTTAAAAGTAAACGTGCAGTGGTGCCGCGTACTTCGAATTCAAATTCTTTCCAAAAGGCCGTTCAAATTCCGAATCATTGGAAGTCCGAATCAATATTTTTTCCATTAGACATAATGGAAAGTGAATTAATCCATTTCCAAACCCTAAACAATACTCATTTCATAAACAAATTTAAATTAGGAGGCCCATGTACAGTGTTGACTTTAGACATTTTTCTTCGGGGAATATTTTGGAGGAAATTCCCCGATATCCTTAGATTGGACACTGCCCATACAAATAAATGAATAAAATCGCAATTACAACAAAAATTTAAAGAAAAAGTTGCATGTCATTACAGGGATAAATAAACAAAATTTATCTCTCTATTTTTTGTCCTTTTTGATCTGGAAATTGTCAACCAGTTCGTTGCAATCAATCTTATTCGAAATGTCATTCTCGATGTATAATATTGCCAAATTACATATGTAGAGAATACAGAGAATAAAATTCTCAATGTGTGTGGAAAAGATGCTTGTAAACATCGAACATGTGAAATGTGGTTTAAAAAGTTCCGTTCGGTAAATTTTGAACTAAAGGATACAAAACGTACGAAGCGTCCAAATGCTGTCGCCAAAGAAAAATTGCAGGAAGAAATTGCAAAAAATCGACGAACAACACACAATATATATAAGCAAACACATCAAAAATAAAGCGAAAAAGCCCTGAAAACATACGAACGTAACGCAAGAGCGACAACGAGAGACTACTTGGGCGCACAGCAGATTACGTTTACGCTTCGAGCGTATTTTTTTCACTGCAAGCGCAGTTCTAACTTTCAAGCATCGTTCGAACTCCTAAACGAATTTTTGTCGAATTTAGAGTTCGAACTCTGAATCATTCGAAGCTAGAGTCGATAGAAGCAGTGAGGTGGAGTCGGTAAACAAAAAGTTCGACTCCGACTTCGACAAATTTGCAATGTGTAAAAGTCGTACTAAAATTGATGGTGAGAATAAATGGATATAAAGAGTTTACCTTAGAAAATCTTTCGAAACACACTACATCTTAACAACCAAAATAATTCAACTTTTATTTTAATTAATTATGAGAAAGTGATTTAAATTTAATTATTTTCGAGAAAAAAATTAATTACAATAACAGAACTTAAGCTGAAAAATGAGCTGAAACAATTCTATTAATTATATTTTGCAGTTTTCTCTTCCTCTTATAGTTTGTTACAGTTAGATTCTGATCTTGGTTTTACTTTTTTCATTGTTTCTCTATCGACTGTTTTAAGTTTAAATTATGTTATCAAAGCAATAATAAATAGCAATAAATAACTCAAAACAAATAGAAAGCAATGAAAAAATTAGTCAAATTAGTCAAAAAGAAAAAAATTGATATCCAAAGTAAAACAAGTGAGATGTAAAAAATATGCTAAGTAAAAATTATGATGCCCGAAATGAAAATCTTTTCTTGGGAGCTTTTCTTTGGTAAAAGATAAGCTTGGCGCTTCCAAGCGATACCTTAAGCGTTTACTTTTTAGGCGCGATCCCACAAATGTTCAGTGATTTTATCCACTCGCCTAGTCTGAGTTAAATTAAAAGCTATTTTCTGAAAATATAGAGCTTGTTGCGTTAGATACGCATAACACTTTGCTATGAAATGGCCTTTATGCGTTATCACTTTGATATCTAAATTTATCGGTGTTCACTTTATAAGAAACTTCTTTAGATACTAATTAATTAAACAGTATTTCTCTTAATTTTAGATAGAGTTAGATAACCTAATAAATAGGATTTAACAATTTGAAGGGCTTATCACACCAAGACCTACAGAAAAAAAGACCAGATCTTTTACAAAAAAGTTAGTCTTTAATAATCAATTTCAATTTTTGGTAAGGATGCATTTCAGGTACAAGGACCCCTCATCAGCTTACAAACACACAGCACCAACATATAATTATAACCCTAACAGTTAACCTTAGTCCACAAAGGAATTTTTGATATATACAGTGGTCTTTTTTCTGTCGGTCCTGGTGTGATAAGCCCTCCAAATTGTTAATTCCTATTTATTAAGCTATCTAACTATCTAAATTAAAGTCGTGGGCTAAAAGCGTCGTTTATTAGTATTTTTTTTTTCTTATTTCACATTTTACTAATAGTAAATCGAGATCTGAGTCGAAAGAATTTTACCGACTGGGACCCCGCCCAAAAACATCCGACTCAACACTGGTTAGAAGAACGTTAAAAGTTATATTTTTATAGTTTCAGATTAAATTTGTTTAAATGCCTTTACATTTTCTTCTTCAATTCCTTCGGCATGTAATTAACAACTTACTACTGTTAATTATTTGACGATCCGGATAAATTGGAAATGATGTTAAACTTAGATTTAAGTTGATAAATTAAACATAACTTTAAAACTGCGTTTCTTTATACATAATAATATTGATAAGTCCACACGCAATTGGAAAATAGAAGAGACACTTTTATTATTATTTCACATTAAGGAGTTTCACGCTAATAAACTTTGCTAAAGTTTTTCAATAGCTAATAGGGACTTCAAATAGCTGAACTAGAATAAATTCCATGCTAATAGAGTTATAGATATAATTATATAATTTCAAGACTTGCTTGACTCGAGACACGATTGAATCTAGCTCACATTGCAACGATTTTTGAAATTGTTTAAAAACATTTCCCATAACTTATATCATATCAATAAGTTATTAATTTTAATTTTTACTAATTATCTTTACCAAATACTGATAAAACAAATATATATATATTTGTTTTAATAATTTATAGAATTTTTTCTCTTTATTTTTAAGATAAAAGCTAATATTTACTAGTTACATTTGTGATATTAAGTAAAGAATATCATTTGCTTTCCGAAATTATAAAATTTTAAGTATAACCACTATAAATTTATAAAAAGAAAACTTTATAAACGATTAACAATTTCCATTAGGGATAATCGAACTAATTTCATATCAGATTGGCAGCGGATGGTTTATAACATTTTGACCTTATGAAAACAAAAATTGCAGACAAAATTTGGCACATCAACATAAAAATGATAATGTGTATGATTAATAAACAAAAAAGAAATCAGTTTATTTTTATTCTGGGTTTAGTTTTAAAGAAGTTTTTTTCTCGTGGTTATACGCTAAAATATTAAGCAAATTAAAGTTGACTAGATTTTGCAATTGAAGAAAAATTTGTATGTTTTATCTGAAAGCAACATTATAAATTAAAAAAAAAATACTTTTAATTAAACTACACAAAAAGATACGAATTATAGGCTATAGTTTTGTTTCTGCATGTCTACCGGGTTTATCCCAAAAGTAGGATACAAGTTACATTTAAAAAATTAAATTAGCTATTTGAAAATACAGTTAAAGCTATTTTTATACGTAATAACCATTCTTTCCTAAACACTTTTCCCAATGGGAGACAAGGACAAACATTCCTTTCTAAAAAAAAAATCCCCACTTAATGATTTGAAAAATCCATGACCGCATCTTTAAATGAAGAATTTTTCTCTAAAAATGTTTAGAAAAGAATGGCGACAATGTAGAAAAATAGCTTAAACTATACTTTAAAAAAGTAATAGCAAATTACATTCAAATGACTAATTTAAGTTGTTATAAAAACTGTACCTTACATATATATATATATGTATAAATTTAATCAAGAAAAAACAAAATATAACAAAATATATACTACATGAGTGTCTCATAAGAAAAAGCTAAGAAAATAATAAAAGAATAATCAACTATTAACTTAAATCCATTAAAAATAAATAAATTAATGTCATTTGAAGTTAAAATACTTACTGTAGTACCCGACGTTTCGCCACTGCTAATCAATACTGCTATATTTTCCATTTTACTAAATTTTCCGGATAATATTGCTCTGAAAAATTTTAAAAGCTGTTTTTTTTTATGTTAAACATTAAAATTCTAATCGCCTTTCAAATAAGTACATTATATTTCTTAAATATGACACTTTAGTCTCAAATATTCAAAGTTTAGAATTTTAATTTCAGTTTAGAAAATATGTTTATTCCAATATTACACACAATTAGATAATTTATAACTAAATTTTAATTATATAATTTAGAATAAAAAAATAATTAAAAATAAATCAGACTTTTTTTGCCTATTGCAAGTTTTATTTTTATCGTGGTTCATAAATATTTGATTTTTTAGTAAAATAAAAATATTCTAGGCTACTTTAGTTTTATTTTATACACAATTCTATAAGAATGTAAATTATTCAAAAGGAAAATGCGTCAGAAAAAAAAAATGTTTACAATTCTAATCTAAATCTATATAGAATTAAAAATTAATTTTTGGTAAATAGATCATCAAAAAATTCAAACAAACCGTAATAAAACTGCAAACTAATTACAATTTTTGCAATATAAACACCATTTTGTAATATTCGAATTTTTAATAACTTAGATTTAAACTTTAAAAATTTGATTGATGGAATGAGGCAACGCAACACTTGGGCGATCTGCCAAAACGGAAAACGCGTCCTGTGAGGACTTTCTATGGAAAAACTGATACCTAAATAGATGTCAGTTTGACATGAGCGTCCGCAGAGGAGACAAATCGGACACTTGTCCCTCCATAGAATCGAGTAAAAAAGCACACAAATTATAATCGTAAAAGTGATTAGGATATGTAATCTTGAACCCTCGAGCTTGGGACGATTTAAATGCAATACTGTATTCTCTAATTTACTTGTGAAGAAATCTCCAAAAAATTAAATAAAAATTATAGGTGTAATTATTTTTCTCCAAGCTTTCTGCGGACCCCATGCTTATTTAGGTGAGTCATGTGAAAAAAACCCCATGACCAACTACCAGTCATGATCAGTGGTTTTATCCTCTAGGCCGCTGCTCTAGGTTATTGGTGGGCTTTATAAAAGTGATTATGCGCTTTAAGAAATTATGGATTTCATTATACTGTGAATGTTTGTGCTGCAAAACATAAAAAGTTCGAAAAAACCGAAAATTGTTCAAAAAATAAAATACAGAAGGTTGATCGCGTTCCATAATGCCGATTTCCATAGTACCCATAGTTCCAGTTATAGGAAGTAGAATGGAACTATGGGTAGGAAGTAGAAAGCAACTGACCAACGCGTTGCTGTATATTCTGAGTTTTACTTTTAATAAGTAAAGTTTATCTATCACAAATACGCCACCTAAAATTTCAGACTTTTGGGCAGCTTTTATGTAACTGCGCTTTCCGACTTTTATGTAAATATTCGCAAACTCAAATTATTAAACTGTGCAAAAATCGTCGTTTTAACATTTCACGATATGGGATACAGTCAGTTCTCAAAACAAATGATTCGCAAAAGCCAGGACAGTCGTCAAGTGTTTCTATTCGGCCCAGAAAGAGGAACGCCCCAAGCCACACACCGGAAGTAATAGCAAAAGTGCGACGACTGATCAGTGGTTCAAATCCAAAAACCCAACGAAGTATTGCCCAGGGTGTTGGAATAGCCCAGTCCACAGTTCATGCCATTATTCACAAGAATTCGAAACTGGAGAAACGCCTAAAGGTCCAGTTCACAAGCTGCTGTCTCGTCACATCCAAAAAAAGAAAGACCAACTGCCGAAAACTGTACGAAAAGTATCTTTCGGTAAACAAGTGGCAGTTTGTAATCACGCTAGATGAAGCATGGGTGCACATGAATAATTGTAACAAATCGCGGAAAATTTACTTTACACGACCATCCCGCCTCACTACGATAACGTGGCGCGCTACACCAAGGGAAGCATAGGACGTATTTCATCAACCGAGTGTGTCCCAGCGACATCGACGGAGGAAGTCTTCTACAGTGGAAACTTCGATGTAGGGTTATAGTTTCACAACATGGCCATCGGATCGAGCATAATCGAAACTGACGCCGTGGCATTTAGTTTACTTTATAGGCCTCTTAATTCGGCATTATGTAACGCTATCAACCCTCTGTAGATCTTATATATTTCCAAGATAGAAGTGAAGTCTATAACGTGACAAAACTTATCACAACAATGAAAGACCTATTTTATGAACAAGTTCGATGACATAGTTTATTTTTAGATAAAAATACTACTATGAAATATATATTTATCTAAAAACAAGTAATTATATTTGCTATACAATTTAATCTATTATATCTGATACTGTAAGAGCAATTTTACAAAAATATTATTTTATTTTGTTAGAAAATAATACGAATCAAAAGGTTTTATATCGATGCATATAAACTTATTTATGCATTGCATATTGCATATAAAATTTAAAAAGAAAAAATTCACTTCTGTAAAGATTTAAGATAAAAAATATATTGCTAAACGTATGAAATGTTCCTCGCATAGAATGCATTTGATTTTCTAAATTTATAAAAAGGATTGAGACATTTATGCTATTCATATGCTATTCATTTATACTACTAAAATATTATACAGGGTGGTTAGAATTAAACTGACGATACTCAGATACGCGTGGAGCCGGCTCTAGTGAACCGACTCAAATGAAACTCGGTACACATGCAATGTAGATCAAGAGAAATAATTTACGGGAAATATTACTTGAAATTTTCACCATCAGGAGAAAATGTGGTGCTGCAAGGATGACAATTATAAGACAAGGGAACGAAATTTTATAAGATTAAAATTACGTTTTACATAATTATAGTATGTGCTCAATGTAGAATTCTTCTCTGTCGACCAAATGACGCAATCGTAAAACCGCGTTATGAACTGCAGCACGTAACATTCAAAAAAAATCTGGAAAACGTGTCGCACTCTGCTGGCCTTTAACTCCGACATGCATCTGATAAACACGATTCTTCAAATAACCTATAGCCAAAAATATACGTTTACGACTGAACAGCGCGACATTTTCCCCTGGCAGTGAAAATTTCAACTAATTTTTCCCCGTAAATCTCTTTCTAATGATCTGCATTGCATGTGTACAAAGATTCAATCGACTCGATTCAGCAGACGTCCACGCGTATCTGAGTTTCGTCAGTTTAATTCTAACCACCTTGCATATCTTAAAAATATCATATATATAATAGATATAAGAATGACTAGGATGACAAACAGTTAACAGCAGCGCATCTTTTAGGAAATTTTACCTCGATGCTATTGATTATTAACATCTATAATAATAGCCTACTATACATTCTTGTTTAAAACCTCTTAGAATATATTTAATTAGGAAGATTTTAAGCCTGTTATTAGCCTCCTCACTTAATTGTAATAAAACTTTTTCATTCGATATACTGTATTTATTTCGGCCTCTGTGCCTTCTCGTGTTTTCAGTATTTCACTTTCACAAATCGAATTCAAGATTTTAGAAACCTTTCACAAACTCTTTCGTTGCATTTATTGCACATTTTACATCTGGATTATTATTTAATAAAATTTTAAAAATGCAATTATTATTCTTAAAAAAACATACTTAATATCACCATGATTATCGGTTGTACCTATCCACTTTTCTGTTTTAGTTTCTCCGTTTAATAAGGCGATGTTTCCTTCATTCCAAGCAACCAAAATGTCTTTTCCGTTTGAATTTTTCTTCTCCATTTCAAGATAATGAACTTTAGATTGTTTCTTCTCTAATTGTTCCATTCTAAATGTATTCAAATCATATTATTATTATTACCTCTACTAATAATAAATTATCATTATAACAAAGATAATTCTAATTTTAAGAGTATTGTCAGGAACACATATTTATCATCGGATGTTGACCCATGTTTCGAGTTTGCAGGCCTAATTAAGAAAAATATACGAATTACTTTAAAATATTATTGATTTGATGTGCTAGTAAATAAATGTAAACAGGCTGATATATTTGAATGTATCATCGTGAAAGTACAGGGTATTTACAAATGATTTGTTTATTTATAATTCATTAATGAAATGTGTTCAAACAACTTTGGAAGTTGTACTATTCAATATATACCAAATCATACAGCAGCTCCAGCAGTATTTTTACATGTTCCTTAAACGAGTTTGTTTCCACTTATATTATCATTCAGGGATGGATGGGCCATCGGGAAATTGGGAAATTTCCAGAGGCACCAGTAGAACTGGTCCACTTCCCTTTACATTCATAGGCACTGGCGCCAGTCCATATACTTCTCGGGGTGTTCGAATAAGTCCCATCTGCTCAGCTATGATTATTATTTACTTTCATAAATATATAAAAAAACATGTAAAAAACAAGAAGAAACTCCAGAGAACTAAAAATTAGCACATAATGAAAATTGTAATCATTTCAGTGTAACGAATATTAGCGAGGTTGAGGCCGAAGTTTTAAACGCGAAAACGTGTACCTCGGACGTTCAGCGCCGCTTTCCTGTAAGCCTAGAAGTTTGACAACGGCGTTTGGAATGTCGAGCATAATTCCACTGACTATCCAAACGCCATTATCAAACTTCTAGGCTTTTTTTTTAACTCTTTCCGCCCTGTGGGCACTAAGAGGGCCTCTTTTAGAAGGCCCATTATGGGTTCGGCCAGGCCCACAATGGGGCGACCGGGTGGTGAGGGACGGGGCCCGACATATCCGAACGGACCACCCCCCGAAAAATTCCTGGGGATTTTCGACCCGTTCGGATTCGATCCCGGGTCCCCCAGAGCGGTAGGCTGCCACCTTAACCGCTCGGCCATCCGACCGCTAAACTTCTAGGCTTACAGGTAAGCGGCGCTGAACATCCGACGTACACGTTTTCGCGTTTAAAACTTCGGCCTCAACTTCGCTATTAAATAACTTTGTTCTTACAAACTAAAGGATATTTATAATTAAAGTTTACAAAATAATAATTTTTAGATACTGAGCAGTCTACAGCAAAAACTATTTATCGGAAGGTTGCCAAATTTTTCCTCTTATACTAAACGTAAGTTTATAGCAACAAATATTTATATAGATATCTCAATTGGTTTGTACGTGAGTGGGCAGAAAATGGTTATAATACTCAAATCAATCATCTCACTTGGCTAAAACAAAAAAATAAATAAAAAATAAATGTTATAATAACCATTCTTATGTTATATAGTAGCCCTTCGTCATATAGCTCATTCGGATGTATCGAGCGTTTCCCCATTTTTTATTTTCCAAAGGTGCTTTAACCAACAATTTAAAAAAATTGGTTGCTATTGAATTTCTACCGGCAAAGAAATATTACCTTATTCTAATTATTGATTTTGAAACTGCAATTGTATGAAATACAAATCAGAAAAAAGCCAGTCAGGATGGAGAGCGAAAATGAGAAAAACAGCTAAATAGCTAAATATATCCATCTGTTTAACCTATACCAGTTTGCATTCCGACGATATGACGAAGGTTTACTGTATTTTATATTAATTATATCGATTAGAATATATTATAAAATTTTTTAAAAGTAAAATTTTTGAAATCGAAGTAAATGACCACGCATTTGAGATATAATATACTTATTAAAGATGTAATCAAAATTGTACAGATTGAGTTTAATATTATATAAATTCTACATTAATTTCTACAAGTTATATTTAAATTTTTATTTGTTTAAATAAATTACATGAAAATGATCGCGACTGATCTACAGAAGCTTCAAACTAATAACAGATTATTCATGTTTAAGTTTCTTATCCTTTAATTGGTTGTTTGTAATTGTAAGCTCAGTCACTAGCAAAGAGTTAAGTGCCTAATTGTAAGGAATGTCAATTACGATGATTTTAAATTGTAGGAGATAACTTTTATTAAGAAGAGGGTAATGTAAAAATTTTACGATGATTTTTATCGATAAAACTTCGGTTAATTTCAGAAACTATACGAATACGAAAATGTATAAACATATTAATCAGAACATGCAAAATATTGTATAACTAGCAGATAGGCCCGGCGTTGCTCGGACAAAAGTAATGATAGCAAAGATTAAGATTATTACGTTATAGTCACGGAAGAAAAAGAGTAATTTCATCAACAAACTAAATATTTTTAATAAAAAGGTCGAATTTGAAAATCGAATATTGTAATATTGTTCGATTTTCACGACGTGTTCTGATTATATCGTTCGATTTTCATCGAATGTTCTAAAAAAGAAAAGTCGAGAAAAACCGAATTAATCTGTTTAAATTTGAAAATCGAATATGTTCTAACATATTACTTTTTTTTTTTTTTCCTCCAGCGCTCGTAAATCTTGCACGTCGCCTTCTCTTGTTTTCCATTGTTACCTTAACACTTCCATTGTTGATGGAAGTGTTAAACCTTAATCCTGTCCCTCTCCCCCGTGGGGAGGAATTTCGAAAAATCCCTTCTTAGTGTGCGTTCTCGTGACGTACCCTAACTGTGTACCAAATTTCAACTTTCAACTCCTAACCGTTTGGGCTCTGCGCTGATTATTATTATTATTATTATTATTATCAACTCGTCTCGATTATATATATAGATACAGGGGGTGCAAAAGTAAGTAGAGTTGAGAATCTGAGAAATACAAATGTTTGATGTTCATTATTATTATTTTTATTCTCTTTTATTAGTTCGTATTCTTTATTTTTATTTGCAAATTAAATCACATGTTTTTTCTATCTATTTTCTCACTGTATATTTTTTCCCATGATAACTGTATACCTACTTTTGCACCCCCCTCTATAGTAATAATTTAACTAACGCTATTGTGTAATAATCTCGATTATCAGTATTTAGTTAATGCATTAATTTAAAGTTTAATTTAAAGTTTCAATATCTTCGTATCTGAAATTTTTAGATCATTGTACAAAATAATATCTATTAGATTTTTAATATATTTAAATTTTTTTAAATTCAATGCACTTTTTAAAATTAAATCTACTATTAACTAAAATGAAAATTATTACACAAAAGCAGTATTTCATATAAATTTTTTAATTTAAGATTTTAGATATTTTAAACTGAAACCAATCAAAAATAAATATAAACTAATAGAATATTATATTATATTTAAGTTACACGTTAAAAATGCTTAATTGTACTTACTTTAATATTCTCTCAAAATCTGTTGAGTTCTGAGACAATTCTTTTAAAGCTATACTTCTTAACTTTTCAGCTGATATTGACCATAAATTCCCTAAAAATAATGAAAAATTTTAAAATATAAAAATAAATTTGAAAAGCCTAATTTTTGAAATTATAAAACTTACCGAATCCATCATTATTTAGGCAATAAAAAAGGATATCAATTTGCTTCTTATTTCTTTTCCACAACTGTAATTTATCAATAGGTAGTGAGCACTGTTCAATGATGATACGAGCATCCATTTTTCCATTTCGGCCCGATAAAATTAACATCGATACATTGACCAGATTATTTTTTACTGTTTCAGTAGAATTAAGGAGAGAGGATGCCACAATTAAATATGAAGTTCCATCGTTGTTGTAATCAGGAATGACGACCGGAAGAGATGTAGTCTCAAACATAGGTAATTCGTAATTTTGGTAAAAATGCCAGAATTCTTCACCTACGAATAATTAAAAGCATCTTATTGCATCTAAGTCCAATAACGAAAATAATTTCACAAATTAAATATTTTTTAAGTAAAATTAACAAATCATCAATAATATAAAGATATTTAACTTACGTATAAATACGTAAGTTTCCTGATAGGAATATGGCCAATGCTAATGGCATGGTAAATTGGCAACGGTCGGCGAAGTTACGAAAACAAAAAAATAGCGATAGCATAATCTTCCAGATCTGTCTCTAGACAGGTCAGGACAATTGCAATTGTCGAAAAGTGCAAAGAACGGCATGAAGCCATCATTTTCTGGAAATTATATTGCTTGAAGAACGTGTTTCTTATTTCATTCAGGCGAGCTCGCACTTCTTCTCACGTCTTATTAACAGATAATTTCAATTATTTGATGGCTTGATATGCAGTTTTCTATGTTGATCTATTCAGCACAGCTTTCAAAAGTTAAATTTAATCAGTAGCCTACTTTTCAAGATTTTTGAAAATCATCCAGGTTGTTTATTTGACCACTCCTAGTCATAACAGCTGCAATTGGTCATATTGAAGAAAGTAAACTTGTTCATTTGTCTAAAATGTTTGAGATAATGTAAACGAAGAAAATAATATTTTATTCCATAGTCATTTTCATTTGTAAAAAATTTGATTATTTGTTTCTTTAAACAATTTATTTTTATTTTTTTGAAAATCAAATTGTTGTGATTTTCAATAAGTTCAATAAGCATTTATTTTATTTTAATTTTTAAACTGCATTTCTCATTGGTTAATGGTTGAAAAATTTTATTTTAAGAGAGAAGGGAAATTGGTGGCCATATTAGCTTCATATACTTTTAACGTGGCACAAGGTTGGAAATTTGGAGTGTTAGATTGGAAAAATTAAGCCATTGAAAATTTCATTCATTTGGAACTGTTACAGTTCCAAACGAATGAAATATATGGCTATTTTCCCTTATTTTTTCCTTACCAAAGAACCATAGAATAAAGATCTCGTGAAGATCTAGTGATGTTGTTTCCGAAACTCCGTCTCGTTGAGTTGGGTTCCGTGTGTATCACGATCCGATAGTTGATTCAAGTTCGATGGAAAGTACACTTCTACACTCAATTCAGAGAATAGTTACAGTTTATTTCCAAAACAAAATACGTAGAATGTACAAGTTCGACAACGTACTATATATAGGACAACAAAGCGTGGTGTCTCACGTATTGGATTGGCTTCCGGGAACTTTTAAACTCTGGAGAGGCCTCAGTCAGCTTGTGGAGTTGGCTCAACTGCATGGCCAGTTCAGACTCCGCACTAACCCGTCCCTGAGATGTTTACCAGAGGAGAACACTCTCTCTACGCTCAGCGGGTTTCCCAAGTGCCGGAGACTACCGTGTACCAGTCTATTGCCCTTCTCTCTTCCCTCTCCCGTTTGCTCTGCTATTTAATGGTTTTTTGGACGGAAAACTTCCGACCAATCACAAACCGTTCTTTCGTGAACAGCTTGCACTCAGGTCCGCTGTTATCCGACGAGAGTGGAGCTTACATTAACGTCCGCCACTTGTTTACGTTTAGTAGTTTTTTTATATGGCAAGCGGCCTATCATCTGACCACAGGTGGGTCCAATTGACAAAGTCGGCGCTTCCTTTGTTTTCCCTCTGTTTACGAGTCAACACCTTACAAGTGGTATATTTCCTGACCGCAGTGGATCCAATTGACAAGGTCGCGCTTCTTTTGTTTTCTCTCTGCTAAAAGATCAATACTTTGCACATAGTTCATTGTTCCATAAACATTTTTTAAACATTCCATAAAATGGCGCCAGGAAATCTGTAAAGCTTAGTATGGCCATAATCTCATCAGTTACTTTATATAAACTCAAAACAATTTTATTTTTATTAGCCTCAATATTTTAGACATGTAAATTTCTCTTTTATTAAATATTTCGTTTCACTGAAAAAAAAAAATATTATGAATAAAAACAACAAACTTACCATCAGTTCCATTAATTACACTGATATATCCATTTTCTCCAATTACTATGCAGTCCATAACACTATCTAAATTTACATCGAGAGAATCACATTTACAATATTTTGGAACAAATGACGTTGATCGCTGCCAAAACATTTTTCCATCTGTAGCACTTAAAGCAATTAATCCAAATTTCTTTGTTTGATCTGTAGTTGTGCTATAACCAAATATCGCGATATCCTCATTTAATTTGGAATTTCTTAATACTTCAAGATTTGACGTCATACCTAAACAAAATTTTTAATATTTTTTAAAATTATCAGCAATTTTGAAATATTTAATTATTATATAAAATAAACACAGTATTTACAAAATATTATTAAAATTAGTTCACTAATTTCTCACAAAACTTACTAAGGCCTTCAAGATTTAATTTCCATTCCTCCACAACTTCAATACTGCTGTTATTAAGAGAATCAGACTGAATATTTTGACACGGTATTAGCCAAGCGAACACTATTATATATAAAACTGACAATAACAGCGAAAATATAAAAAAAAATTTTTGTAATGGTGACATAGAGAAAAATCCAATTTCTTTACTTCCCACAGATTTTGGAGATTTTGACTCGGCCTTGTCGCTGTTTTCTGAATTTTGTTGATTAAACGTACCATCAGAAAAGGATCCATTTTCTGATTGAGGAGATTTCATATCATTCATTACTAGAGGGAAAAAAAACTAAATTTTATCAAGTATTATACTTACAATTCAATTATTATTATAATTTGAAAAAAATTAAAGTATAACTTCTATAAATAATTTTATTTAAACTCGTAATTAAGCTTGAATAAAGTTCAGTATCATCAGATTAATAGTTCCAAATATTAAAGGATTAAAATCCATATTTTACTGTATGGATGCAAAATAATGGATTCATATATTGCAATAATAAATCCCAGTTAGAATCTGATTAAATTCTCATGATTTTTCATGAATAATTTGTATTAGGATATCACTCCACTATTAATCTGATGATATTTTATTCAAGCTTAATTACAATTTTAGATTAATATTTTTATAGACGTTCTACATTAATTGTACATAAAGCTCTAACTTGTTAAGAACAGGAAAAAAATTAATTTTTTATTTGTTTTTATTCGAGTTGATTATAAACTAGCTGATTACATATACAGGAATAAAAGTTGCCGATTTTCAGGGGTCAATTTCTTCGTCCCCCAAACATTTGAAGTACCGTATATCTCGGCGGATAAGACGACCTTCAGATAAGACGAAGTATAAATTTTCGTCAAAGATTTATGGTTTTAGCATATATTTGTCCTATAAGACGACCCCCAAATTATCAACGGCCTATGAATTTAGTTTAGATCAGCGATCATCATCCGGATAACAACACTGTATAGTGTATATGTCCTATTGTGTGTATTATGTATATGTCCTATTTGTAATTTTTCGAATAAACAAATTTTATTTTTTTTTTGCATCTGGCAGCACTGCCTTGCGATTGTTGCAAACATTCGCACTGATTTGGGCATTCGGGTGATGACTGACTATTCACAAAAACATTCTATGGGCTATTCTATTTTGGGCACATACCCTACTCTCTTCTAGTAAATAATTACAGTTTGTCTGTCTTTTTATAATGGTTTTAATTTATATAAATTTCAATCTAATTTTTTTTTGTATCTGTCGTATAAGACGACCCCGGATTTTGGGGGCCATTTTTTATGATTCAACTATCGTCTTATCCGCCGAGATATACGGTAATTCCGAATACCTCGTTCAAAAGAAAATTGTATTCTTAGGTAGTGTGCAAAATTATTTTCTGTATTATTTTTTACATTTCGCCTCCAAGCGCCAAGCTTATCTCTACCAAAGAAAAAGTGCTAAGAGAAATTTTGACTGTCTAAATTGTCATAAATTTTTACTTGGCGTAATTTTTTACATCTCAGATGTTTTTGTTTGCATTGATAATTTATGTAACATAAGTTAGAACGAAAACATACTGTATTAACTTAACCAGCATTAAAAAATTTAGGCTAAATCTCACTATATCATTATTTTTTAAATCTGAACTTTTAATATACTGTGTGTATATATATATATATATATATATTAATACTTTTCCGACTCTGTTAGAGGCCGTCCATAAATTACGTAAGGGCGATTTCGGCCATTCTAGACCCCCACCCACCCGTGTAAGAAACGGTAATCTTTTCGGGTGTACTATAGATTACTCCCTATGGAATTTCAGGAGTTTGATTATATATTTGAACTCAGGGGACCGAGACGAGTTCAACGGTACTCTATTTTTGGACCGGAGACGAAAAATAAAAAAGTTATCACACTTTTTAAGTTACCATACTTTTTTAATGCTCTCATGCAGACGGCACCGTAGTTGCTAGTATTGCCATCTTGCGGTAAAGTCTGCAAACCGTGACGTCGGACTACGGTCATCTCCCGGAGCGTTAAACACGCGATACGAGAGCGGAGAGAGCGACGCGACTTCCGATCATCGCGCGATCGCCATTTCGGTTAATGTTACTTATGGCAGCGAACATGGCGGCCCGACTGACCTCTCGTATGGGCTCCACCACACGCCGCCATGTGCTAAACTAGTGATCGATTCACGGTAGTTCTTGAACAAAGTAAAAAAAGGGGGAAACGTCTACTAAAGGCAATTTTAACGGCAAGCGACGGGACTCCCGATCGCGATAGCGAGACCGACTTAGCGGAGAGCGACGCGACTCCCTATCATCGCGCGATCGCCGGAAAAAAAGTATGATAACTTTTTTATTTTTCGTCTCCGGTCCAAAAGTAGAGTATCGTTGAACTCGTCTCGGTCCCCTGAGTTCAGATATATACCCAAACACACGAAATTCCATAGGGAGTAATCTATAGTATACCCATATTTTCTTTGATCCCTCCTCCCCCATCTTACGTAATATTTAAACATGATTTTATAGAAAGATTTTAACAAAAAAATTTTTTATGAAACCCTAAAAAACTTTAGGTCCAAAATATATAATTATTAATTAGTCTTTTATAAATACTAGTACATATTAATTAACTATGTGAACAAATTTAAAAATATAAAAATTTAATGAATTCAAATGAACAATTAATTTAAAGAACTTTATTTTTTAATTATTAACAATCATTTTTTAATTATTATCATTACTCAACGTCATAATATTCATTTTTATATTAATTTCAATTTTCACTTGTCCATGGATTTTTCAGCCAATTTTCATGTGATTCAATCACGGGCAAAGAGTCTGATTCAGAAACGTCATCGTTTTTTAATTCAAGAGATTCTGTACTCTCAATATCATCTCCAGACATCCATTCAGCATCTACTGGCTTTATTTGATCGTTAATTTTCATTATACTATCAAATTCTTTCAGCTCCAATAGGTGCTCAAAATCCGTGGCATGGCTAGCAGCAGTCGATTTAACGTGTTTTCCACTTCTTATGGCAATATAAGTTGGCCTTGAGTAACTCACTGCTTCACGATCTCCCAGTCCTTGCGGTCTATTAATCACTATACCTGCTTAAACTGATTGGATCAATTTGTGTCTTTCCGATACAATAAAATCGTGATCGGGAAGCTTTACTCTTTACTCTACGTGCATTAGGATAGGTGATTGTTTCTGCGGAGCGTTTAGACCGATAGGCACCCGTGCCTTACTATCTTGTGAAATAAATACAACTTGTTTCGGTTCAAGAGTAGAAGCTACCGATTCTAAAGCACGTATCGAGGCCGTACAAAACCGACTATCGGGATGAGCTTTATGGCTATCATTTTGAGCTCGGCATAATTTCACGGGAGCGGTTGTTACATGTCTTTTTCCTTCGATGGTATTAGAATTTCGTAGAAGTCGCAAATATGTAGCGCTTCTAGATAAATTAAAACCTTTTTCCAAACGTTTTGTATGCAACTCGTCGAGAGTTTTACATGCTCTTATTTCATCTGTGTGGCGACGATCGTGCGTTGCACCTCCGAAAGAAGCTATTTCCGTAATAGTTTCTAACAAAACCGGCTGCTCCTCTTCGATGCTCGGTCTCCCAGCTTTTTTTTTTTTTTTTTTAATTTTAAAATTGAAGTTGCAGCCACATTAGATTCACATATCGATTTCAGCTTGTTTTTTGAGCAGTTCTGAATTTTTGCTCGTAATTGGCATTTTTTTGTTTTTTTTTTATCCAATTCTGTTTGTCTAGTTCATTTTTGGTTTTTTTTAATCTCATTTAGTGACGTGTCTCCTCCTCCTAGATTGGCATCTCGAGCTAAAAGCTGAATGTTCAATTTATTTTTTAAACTTGTAACTTTTTCAGCGGCCTCATCTTGAGCTGGAGCTTTGTATGTTTTTTTTTATGAGCTTTTGGAGAAGATATACTATTTTCAACAGTAAACTTCTCTTCCTACTGCAAAAAGCATCGACGTTGAGTATTATTTAGGTTGGTTAGGGACCAAATTAGTTATTATTTTTGAAACGATTTCAGACTCTTTCTTTTGATTCACTAGGTTTTAATTATTCTGTTTCATAAAAAATAATTAGCCTATATATATATATATATCAAGTTCATAACCACTTTATTGATAAGAAAGCAAAAAAGTATAAAAAGCAACTTATATACAACATACCTTACTAAAATACGACAATAAGCCTACTATTCTATTTTTATCTTGAGTGTCGTAATGGTTTATACGTTGTATAAAAGTAGTGAACCCTTTCGTATCAGTGCCATATCGAGCTTTTGCTTCGGTCCATACAAGATTTGCATCCTTTTGAACGTTATCACTTTTCTTGTCGGCATGTGCTTTTTTATATGACTTGAAGAATCTTTGGTAAACATAATCTAAGTTTATTTTTGCATTTTTACGTTTATTATTCTATCACGTCACACGAGATGGCGTCAGTACAACGAGCATTCTTAACGGAAACCGCCCAATTAAAACCAAATTCAAAACTTCACCACTCAACGAGATCAAAAAATAAAAATAAGAATATTACGTAAGACGAGATCTATTACCCCCCACTCGAGTAAGAAATCGTAAGAAATCCTTGACCCCCACCCACCCCAAAATACCTTACGTAATTTATGGACGGCCCCTTACATATAATAGAAGGAAAATACGGCAGATCGGTAAAAAAGACCTCACAAGATTTTTACATTTTTGGACTCAGAAGACCTCGAAACGTAGAGAAATGCAAAAAAAAAATTTGTGTTTTTTCCCCCCTCTATGTACGGATGTTAGTGTATGTATGGGGGGTGAGAGGGACACGATTTTGTTCATCCTCTTTATAGCTTAATACTACCGTGCTATTTTTCGAAAATTTCTGAAATTTATCAGGAAGGTTTGTGTATTAGGGGAATTGATGCTATTAAATTTTGGTGGATAAAGGTCGACGGGGTAGGGAGATAAAGGGGGTCATGTATCATGTCTCGAGTAGGGTCGGACTTAATGACGATTTTACTCGTTATTAGTTAGCATTTACATTTATATATATAAAACCCATTCCTACCCTCAAAATGAATCTTTTTGCCATTTTATAATAGTTAAAAATATAAAAAATTATTTTAATAAAATATCATAACAGGTGGCGCCAAAATTTTAAATGTTTCGAGAAAAGTTAAGTAACTTGTTGATGGATTTTTAAATAAGAGTAATTATTGATGTGAAAAAAAAATCACGACTTAACTAATCAAGAGTTTTTATTTATAATTATTCTAACTTAATTAAAATTTATTTTAAACTGATTGTAAATTAATTCTATGCTGTCTTGGAATCTCTCAAAGTCACATTTGTTATATTTAACACACAGCATTTTCTTTACAAATGCATGTTATTAAAAAATAAAAACAAAAAAAAATAAATAAATAAATAAAAACTGACAAAAGACCACTAGGCTACATTTTTTTTTAAGTAGAATATTAATACTGTATGTTAGACATATAAATCTTAATGACAGACTATACTAGAGCCTTAATCTTTTCTTGATTTGCAATACATCGTGCCCGTTCATTCATAAACGGAAAAAGAAATAACTAATACGACGCATAAACATAAAAATCTTTATTCTTTTTCGTTTCTGTTTTTAGTAAAAATACTAAAATGGCCTTATTAGAAGCCATTACACTAAATAAGAGTTGCAGATTACATTTATTTAATTAAAAAGGATAACTTAATATCTTTTATAAAAATAACTTTTCTGTTAGAAACTGGTAAAAAAAAAAATTACGTACAAATAGATCAATTCATATACTGTATATTGGCCGAGGCAATATGCGGTTCGGGCTCTGGAAGATTTATAAGTTCAAGAAGCTACTTTTTGATAATGCACAGTTACCTTGTAAATTACCAAAAATACAGTTCGTTCTCTTCATTAAGTAGACTGGTCCCTACTACATGCGCATTTTTACAGTCCGGACAAGATTTGTGAAACGAGCTGTAGAATTCTTTAATATATATCAAAGTAAAGTAATATGTTTAATTTTTTTACTCTTGATTTTTTTTACTAATTAGATAAAATATGTACATAATTCATTATTCTAAATGTAATTATATGTACCAATGTTTGGCATACCAACATTGCTTAAGTCTAATTAAAATATTTCAACATCAGCAATAAAAATCGTTAAACATTTTAGATAAACAAGTTCTCTTATTGTATTGTAATTTTTTGTATTTTCTTTATATTGTAGTTTTTGCAAATTTAAAAAATTAGCCGCAGATCAGTAGTTAAGAAATACTGCTTATAAAAATATAATATATTAAATGACTTTTATATTTTAAATTGATTATCAAACGTTTATACAGTACAGTATATTTATTTAGTATATTTTGCAATTTTTAACATTCTCAACTCTACTTCTATTAAAACTGGTTATTAAGATTAGATTTATAAAATTTATTTTATAACTTATTTATAAATTGATTATAACTAATATGATAGCAAAACTAGTAAACTGAAATAAAAGCCTACCGTTTCTTTAAAATAGGAAAACTGATGAAAATTTTTGATTACGTGGCCGTAACAAGTAGGCTTTTAATTCTTCATCAGATAAAGTAAAAGTCGAATGAAGGCATTCGAGCGAAAATTCAAGGACATATTCTATTGTCCAGATTACACAACAAAATTGAGTATCCACGTCCGTTTTATCGAATCAATAATAATATTTAAGGCTTTTAAAATTTCACTTCATCATTTTAATACAGTTCTGAAATGTATTTTTTTCATATTTTATCCAAAATGTGTTATAAAGCAAATCTCTAAACTATAAATGGATTTCGTAATCAACTTTTCCATTAATAAATTGCAACAACTGATCAATACGTAATATACTAGTTTAGCAAACATAGAATAATAGGCCATAAAATTATTATTTTTCTATGTTGTTAGTATATATATTCAAATTATTAGATTATAATAAAACTGATAAATAATGCAATGAAATTTTAATCTTGATCGAGGAATATATTAATAGTATGAAATATTATTTAAGCAGCTTGAATTTTGGCATCTGATGAAAAAATGATGACCTTTCAACACTTTCAATTTCAAATTTCTGAATTTATAATTGCATATTCTTAAGAACTTACAGGAGAAAATTATCGTATCTGCCCCTTGAAATTATCGTATTTCACTTAAAATTACCGTACACCCATCTCGATCCGTTACACTTACACCGTCTATCCGTAGAAATATAAACTGGATTTCCTATGTCAGAAACTTTTTATCTGCGAGCACTTCTTACAACAAAAAAATTTTTAGATTCCATTTTACAATGAAATTTTCACGACTCTTCCTTATAATATATGGTGCAAAACAAATCTCTAAAAGGGCAAAATCTAAAATTTACGGTTTTTTTTCCATACAATTTCAACATATCAAGCATTAACAAATATATAACACATTCCCTTTCGTATATACTTATTTCATCTGTATAAACTTTAGTTTTTTTTTGTTTTTTTTCAAATTTTTGCGACCATCTAAAATTTTTAGTCCACTCCTGGAGTGACGTTTCCCCATGTCATAAAAAGACTCAGTTCTAGACAGCACACGAGATGGAAATTACTCTGTAATAAATGTATTAATGTATTGCCTATATTTTGTACAAGTAGAAGCATAATAACATTTCTACAGAACGTTTATTTGTACAAATTTTCTTTGCACATCAATTTCAGCATTTTATCGGTCGATCTAAAAGTAAAGCAGTTAGCAGTCTCAAAAACTACGAAAAAGGTGCGCTTTATAATCGAGAATATACAGCAGTAGACAATGTAAGTAAAAACTTCCGAAAATTTAATAGACTTCTACCGGAGTAAAAAAAAAAAAAAAGACAAAACATCAATGACAAGGCGATACGTAAAACATGGTTATCGCGATTTGGATTTTTCAATATTTAACTGTTATTTTGATAGTAAGGCATATTTCTGGAATTATCGTACATCGTACGGCGCCTGAAACAATCGTACAAATAGGATAATTATTGTACAGATGGCAACCTGACGCAATATTTCTTCAAACTTTCGAAATTATTTTTAGTATGACGCCTTCATATGAATGAATTTATGTGGAATGTGGTTTGTTTTTTTGGAAATCAAAATATAAAAATTATTTAAAAAATAAAATTTGACAAAAAATATTACAAAATAATAATTATATTTAAGTCGTATAAGTAGATCATTTCAGATACTTTAACCGTTTGATGATGATGATGATGATGATGATGATAAGTTTAAAAAAAAATTAATCCTAAAAACTAACTCAGTTAAAAATAAAATTAAGCCCATCAGTAGCCAGCTGGATAAAACCTGGTAGTTGGCCGTGGGTTCACATCTCATCAACGGAATGGCCAAGTGGAGTTCTTCGTGTTTTCTTCACGTTTGTGACATCTAAATAGGAGCCGAAACTGGCTCCTATTTAGAGTGTCACAAACTATTTAGAGTGTTGTTACTGGCTCAGAAGAGGTTCTTCCGGGAGATATTCTCCTCAGCAGATCACCCATGCGTAAACAAACTAATTAAAAATAACTGGACAATTTGATAACCCATTTTCAAATTACCAAAAATATTTTCTGTCACAATAAAAATTTGATTTGTTTATTTTTATAACGAAGGCATAAGTTAAAATAATAAATATAGGGCCTATTGAAAAAAATTATAAATATTTTTGTGGACTGTTGTTAATAATAAACTAATAATAAATATAAATTAAAAACTAAAAAAAAAAAAAAAAAAAAAAACATATATTGAAACTGTACTCGTAGTGTATTTACAATAACAACATTAAATAAACATTTTTCTAGTTAAAAAGTTCAATCGCTAAGTTCTAGTTAAAAAGTTCTAGTTAAAAAGTTCAATAAGTATTATGTCAATTAAGAGAGTTATCTACATCGGCATTTAAAATTATTTATACAATAAGCATTAAAACAAGTTACGAATTTTACGAGACAAAAGCGATTTTAAAAGTTAAACTGTGTGAGGTGTGTAACTGTTAACTATTAATGGCATATAATAGATGAAAGCTAAATAATTTGCGATCAAATAAAATAAAACTTTTGTAAGACTACAGATTAAAATTTGAATACCATTTAATGGATCTAATATTTGAATACATTCAAATTACATTATTCCTTCTAAGATCCTCCGACGTTAAAAAATATTAATTTTGAAGGTTAAAATATATAAGCCTACATAATCATTCAAAAATTGTGCCTTAATCTTGTGAAAATCAGTTTTATTCACCAAAAAGTGCACACAGATCCTAATTATTTCTGCGGGATAAATATCAATTAATAAATTTTTTTATTGATTATTTTTCTCAAATTATTATTATTTTTCCTTGTTTTTAGCAATAAATTTCACAATACTAGGAAATTATCCAATTTATAGGTTATTTCTAGGAAATAAGGCCATTTATTTTAAACAGTATCTGGATAAAACAGAACAGATTAATTAAATTAAAACGCTTATTTAGTATAAGTACTTTTAATTTTCACAACAGTTAATTTGCTTAGAATACTGACTTATTACGATCTGAATAATGATCAACGATTCAAAGTAGATTTAAATTTTTTTCTAAACTACAGTAAACACGAAGCGTATTCCTGAGAAGCAATGACATCTAATAAGTAGGTCATTAACACCACGATATAGGAATATACAGTATAAATGTCTATAAACTTTTATTTGGATTCATTACTACTTTTATGAATACAATTCAAATAAATTTTATAAAATATTTTACATTTAACATTATAAATTTAATCACAACGTTTACAAATGCAAACATGTTTACATTTAAAAACAATCACAGACAATACATTTATAATTACGAAAATAATAAGTTATTATAAAAATAGTTTTAAAATTTACATTTATTTTCTAATTCCCTTACTGGACTTATAATAAATTTAATAATTCTAAGCTTTCTCAAGTAGAGGATAACTTTAGGAACTGTTATTGACAACATAAAATTGAGAATTCTATACAGTCTTGTAGCCAGGAATAAATCATTGGGGGCTAAAGAGGGAAACTGAGAAAATTTTGATTGGTATTTTGCTTTGTTTTCAGTCAGCCTATACAAGGCCTATAAATATAGTTCAAATGTAAAAATAAGTAACAGTAGCTTAAGTTTATGTGATGAAAGTGAAAACATTATATATACTGCATATAGGCTGGGCACTATTAAGCCGAGGGCTTAACCACCTCATATCTTTCATAGCTAAGAATCTGAGTCTATATAAAATGAAAAAAAAAAATCGTAAAGAAAATTTATAGAACAAATATTTATCAATGTGTAATCACCTGGTAACCGTTAACCTCGATTCAGAATAAAATTTCAAACATCATACCATTCAGTTACGCTTGAAATAAAATTAGCCTTTCTAATAACATTGAATGATTTCGAAACTTACTTTCTATTTCTATATTTATAAATAGTTCAAATTCCATTTTATCTGTTTTAACGTTTAAAAAAATTGTCTTATATATTCTAAATAATTAGTAAAACGGATTTTTAAAAATTACAAAAGTAAAACTGTCATTCGTTTACTGTAATGTAATCTTTTTCAATTCATGCCTGAGTCAATTTTAGTACCTCTACCAGTTCAAGGGAGAGACGCTCAAGTAATGGCGCCTGAAATACGTATAAATGAACTTTCTTGCACTTAAAAATGATAAGAAAAATAAATAAAATATTAAAACGTTATGCGAAAATTAATAAATAAATTTTTAATTTCGGATGTTAACTATACAAAATGTAAGTAAATATAAGTTAAATAAAACATTTGATTATCTACAGAATTAATTACGATCATTTTAACATTGTAGATTATATCTAATTTAAATATTTTTTTTCCTTGTGTAAATTCATAAAACTAGTTACGAAAGTAACTTAAATCGAACCAGGTTTTATACCTTCCAGTTATTTATAGATAACTTTGAATGTTAAAAAATTTTACGAGACATTTATGACATAACATTTAAAAATATCGAAGGGATAAAGCTACTTGCAATAACACAGAATAACAGTAGACGTATTCTATAATTATATCATTACACAGAAAGCAAACATTGTCTTCTGTACACAATTTTAGCAGCAAGTGACTTTTAGAAACGTTTAACCGAACGTTAATAACGAAAAGTGTAGTACTTACTACTTATTTGTGGATAGCAGGAAATTAAGAAATTGTTTCGTTGATGTTTGGAAGCGGGTAAGTTTTCAATGTGGAGTGTTGCAGCATTTCCGACAATACTGAGTCGTTTGCGCATTAGCACCTTCACTTCGGCTTTGTGTTTGACTTGTAGTACTACTTTTCACACTTTCCGTTCGGAATATTAGAATGAAGTTATTTTTGAATAATCGAGAATTATTTAAAACTTATTTTGATATTATTTTTTGAATATTTATATATTTGAGAAATATAAATAAATTATTTTTCTCTCTATTATATTCTATTAATAATAATAATTTCACTTTCTTTGTAATATACAGCTCAATTGGAGAAGAATCTTTTATATTTTAATTATATGTATTTATTTATTATAATTTTAACTAAATAAAAATATTTTAAAGCAGTGACATAAAAACTTAATAATACAAAAACAGGAAATAAATTTTTTCAGTAAGAAAACAAAAAATATATTTGATGATATAATATAATTCAATATTAAATAATATTCATAACAATATTTATACATATAAGCATTAATGTACAGTACAGTACGTTTACACTTATGCAAATTCTCGAGCCACGTGTTTACTGAATGAATGGTACAAAAATTATTGCAAAAAATAATAGTTCAATTTTTTCTAATCTTATATTTTTAAAATTAAATTTTGGCTGAAGGTATTTAAAATATAGGCCTATATAAATAAATTTACCGAAGCTACAAAATTGTCTTTAATTTTAATGAACTTTATTGTGAATTATAGTATTGGCATAATCGCCAGAGGACGTTTTTATCCATTTTGCATTTTATTGAGGAGGAGTAGCCCCAAGTAAGAGGTCGTCTCCGCAAATGAAAATTGTTTTTGATAGTCACTGGTGTTTATAACAACGAAACACGAAGACAATTTTGTAACGTCGGTAAATTTTATTTATATATCTTATATTTTTAGTTTGGATGTGAATGTTAAGTTTTTAAAAAAGTTTTATGCTGTACAAAATGTATTAATGAAAGTTCCATTATAAAAATAAACTATACTCTTAAATACTATTTTACATAGACAACATAGATATACAGAATTTTAAGTTCCATCTTAGCTTAAAAATTATTTGGTTAAATTATAAATATAGAAATTATATATAAAAATATATAGATATATATACACCTGAATATATATTTATATTAACTTGAATAAAAGAAAAATTCCTTCATTATTATATTTCTTTTCTCGCCCTGTGGATGGAAAAAGGCCCACAATGAAAAGCTATTCTAAGAAGACCTTTTATTTTCCCGGCTGTTATACCGGTATATAGCAGAGAGAAAATATAACGATCAATCAAAAATGACCCCCAAGATTTTTTGGAACGCGGGAACTTTGAAACGTCGAGAAATGAAAAGTAATTCGGAATTTTTTTCTGTGATATGTATCAGTGGAGCGCCGCCTCCCTTGTATTTTCTAAATTATAAATACATATTGTGCGATTATTTTCATATTTCAACGTACTTTGAATTACTTAATGCGATTATAATAAAATATTAATTGTATAGAATTTTGTAATAAAATACATGTGAAAAACAATGATAATATTCGAATATAAATTCGTATATGCATATTCCCAATGGAAGTGCCGTATTGTCGAATACGGGATAGCTTCCACGGCGAAAATATTTGAATCGTGTAAAGCAGTCAGATTACAGACATTCGCCCATGCGCTTTACAGAGCACCAACTTCTCGCGGTTTAGTTCGTAGATGCTACACACTAAAATATCCATAAACGTTTCCAATGATTCCATCCATTGGCCACTGGTAGGGAGCTATTTGACTAAGTGCATTGTTTTAAGATTTAAAAAGCAAAGACATTCAATATTGTTATGTTTCTTTACAAAGCTATATTTAATTAAAATTATATTGACAAATTTTCAAACAAAATCTTTAGAATTTTTTTTTCACTTTTAGATGTTAATAATTTTAAATATTATGAAAAACAATTTTCCGAAGCGAGTTTTAAGTCTTTAAAGTAAATTTTATGGAGAATTTATTATCTAAATTACTTGAATTA
This sequence comes from Centruroides vittatus, assembly GCF_030686945.1. Taxonomy (NCBI): domain Eukaryota; kingdom Metazoa; phylum Arthropoda; class Arachnida; order Scorpiones; family Buthidae; genus Centruroides; species Centruroides vittatus. The sequence continues at coordinate 1,646,907 of NW_027121917.1, read as the reverse complement.
CAATATTTATATTTACGTCCAGAGTATATTGGCAAGTCACTCTTAGACATAAAAAAATGTTATAATTAATGACTATCCGAACAGATGTACTAACAGAATTATGATTTAATATCATTAATTTTTACGGTACCATCTACCAGTGCGTCTGTTGAGCGCAGTTTTTCGACCAACTATTAAACAAATTCGTACATTTGCAAGGAACACTCACTTGTCAGTGGGAAGAAAGATTGTCGTCACTAGTCTTGCTTTCAATAAAAAAAGAGCTTTCAAATACTCTGATGGAATCGACGACGAGCGATTTTTATGATAAAGTAATTAACGACTTTGCGGAAAAAGTTGTCAAATAGTTAGTTTATATAAAATAATAAAAACAAGTTTTTACATCTTTGTTTCGTGTCAATGTATCTATTTTAGAATTGAAATAAACTGTTTATTTTTGTCATTTCCAGTATTTGTTTAACATTTTTATGGAAACATAGATTCCCTATAATCAAATGTCACCGCATGCCGATGATATGCATGAATATTAGTGTATGTTTGTGTGGAGTACGATTTTGTTCACCCACTTTGAAGCTTAATAATTCCTGTGCCTTTTTCGAAAATTTCTAATATTTTGGAAAGGTTTGTATAGTAGAAAAATAGATGCTATTATGTTTTGGTGGTTAAAGATCAAAGGATTGGAGAGATAGAGGGATGTCATATCTGAGTGGGGTCGGACTTAATGAAGATTTTACTTGTTATTAGCATTTACATTTTTTTTTTTTTTTTTATGAAACTCATCTCTACTCTCAAAGTCTAGATCTGTGATTGCTAACCTTTTTGAGTCTGCATACTATGTAGTAAACATATTTATCTTTAAAATTGTTTATGCGTATCAAAGTTTCAGACTTCGAATAACGACATTCAAAGAAATGAATATGCTTTAATTAGAATAAATGTAAAAAAGTTGATTAAAAAAGGATGATCGAGTGATAAACCGAAAGGATGATTAAAAAGACGAGTGATAAACTGAAATCGTATGATACGTTACGTGCCAGATGATTTTTCTGGCGTGCCATTTTGGGCACGCTTGCCATAGATTCGCCATCCTTGGCCTAGATGGACCGTCCAAAAGGGATCGAAAAATCCCAATTCTTGGGATTATTCGACCCTCGCATTCGATCTCTAATCATCAGAGCAGTAGGGCCTTAACTGGCCGTCTCATATTGAAGGATATGATAACTTTAAAGTATGTAGCCCTATTGTTTATTTCTGACATGAATAAAGTAATTATACGTATCATCTAAGTAAATATAGGAAAGAGGCCGTCCATAAATTTCGTAAGGTATTTTGGGGTGGATGGGGGTCAAGGATTTCTTACGATTTCTTACTCAAGGTTTTTTTTTTAACTCTTTCCGCCCTGTGGGCACTAAGAGGGCCTCTTTTAGTAGGTCCATTATGGGTTCGGCCAGGCCCACAATGGGGCGACCGGGTGGTGAGGGACGGGGCCCGACATATCAGAACGGACCACCCCCCGAAAAATTCCTGGGGATTATTCGACCCGTTCGGATTCGATCCCGGGTCCCCCAGAGCGGTAGGCTGCCACCTTTACCGCTCGGCCATCCGGCCGTCTCTTACTCAAGGGTAGGGGTAATAAATCGCGTCTTACGTAATATTCTTATTTTTTGATTTCGTTGAGTGGTGGAGTTTTGAATTTGGCTTCAATTTGGCGGTTTCTATTTAGAACGCTCGTACTAACGCCATCTCGTGTGACGTGATAGAATAATAACGCAAGCAGACTCACGCTCTACACATTTTTTATCATGGGAGAAAGGCCGTGTGGTGGTTTCTCTCTTTCTCTTCTTTTTTTATTAGAATAAGTGCACCACTCCTATGGTGTATAACACTAAAAATACATAAACCAAAATACATGACATAAAGTAAACATAAAATTAGTATTCGGTTTTTAGTGAAAACTAAAATGTAAAACTAGATATTAGAAATAGTTTTTTCTTCCATGTTTTTTAACATAATTGTAAAAAGCATCAAACAGTGGCTTCTGAACAAGCTTGTCGAGTGGACATAGCCACCTGAAACCAAGCGTAAAGATTTCTAATTTCAGAATAAATCTATCTTGTTCGTAAATTGGACAATGCTAAATCATATGGTCGATAATGTCTAGGTTTTTTAAAGATCAAAAGCAAGAAGCAGTTTATACATCGCCAGGTAGCTTCTAAAATTACCATGCTCAGTAAGTAGTTGAACAGTAGCAAACGTTAAATCTCTAAGTGGTGATGAAAACCTGCATTCAACACTAGGAAAATAGTCTTCTTATTCTATCAGTTTTACTGCCATTCAACCATTGTTAATTCCACTTTTGCATAGCGTTGTCATGAATATAATTTTTAAGGCTGCTACGTAAGAGAGGGATCTGAGTGTAGTCCAAGCCAGTTGTCCTTTGCCGCTGACTTAGCCTGAAAGTCTGCTTTTTCGTTTCCTGGTATGCCAGAAATGGCCAGGAACAAACACAAAAGTTATCTTATTTACAAGATTTTTAATATGGTGCTGGATATATGTGATTTTATTGCTATTGCAATTGGAATTTAATAGAGCTTTTAGGACAGACTGAGAATCACTGTAAATGTTGATAGACAGTTTTGTTTGGTAGTGAAGTGGCCCACTGAACAACTTGGTAGACAGCATCTTCTTCGGCTTGATAGATGGAGGTATGTGAGGTTATCTGTACCTTCTAACATATTTTTGTCAAAAATATGTCAGTTTGGAGGAAAATACAGATACTTGAGTCAACATAAAGAAGGCTTTTAGATCCATCTGTGTAGATATTAATGTCTGCATGGTTATCCATGGGGGAAGCAGATGACACCAAATGTACCATGGGGATAACTCTGTTTACAGGGTGATGATCAGAGATAGTAGGTAATTGCAATGTGGTAGCATATGAACAGCCGTAGAAAGGAGTAGAGACTGTTGTTGAGCCTTGATGTTTGTAGTTCTGATATAGTAGTTTAGAACCTTTTCTACAATATACGGTGGCAAAGGAAGGAGCTCTGCTAGAATCAGAGGTATTAGTAGAAACAGTTCTGCAGCACTTTGAAATTCTGATGGCAAACTATCTTTGCAGAGCGAGTAATTTACTTGCTACTGAATTTTTACTAGTTACATGATCCGAGAGTAAAGTATGAGGCCACGTAAAGTAGCATTGGTTGAATTACCCCATTGAATAGAGTTTTACAAGCTTTATGATTTAGTCCCCAGGTGCACCTAGCACATTTTATCAGCATGTAGTTTATTTTCTTGGCCTTAGCCAAGATGTAATCAATATGGCAACGGAATGTATTGATAGTTTCTCTCTATTTTCTCTTGTTTTATTTTGTATGACGTTTTTGTTTACATGTGCACTAGCTGATCGATCTGTCAAAGTTTTTTGTGTCCTTTTGTGAAAATTAAAATTGATATAAAAATGAATATTATGACATTGATTAAAGATATTAATAATAAAAAGATTGTTAGTAATTAAAAAACAAAGTTCTTAAAATAAATTGTTCACTTCGAATTCATTAAATTTTTATATTTTTAAATTTGTTCACAAAGTCTTTTATAAATAATAGTACATATTAATTAACTAATTAATAATTATATATTTTGGACCTAAGGTTTTTAGGGTTTCATTAAAAAAAATTTTTTTCTTAAAATATTTCTATAAAATCATGCCTAAAAATTACGTAAGATAGAGAAGGGGAGGGGGATCAAAGAAAATATTAGGGTTTCTTAGGCCAACACAGGGGTGGGTGGGGTCTAGAATGGCCAAAATTGCCCTTGCGTAATTTATGGACGGCCCCAAAGCATAATAAATAGATTTCGTATTTTCATAGTGATTTTCTTTAATTTTTTTCCTCTTAGAACAAAAAGTTCAACTCAAGCGTAAACTGAATTTTAATAAAAATATAATATTCGCGCTTCAATTTAGAACTGAACACTTGCCATTTTAATTTCGATAATCACGAATCTGCAATTATGTTATTTATTAAACTAATTTTCTCTTTTTAATCTTAAAATTATTTTTGTTTGTAGTATTTACTTTTTCTTTAATCTACTTCAAATTCTTGAAGGTTAAATATGTGCAAATAAATTACATTTCCTTTTAACATTAGTATATAATTATTTGTCGAATGATATGGAAATTTTAAAATTACTAACTTTTAAAATTCTATCTAATTATTAACAAAAATATACAAATATTAAAATTATATATTATAAAAAAAATATTCAATTATTTCAATTTCAAATGCTGTCACTTAACTTTGAAAGAGAACATATTAACGGTCTCTTATCATACATATTAAAAAAACTGCAGGCCTAATCATTTGAACAAGTAAAATTCAATAATATAGAATTAATAAAAGATATATTTTATGCAGAATATATTATAAAATAGACATTGTTATGAGTTAAACATGTGTAGAACTGCATGGAAATGATTATCTTACCTTTTTATTTAATTAAACCGATTTTAGAGAAAACTATATAAATATTTTGCTTTCTAAAATATATTGTTAAAGAATAGCAAAAAGAATTAATTTAAAATTTCGAATGTTTTCAAAAAAATATTCGTTTTACATATTCACAAAAAATAGCCTATTAAAAGAATAGCCAAACAAAATCGTATACAAGTGAAATAATAAAGATTAATACCATTTGTTTTGAGGTACAAATTCATTTTTAAATTTTTCAAAGCCTAAATTAAACAGGGTCTTCATGACCACGATTGCAGTCTTTGTAGTAAATTGGACAAGTGCAGACGAAGGTTAAGATTCGAAATATTTATAGGCATACTTTTATACATTTACAAGCATATAAAATTTTATAAAATACATTACGGCTTAACATCTAAGTTAGGAACTCATTTGTTGATAACTAAAATTATATACAGTATATGCTTAATTATTCATACATTTCCGTTAAGCAGTTTTCGCTGAAAACTGTTTAAAATACGTCAATTTTAATTATAGACACCTTGTACTTGCTTTAAAAAAGTTAATGTCTTGGGATAACGTCATTGTCTTTCTAAAATTAAAAACTTAAACTACAAAGTACCTTAAAAAGTCACTTTAAGTAAAATTAAGTACTTTGAAAATATTCAGATGTAAGCGAAGTTATTGCTATTTGTATATATTTTGCGGAAGGTATAAATCAGTGCTAGAAAAAGCCGTAAATTCTCAAAATCGATTAACCGGTTTTCAACAAAATCGGTTTCGGTAAAACCTTGTTTTTAAATATCAGATACCAAACCGGTTTCGCTGCCAGCACTAGTATAAATTCCTGATTCTTATTTTACTGTAAACAGCTTGATATTTGTAATATACTAGAAATAAAAGTTTAATGTAAAATTATACTCTCAAAATGTGTAAAATTAAACTTTTAAAATATTAGAAAAATGTAGTTTTAAATTTGCTGGCAATATTGAGATACAAAATATTATAGTTTATATAAGTGATAATTCTACGTTTATTATTCTGATTACAACTAAATAATTTATAAATTATTCTAGAAGTAATTATTATTTCTAAAATGCGCTAAATGAAACTTTTTGTTAACTGCTTCTATTAAAATATACTCTAATACTATACAAACAATTCTATAGTGTAATTATTTAAATAGTTCTTTTTCTTCCAAAAATCTGACGACGTTTTAATCTACAAATTTACTTATTCGTTTTATTTATTATAATAAATTCATTTATATAGAAAAAAATAGAAAAATACATACGAATGATCTTGTCACTTTTGATCGGCATCTTTTTCACCTAGTTATGGAATGTTTATAAAAGAAATGATACAATAAAGCACTACCTAATATACTGTATAGTGATAAAGACAATAGATGATAAAATCTTAATTCCTTCAGATCTCTACTGTAATTTTTTATTATTTTTCTGTATACAATTACCGTTAATTTTTTTGCACGATCATTCGTTTTATTTTTGATTCTAAATTTTGATGACGTCATTCCAATAAAAAATTGCTATTATTTAGAATAAAGTAGATCGAAGAATTAATCGATGAGCAAAGGTCGATCCACATTCTTAGATAATAATATCTACTTGAAATTGTGTGATAAATAAGATTATGAATTATTTTTGTGTTCCGATTTGATTTCGCGTCGAATATTTGAACTCATTAACTGGGTGGGTGGCCTACCACTTGCGGGATCCAGGATCGAATCCGGACAGGTCGATAAACTTCGGGAATTTTTAAGGGGGTGGTCCGTCCGGATATGTCGGGCCCCTTCCTTCAGCTAAAACAGAACGGAAAGTGTTAAATTAAACAAATTTAAAAATATTAATTATAAATCGGGCAAAATAATGCGATACTATCGATAGTATTACCTCCCATCGAATTCTATCGGAAGCTTTATAGTGTGATCACTATCGCTCATCATATTTTATTTAACTTGCTTTGTATCGTCCTCAAATCATGTAATGACTTAAATTTCATCCCGTTCTAATCAAGATAGAGGCTGAAGACATATCTAAGACAATGCAATTTAATGATGTTTTAGGGGTGACTTACGCCCACCATCTTCTACCCCAACCTCGAAAAACGACGGCCGGATGGCCGAGCGGTCAAGGTGGCAGCCTACCGCTCTGGGGGACCCGGGATCGAATCCGAACGGGTCGAAAATCCCCAGGAATTTTTCGGGGGGTGGTCCGTTCGGATATGTCGGGCCCCGTCCCTCACCACCCGGTCGCCCCATTGTGGGCCTGGCCGAACCCATAATGGGCCTTCTAAAAAAGGCCCTCTTAGTGCCCGCAGGGCGGAAAGAGTTAAAAAAAAAAAACCTCGAAAAAGGTGACTAATAAAAGCGTTAAAATTTTTCTTTCTTTAATATCTTAAATAGTTATCACAAAATTTCTATATGATATTGTCAACTTGTTCTTCGCAGTTTATCGCAGTTAGTTCATTACCTGATTTGTTTATACATTATTATTCTGTTTGTATATAGCAGTGTTTCTCAAACTTTTTGGTCCGCGACCCCCTTCTGCACTTAAAAATTTCGAAGGACCCCCGAAGAATGAGTATGTGTAGAAAAACATCCCAAAGGGAGGGGGTTAATTTAAATTCAGGAGGAGTTCATTTCTTTTGTTTAATTAATCTATTCCATGTTGAAATTTCTCTTCGTTGCGTGCCGCTTTGCGTTAAATTTTTGTCAATGTTAAGACAAACGAATTTTTTTAAAAATTATTTCTTTACTGTATTTTTCACAAACAAAATAAATATATTGAAAAATATAAAAACAAAAAAACATTATATTTCGGAAGTTAATCTCGTCTCAAAACGTTCCGATTCAGCACAACACAGACCTCAGAAAAACAAGCAAAACTTACCACTCACGATAGGAAAAAAGTCTCGTTCAAATACTGGCGCGTCCTTAAGTACCCTCTTATGATCGCGCCAGTGCTGCCAGCTAAAAACACATATCAACTAAAATAATATCTGAGTATCCCAAGACATAGCCAAATATTGCAGCGCCACAGCACTAGCGGAAATTCGAATTAGCCTACTGAAACGCTTTCGGTTGATCGGTTTTCGGATAATAGACGCTCTACTGTATTTCTAACTCGACTTACCTACAGACGCAACGCTGCTAGCGAACACCGTTCCAAATGACAATGCTGTTCTATCATAGTTTAGGCGGAGAGTGGAACTCGGGGGATTCCCCAATAGCGCACAAATTTATAAATATTATATTTAGGCTCGTATTTTAATATTTATATTGTTTTTATTATTTATATGTGCAATAGTAAAAATTAATTTATATATTTTTTATTTCTATTATTTCTAAACATGAATCCATAGTAAATTTATAAAATATTTGAAAAAACATTGATCTGGCATCAATTTTTCAGCGACCCCCAAATATTTTTTACGACCCCCTTGGGGTCGCGACCCCCACCTTGAGAATCACTGCAGTAGATAACAATTAATGACGCGCGACAACAATAACTTTGTTTTTCGATTGTCATATCGAAGCTTATTGTTTTGTTGCTGCGTTTTCGTGCGATTTTCAAGAAAGATGAGTGAAAAGACGAAAAGTTTTTGGAGGTGGATTGGTAGAATCTTCGGACGAAGAACTCCAATTCAAGTGAGCGGAGGGTGGAGGAAACAAATGATCCTCCACAGAATGCAGACGTCATCGGGCTTCCGGCAGAATCGTCGGAACATTCAAAGGATCCAGAAGTTGGAGAACTTACACCAGAGTCCTCGGAAATTCAAAAGGACCCAGACGTCAGTGGGTTTTCTTCGGGGTCCTCGGAAATTCAAAAGGACCCAGATGTCAGTTGGCTTTCTTCGGGGTCCTCGATGCATCATCCCGAACGTATAGAGTGGGACAACCCTAAGATATATTGCGACAAGGCCAAGATAGCAGGATTGAGAGAGGCTTTCGTTAAGTTCGAAAAGGAGTTGAAGATCGAAGCAATGTTCGGAGGTCCTCCGCAAAGTTGGAAGAAGTTTAAGATAAACTGGAACTTCTCTTGCTGTTGCTTCGGCAGGGCCTAGAAATCCAAAACTTGTTTGTCTTATGAACGGCTTTCGAGTAAGTGCTATTTTAACAGATTACACATTCGCTTAATTCACTTCATTTACATACGAAGATCTCAAGAAAGATATTAAGGAAAAAATATTAAAAACAGCCAAATTCATGGGAGAAGAATACGAGAAAAGTATTTTGAACGATCCAACAATATTAGAAAATATTATTCATTACAGTAGTTTCGATTATATGAAAGAGAGCAGTAAGAGGAACATTGATGTGTTTTTTGAAAAAGACAAAACATGGCTAGAAAACAAAAATGTACCTCCAATGATAATGAAAGTTGTACAAAATTTAAATAAAACAGGAAAAGATACAAAAAGCGGACTCTTATTAGAAAAGGAATTGTTGGCGATTGGAAAAATCACTTTAACGAAGAACAAATACGATTGCTAAATGAAAAAATTGTGGAACGAACAAAAGACAGTGACGTCATGAATTTGTGGAAAGACATTTTTGAAAATAATTAAATATGTAATTTTAAGACATTTATTGAATTTGTAAAATAAATTTCGAAATTCTATTAAAAAGTTTACTCTTCATAGATGATGATAACGTTATATAATTACAGAAGATTTTTCAAAAGAACTTTTTCTTACAATATAAACTTGCTACTCGCTATAAATTGTAACAATTATTCGTGATAAAGATGATAATGTTTATCTAAACACTAGCAGATAAGCCCGGCGTTGCTCAGGAAAAAAGTAACGCTAGCGAAGATTAAGATTTAAGATTGACATTACAGCCAATCTTACCCGTTTTCACAGAATGCAAGAATTAGTTCCCTCTGTTTCTAGACTAATTAGAAAATTTTTACATGGGTCTAAAAATATGTTCGATTTCCTGCAAAAACCGCATTTGAGCCTGTAAATGTTGCACATCGCTTTCTCTTAAGATTTAAAAAGTAAAGAGTATTCAATGTTATTTTTATGTACGTTTCTTTGCAAAGTTATATTTAATTATAATTTTCTTTTAATTATACTGTAATTATATTGACAGATTTTCAGACATAAAATCTTTAGAATTTTTATCACTTTTAGATGTTTAATTTTAATATTATGAAAAACAATTTTTCTAAGCGTGTTTTAATTCTTTAAATTAAGTAAATTTTATGGGAAATTTTTTGATTTATCTAAATTACGTAGTGAATCGCAATATTTATATTCGTGTCCGGACTATATTGACAAGTAACTCCTAAACGTAAAACATATTATAATTAATGTCGATCCGAACAAAGACGTACTAAAATAATTATATGATTTAATATCATTAATTTTTACGGTACCATCTACCAGTGGGTCTGCTGAGCGCAGTTTTTCGACCACGAAGCAAATTCGTACCTGTACATTGGTCAGGAACACTCGGTCGGAGGAAAATTGTCGTCGCTAGCGTTGCTTTCGATAGAAAGAGAGCTTTCAAATACTGTACGTTGATGGAGTCAACGACCAGTGACTTTTATGATAAAGTAACTAACGCCGAATAGAGTTAGTTTATAAAAAAAAAATTAAAAAAACAAGTTTTTCTATCATTGTTTGTATCGTATCAATTTGTATTATTTTTGTATTTTAGAACTAAAATACATAAATTGTTTATTTTTGTCATTTCCAGTATTTGTTTAAAACTTTTATGGAAATGTGAGATTCCGGACAGGTTCGAACCGTCACGAAAGACGCGAAAAAACGGTTAATTTAGAGAAAAATTTATTAGTTTAAAAAAACATAAGTAAAAGTCGTTTGTAGTCGGACATCCATTGTTGCAGAAACCATAAATCGCGGAAGGAAGTAGTCCTATGATCGGTGGAAGATCGAATTCATCTTCGATTTTGATCTTTCTGGCGCTCCAGGTAGAAGTCGCGTTACTCTTAGTAACGAAGGACCAGCCACTCGGGAAGCGTGATTGAGAAAGAATGACCAATCAAATGGACAAAAAAAAAACGAAGATTAATATAATCCCCGACAATCGAGGACACCTCGTACTCGGTTAACGTTCCGAATAACCAAAACGCCGTGTGTCAACGCACAAAAGAAAAAAAAAAAAAAAAAAAAAAAAACATTTTCTCGTCTATTGTGTCAACCTGTAACCCGTGCCACTTCGGACTTAGACCGTGTTCCCGACGCCAACGGACGACGTCTCCCCGTGCCTTACAGACTTGTCAACGCCAATGTCCCGAGGCCACCTTCGATCGGCCATCGAAGAACCACATCGACGCCCGGGACGTCCGAACGGTTGGTTGTCCTAAAGCAAACTATTTTGTACATAGTGTATGTTTATTTTATGTATTTTAAAATAAAATACACAAGAGAAACACACAAGAGAAAGACGACAAGTAGCCTATCTCACAAAAACTGTTTATTTTAAAACAGTTTTTGTGAGATACTTGTCGTCTTTCTCTTCCGCCACCACACACGTACGAATGGACCCTAGACCTTACTGTCGCGCAATTAACTAACTGTCCCTGGAAGTCGGCTTCTTACAGAAGCACAGCTTCCCTATCATCAAATGTCACGGCACGCCACTGCTTATTATCTATCAATCCATGATTTTAACATGATAATAAAAGTAAAAACTTCAATTATGTTACGAACAAATACTTAATGAGGTCACTAAACGATACGTTTGTAATCAGTAAAGCAACGAGTAACTTTGTATAGGCCTACCTAATACATTTCCATTAGAAATCGCTTAGGAACTGAGTTTTTGTTAATATTTAATACATAGAAACGAAAATATTGTAATAATACTGTACATTTTATATTAAAATATTATTAATACTATATACCAGTGATTCTCAAACTGGGGGTCGCGACCCCCAAGGGGGTCGTAAAAAATATTTGGGGGGTCGCTGAAAAATTGATGCCAGATCAATGTTTTTTCAAATATTTTATAAATTTACTATGGATTCATGTTTAGAAATAATAGAAATAAAAAATATATAAATTAATTTTTACTATTGCACATATAAATAATAAAAACAATATAAATATTAAAATACGAGCCTAAATATAATATTTATAAATTTGTGCGCTATTGGGGAATCCCCCGAGTTCCACTCTCCGCCTAAACTATGATAGAACAGCATTGTCATTTGGAACGGTGTTCGCTAGCAGCGTTGCGTCTGTAGGTAAGTCGAGTTAGAAATACAGTAGAGCGTCTATTATCCGAAAACCGATCAACCGAAAGCGTTTCAGTAGGCTAATTCGAATTTCCGCTAGTGCTGTGGCGCTGCAATATTTGGCTATGTCTTGGGATACTCAGATATTATTTTAGTTGATATGTGTTTTTAGCTGGCAGCACTGGCGCGATCATAAGAGGGTACTTAAGGACGCGCCAGTATTTGAACGAGACTTTTTTCCTATCGTGAGTGGTAAGTTTTGCTTGTTTTTCTGAGGTCTGTGTTGTGCTGAATCGGAACGTTTTGAGACGAGATTAACTTCCGAAATATAATGTTTTTTGTTTTTATATTTTTCAATATATTTATTTTGTTTGTGAAAAATACAGTAAAGAAATAATTTTTAAAAAAATTCGTTTGTCTTAACATTGACGAAAATTTAACGCAAAGCGGCACTCAACGAAGAGAAATTTCAACATGGAATAGATTAATTAAACAAAAGAAATGAACTCCTCCTGAATTTAAATTAACCCCCTTCCTCCGGGATGTTTTTCTACACATACTCATTCTTCGGGGGTCCTTCGAAATTTTTAAGTGCAGAAGGGGGTCGCGGACCAAAAAGTTAGCAGATAAACAGGATTTCTACTGTCTGTGGAAACTGTTTATCTTAGAAATTCTGTTTTTTTACAATTTACCGGGTCTTATACGAGTGATTTTATTATAATTCAACCACTTACAAACAGATAAATTTCACGTTATTAATTTTTAAAAAAATATAAGTATTTGAAAAAAATTAACAAAAAATTTTAGATTTTGAATTTATTATGTATTATAATTGCTTGATGAAAATAAACTTTTATAAATACTTTTGTATGATAACGATATAGCAGTCTCCTATGTAGCTGAATTCTCGTAAAACGCTAATGGATATCTGGATGGACTTTCTCCACTTTGTGTGTCTTCGTAAAATGTTTTTATATTTCAAACCCCTCTTATTATTAAATCAGGTAACTTTTAAATCTTCAAACTTCTCACCATACTAGATACACCAAGAGACGGCCGGATGGCCGAGCGGTCAAGGTGGCAGCCTACCGCTCTGGGGGGCGGCCGGGTGGTGAGGGACGGGGACCGACATATCCGGACGGACCACCCCCCGAAAAATTCCTGGGGATTTTTCGACCCGTCCGGATTCGATCCCGGATCCCCCAGGGCGGCAGGCTGCTAACCTTGACCGCTCGGCCATCCGGCCGCAAAGGGCGGAAAGAGCTAAAAAAAAAAAGATACATCAAGAATGCCGACATCATCCGCTGAATAACCACCCAGAATAGTGATTGAATTTCTGTGTATCAATTAATTTCTGCCTACATCCGACTTGCTGGCTTTATATGTTGCACTATCTGTTAAAAAAAGGATACGTCATGAAAGTGCACACTAAGAAGGGATTTTTCGAAATTCCTCCCCGTGGGGGAGAGAGACAGGATTAAAGACCTCAGCTTCTGCCGTACTATCTATTTCAGATGCAATTTTTTATTTTTAACTGCGTTTTAGTATGGTACCACTGGGGATGAAAGAAGTATATTCCTTAACAATGGAAGTGTTGAAACAATTCACTTAGTCAGATAGCTGTCTACCAGTGGCTAAGGGATAGAATTGTTGGAAGCGTTATACGTGTGTAGCTAAACCGGGTGAAGTTGGTGCTCTGTAAAGCGCATGCGCAAATGCGTATAATCTGGCTGCTTGGAAGCTGACTCAGTTTCGACAATACAGCACTTCCATTTCTCCACTGACATTCGAATATACAATAGCAATCTTATCTTTTTTTTCACATGTAGTATAGAAATTTGTAATAAGATACAAAATGTGGTTATAATAAAATATTAATTTGAATTAATTCAAAGTACGTTCAAATATGAAAATAATCGCCCAGTATGAATTTATATTTTCGAAAATACAAGGGAAGCGGCGCTTCCACCGCTTCCAATGACGGCACGCCACTGATTACGATTATTGTTGGTTCGAGCAATCACACAATGGAACGGCAGAGTTGTGAGGAACGACCCTGTACGGGTCTCGTTAAGTCGGATCCCGACGTGGGCTGTATTTAGACATTTATCATTGTGCAGTGTGTGGGGCGTGAAAGGCTTATTTACTGACTAGTACTTGTTGCTGATACCGATAGTTCATACATAATGCCAATCAAGAAGGCTCGCATCTTTCACGCCCTTCTTTATACAAACAAGGACGACGCCAGCCAATGGGTAAGGGGGGGCAAGATGATGTAAATTGATAGAGGATATGAATTGTATGTAGGTAAAATAGAAACGATTCATAAAGTTTTAATCATTTACTATGTACCGGAAAAGAAATATCTCAAATAAAACATTTTCTTTAACTTACAAGAAGCCTAAGAAGATTATTTTAATTAAAACGTAGCATTTAAATAACTTTTTCGAATTTCTAGGGGAGGGTAACTGTCCCTCTGCCCCTCCCCCTGGCGACGCCCTTGTATACAGATATATTTCTCTGAATTCCGAAAAAAATATATTTTTGTTTTGGTGGCGTGATTTTGCCAACTAATCAGAGGAATGTCAACATTGAGGGGTCGAGGCTCAAACTTCTCTCATTAGTTTCGCCACTGATCTCATCCCATGACTCGATTGGATTCGTTCTCCGGTTTCCTACCGCTGTAGACAGACACCTTAATTTCTTGGAAGTTCAAACATCTTAATCGCTCGAACGAAAACCTGTCAGTTTTTCAGTCATACAAGCGTCCATTAATAATGAAAGATTCCAAAATATTACTTTACTTTTTCTTTTGTAAGCCTAAATTTGTAGTCGTATGAAGTTTCCATAGAACATAACTCAGAAATTTTTCATAAAAATTTCACCATCTACAAAATTCTGAAATTATATTTCATAAGTAAATAATTCATTTGAAAAATATTTTAAGTGTAATTGTTTAACCTTATGATTCTTATCAAGCAGAAACGCAATATTAGCATTATAATCCCGAAAATAATGAAATTTTATTAAATTTATATGTATATAAATATATAAATTTATATGTATATAAATATATAAATTTAATAAAATTTCATTATTTTCGGGATTATAATGCTAATATTGCGTTTCTGCTTGATAAGAATCATAAGGTTAAACAATTACACTTAAAATATTTTTCAAATGAATTATTTACTTATGAAATATAATTTCAGAATTTTGTAGATGGTGAAATTTTTATGAAAAATTTCTGAGTTAAGTTCTATGGAAACTTCATACGACTACAAATTTAGGCTTACAAAAGAAAAAGTAAAGTAATATTTTGTATAAATTGATACACTGTACACTGTACTTACGCAAAGTACTTTAGCCAGCACCAACTAATCGTCAATCCTTTAGCGCAAAACTTAAAAACAACATTCAACTCACCCACAAAAAACTTCCCCAACGGACACAAAACGAAGATTCTATGCTCGAACAATTAACCGAAACCAAACAAGCCATAACGGCACAAAACGAAATAATACAACAAATGATAACTCACCTGCAAACTCTCCAAAAAGGACCAAACTCCCAAGACAAACAACGCACTAACCGTTCTCTTGCCCAAACCACGGAAAATAAACAAACTGACGAAATGAACACGTCTAAAACTATTTCTAACGAACAACAAAATTCCCAAGCTACTCATACCAAAGAGCAAAAAACAAACTCCAAAAATGAACCCTCGACCAAATACCGCAATAATAATACTACTAAAACACGCAATACTAATCTCAATGAACAAATAGAAAAAAAACCGCCCAAAAGACGTGAAAGCAAGGAACATGAGTCGGGAGACAAATCAACTAATAAACAAAAAAAGAGCAACACTCAACTCTAATTCCTAACCAAATCCATTTTAACTTAGACTTTCCTTCCTCCTTCCAGATTCAACAATGAAAATACTCCAATGGAATGCAAATAGCATCACTAACAAAATTCAGCAAATTAAAACAGAAAACCTATGGCAAGAATACACCATACTGATACAAGAAAGCTGGCTTACCCACCCTAAAACGTGTGACATGCCACAGTTTATAGCTCACTACAATTACAGAACAGGCTGCCCTGACGGATGCCCCATCACATATATCAAGCACCACATCCCGACGTCCCTCATTGAAACAAAGACGGACAACGGGAAAGGCCAACCTGGGGCCTTAGTCTCGAGTTTTTCGTGTTACAACTCCAACGTGTTGAACGTGTCACGTGGTACCATCTCACACACTGACGTCAAATCGGTAGTCTCGAGTTATAACTCCCGTGCTTTCCCATCTCACCATGTGAGTTGCTACTCACGTTGAGTCGAGCATGTGAGATCGCTACACGAAAGTGAAAATGACTGACGAATATGCTGTTCTGATCGCAATCGAAGCATTGGAAAGAGCTGAAAGACGTTATATAAGAAGGCAAAGAATTTTTCGACCAATTATTTAATATAATTTATATTATTATTATTATTTTTAATAATACAGTAATATAAATTATTAAGAGTCTCTCTCTGCATCCATTTAATGTTCACTGATCAAAACTTTATAGCAGTTTGTATAATTTTAAGTATTATAACCTTTTTATATTAATATCAACTGAACAGGGACTATTCCGATAGTCCGATATGCATTTTGATTATTTCATATTAATTTTTCATCTAATCGAGTTTTAACGTACACCCCTTTTGTTTTATTAAATGTATAGTACTACATTGGTACCTGAATATGTGCGCTTATTATCACTGGTGTGATAAGTCCTTATTATCTACTCCACATTAGGTATTTAATTAATTTAATTAAATCAGGGGATAAAATATTTCTTTGTAATAATTGAGCTGTTTATAGGACAAATCGAAAACTCCATTTGTAAATCCTTAATATAATCGTCATTATTTTCAAATTTTTCACGTAACTAATTTTATATATCGTTATATTAAAGCTATGTTTTAATATAACGATATATAAAAATATATTCTGCAATGCTTATTTAAATTGAAAGTTTAAAGGGAATTTTAAAAAATAATTTATATTATCAATTTTTATTCTTTTTGTTTTGTGGAGTTAATCGATTTCGCAAGTGGGCTGCTCAATTCCCGTCGATTCGTTTACAACTTGTTACAGTTAAGTTGATTGGTCGAATCATTATAGTCGCAAACCCAGATGGATTGTAAATAATCCCATTGTGCTTAACGACACACGTAAACAAGTGAATATGACCTACTTCCGCTCGCCTTTCAAGTTCGCTCGAAGGGTCTAACTCGAGACTACCGATTATGTGAGTCATAGTAACACGAATAAGTTCAATGACGTCAGTTCGAGTACAACACGAAAAACTCGAGACTAAGAATTTATCACCGACATTCATCTGCCAAAACGCATCAGAATCATAAGCGTATACTTCCCTCCACAAGCAAGCAACCACCTCATGGAACGTATTCTTAACAGGAATGACCATTCCACCACCATTATTTGCGGTGACTTTTAATGCCCAGAACACCATGTGGGGAAACTCCACGACAGACGTCAGAGATCGCATTATCGCAGACCAACTTACGATAACTAATACTATCCTCCTCAACGATGGTCAATTCACATATTACAATCCAAACGGTAATAACACAGCCATACATCTCACTCTCGTAACGAATGACATTGCAACACATGCGAACTGGAACCTCTTGTCCATTTTTTGCGGCAGCCACCATCGCATGATTGAAACCGACATATCCAATATCAGGACAGCCAAACATAAAGCGAATAACCAAACACACACTAGCACAGTGGCGTAGCTAGGGGGTGCGACAGGTGCGGTCTGCACCGGGCCCCTGGAAAACGATAGGTCCATGGGGCCCCAAAATCACGAAAAAAAGACCCAAAAATTTTTTACGGCAATCAGAACAAAGCAAAATTTGGCATTTGGATGCTCGAGCTGGGGCCCCTATTACACAGGAAAACCAGCAACTCAACTGTAATCTAGTTATACACAAAAACATTTTAATCCTTTTACGTAAACAAAACAAAAAAATACCTAACGACGTTCAATTTCTTTTATTTGATAAATAATGCATTCATCAAATGAAAGAAATTGAACGTCTAAACGCAATGTTTTTAACGGAATAAATAAATTCAAAAGCCGAAATTTATAGAAAAAAATTACTTGTTTTCGTTTGGACGTTACCGATTACCATTACGGAAAAAGGACACCCCTGCCGAAAAATTATTTTCGAGGGCCCACAAATCTGGTTCAGCACCGGGCCCGGAGAATCCTAGCTATGCCACTGCACTAGCACCTACATTAACATAACAAACTTTCATCTCCTTGGGCTACCCACACGGGCTGGACCTATGATGATTTCATCAACAAATACAAAGAACTCACATACACCCTTATCAATCGCAATCTAACAGAGACCAAACCTTCCGTGGTGAAATAAAGAATGCCAACGAAAATTAACGAAAAAAAAAGCAAGCATTTCACCGCTTCCACAGACATACTAACCGTGAAAACTGGATTCTGACATACTAACCGTGAAAACTGGTGCCAGAGAAGTGACAGTAGATTTCAACACACAATACTTGCTCAAAAACGCACCTTTTAGAAGAATCTTTCTATTTCTCCTAACTACAAGAACAATTTATGAAAAATCATTCACCTCCTACGCACAAAAAGTAATCCCCACAATGATCATCTCATCATCGAACAAGACGGGCAGATTATCACACACCCTAACCATCAAGCCCACATTTTCAACCAATACTTTAACCCACAAATACAGATACAATAGGTGAACTAAATAAAAAACATTATTTCTGATCTGTAAGACTAAATATCTGCATCCATAGTTTCCAGTATAATAAGTCCTGTTAATATATTAAAAAGTACTGGTATACAAAATAAATTTTAAATTACGATAGAAAGGACACAAAGGCATAATAATTATACAGATACAACCCATTCACATTCTCTCCCTCACCAACACAGACCTCCCTAAAGACGCTTTCAATAGCCAATGCTATCGAACATGAACACAACTGCGCATTAAAAAACGGAGGAACACTTCTCCCGGTTTAGATGGCATTACCATGAAGATTCTCAAAGTTTTCAACAACAAGGCCAAATGCCAATTACTTAACATATACAACAACATCTGGACAACAGGCACCATCCCCAATGAAATGAACAAAACAATCATTATCAGTGGCGTAGCGTAGTGGGGGCGGCAGGGGCGGCATTTTTTCACAATAAATAATAATAATATCTTGTAAAAATTTGAACCATTTCACTTCACATTTTTATCGCACCTACGGTTCGGACCGATTGAAATGAGTACGGAATTTTTCATTACTTATTCTGTGACAAAACTGGAGATTCCCCTTTCTTTAAATAAATGTATAATAATGACATCTTGCTCATTGTAGCGACTAACAACACCGTCTGTACTGACTTGTAGGGATTCCCCGTATTTTATTTAAGAAAAAGCGAAATTTTAAGGGGGCTGCGAAATTTTCCTCCTCCCACCCACGCTACGCCACTGATCATTATTCCCATACGCAAACCAGGTAAAGACACGACGAACGTCGCCAATTACCGTCCGATTGCCTTGACATCAACAATCTAAAACCTTCGAACGTTGGCATAACCTTGCCCACCAACAACAATGGTTCAACTATAAACACTTTGGAGGCCTTCCGGGCAAGAGGAGAAGAGACCTCCTTACCCACATGATGATCCAGATACACACACTGTGCAACAGAGGTCAATTCTTCAATATCCTCACCCTTGACATACACAAAGCTTTCGACTCTTTCAAACACTGTCACATTCTTCGCAAAGCCATTGCCAAAGGCCTCAGAGGCAATTCTCTCATATGGTTAAAAAATATCTTATATAACAGACAGGTTATGGTTAAATGGAGAGGTCATACCTCTTCAGAACTCACCCAATGCAGAGGTATTCCTCAAGGCAGCGTGGTCTCACCGTTCCTTTTCGCCCTCTATTTTTAAACTCGAAAATAAACACACACTAATCTACGTCTATGCCGACGACATTACGGTCATCATTCACGAGAACAATCCTTTCAATTTACGCCACAGCACTGCCCATTTCATCCACTCCCTTGAGAATTGGGCCAGCATCAATGATGTCAGCTGCCAACCACAAAAATGTCTATTCTCCGCATCCCAATCAACATTCATAACAATCAGGACTTTATTCTCCAGGGGCAGAACATCCCCGAAGTTAACAAACTGAAAACTCTCGGCATTTTTATCACGGCTAATCTTTGTTGGAATACACACATTCAATACACCCACAACAAATGCAGAAAACTTCTCGACATTTTCAAAATCTTTTGCAACAAAAACACAGGCGGCTACCCTACTGACCTCCTCTGCATTGCTAACAGTACCATTGGTAGTATCTTTACATACCCCATCCCCAGTATCGCTACCCTTACCAAGACACACAGCTCCACACCTTAGAGCAGGGGTTCTCAAAGTGGGTGTTACCGCCCCCCTGTGGGCGGTGAGTAAATCTAAGGGGGCGCTGGAGGCAGGTTAATGAACGGTGACCAAAGGCAAAAGTTGGGGTCACTGATGGGTTAGGGGGCGTTAGGTATAACTTTATGGAACAAACTAAGTTTGAGAACCCCTGCCTTAGAGTCTATTCAAACCCAATACATCAAACTCAGCCTTGGGCTCCCCATCTCTACCAACATCGTTACACTCCGCGTCGCAAATAAAACCTCCCTCGATTGCCGCTTTCACAAATGCATCATTAAACAATACTTCACTTACATCAAGAAAGCTACTTCTGACCCCCTCTTCCAATCCATTATTCAGAACATACACAACAATTTAGGCGCCTCCCTCGTTTAGATTCCGTTCATTCACTTCACCCGCTCCTGGCTTCTCCTACACAGCGTCCAACCTTCCAATCTTCCGTCAAAGTCGTTCAACATCACTAACGCCTCCAACCACAACATCCATCTCGACGACCTTGCCTTCCAAAATTCCAATCTCCTTGACACATTCATCCAACAGTCCTTTAAGGCAGGAATGGGAAGCCCACCAAAGCATCAACACCATAGTTGCCACTGACGGATCGAAAACCACCAATACCGTGACAGCGGCTTTTGTTGACTCTAAAAACATCACGGCCCAACTCTCTCTCCACTCTGAGGCCACGATTTTCACTGTGGAAGGATATGCAATCCTTCCACAGTGAAAATCCATCCAATCAAGAAATCCATCATGCACCGTCAAAAGTCAGATGCCGTCAATTGTTCAGACTCGAAATCCGTTCTTAACGCTCTCCACGCTCAACATGATAAGTCCTTACCTTAATCCAAATCATTAACACCATCTTCAACCAATGGCATATCCTCAACCTTCAGACCAAAGTTATCTGGACCCCGGCTCACGAAACTCGCATCAACGAACAAGCTGACAAACTCGCCAAGACCAACCCCCTCAACTCTAACATCACCCACTACATAACCCCCAAAGACCTCAACACTCATCAAGTCCGACAACGAGAAACACATGAACAACAGATGGAACGCCTACTCCAAAAACTATCTCTACCCTTGGTTTTCTAACACATCAGATATTTCTATTCCTGACGTCACTGACCGCAGCATCAACGTCCTCATCAACCGCGCAAGAACTAACTCTTTGCTTACGAACCACATTCTTCATATTCGCAACATCTACACCACCGACCAGTGCAAACACCGTCCAAGCAAAACAGGCACAACCATACATCGCCTCAACGAGTATTCAAAATTCAACATCAGGAGAAGTAGCCTCTCAGGTTAATTTTACCTATGGT
Organism: Centruroides vittatus; assembly: GCF_030686945.1. NCBI lineage: Eukaryota > Metazoa > Arthropoda > Arachnida > Scorpiones > Buthidae > Centruroides > Centruroides vittatus. Next base: position 1,625,342 of record NW_027121917.1, on the reverse strand, counting down.
CCCAAGATGGCGGCTCGTCTCTGATTCCAGCAAATAGAAGAAGGAAAACAGTGGGGAAAACACTGTTTCCTTGCTGGAATCAGACGAGCCGCCATCTTGGTAACATTAACCGCCTCTCCAATAACAGTCTTACAAAAAATCATCTACTCAAAATCAGCGACTGCCTTCAATTAATCCCGAAAGACGTTTGCCTCCAATCCTTATCGATATTTTTTTAATGAATACAAAAATACCTACAACTACTAAATCAATCTAACTTTTTCTCATCTCATTTCGACTGCCAACGGACAACAAATATTTTTTCATCCACTTTTTTTTTTCTTTTTCGACGTTGCTCTTAGTGTCCTGAACCACCAATGACTCCACACCCCCTTGTGCATTCTCCTTCATCCCTCTACATTAGTAGTGATTTTGTCAAACGTTTCTTCTAGACCTTTCAAGTACATCAACTTGAGATCGCCATTTGGAGTCGGTTGGAGAAACACTCCAACCAACTCCACTCACCTGGAAAAACAACTACACAGGGCGAAATAGTCGACATAGATAACGCCTAACATCACCGCCAGAGGGCGGCAAGCAAGCAAGGATTCTTATCTGTGGTTTGTTTATTTTCATTTTAATAATTTCTCGATAACTAGCAAGATGTCAGCTTAAAACATATGTTCTCGAGAAAAGTAAGGCAAGCGACATAATGTTTAGTGCTGCCAAAGAAATATTAAGAGAAGAGTTCTCTTTTTTATCTAAGGTAGGCTACTGTTTATATTTGTATATTGAAATTTTTTCGCAGCTTCTCTGTTGTTTGTCGACTTTTTGAATCGTATTTTGAATCGAATTGACTTTATTGGTGTTGTGATTTTTAATGCCATTTTTAAATTTTTGTTAATTGTTTTTCTTCAAGAAGTAACGCCATCTAGAGAATAAATAATGAACTAGTTAGTTAGTTTATTTGTTTTCATAACAGTGCTGTTCTACCATGTGGAACATGTTTACTAAATCTTTAAAAAATACAGTACAGATAGCCCTCGGTTTACACCTCCTACAAAAGCCAGCGTAAAATGAACCCATATTTACAGTGAGGTGTTATGTTCTACATAAATGAAAAATAAGCAAATAATTTTGTTTATTAATACAATATAATACAAAATACATATATTATAAATTTAATTTTTAAAATGTATCTTATGATAAAATAAAGTGAAATGTTTTTATTAAAAAATCTTCAGAAAAACAAATGATATTTCAAAGTTTCAGATCTCTTACATTTTTCGGAAAAAGTATCCATCTTTAATTGTTTAGATTTTTGTTTTCTTTCATTAAGAATTTCGGAATATGGTCAAATGAATGTGACGATGCTCCTTTTTACATTTGCACTTTGCTCCCAATCATCTAACTCACAAAGTTCATCCGTCAAACTTCCCATAGTTGAAAGGATATGCTTTAGATTGGCCATTTTCATAACTCTTGGAGTTTCTTTGTTTTCTTCCTTCTCTGACTGTTTACGATCTAATTTTTTGTATAATTCTTCTAAGTCTTCATTCGAGGAGCTGATCATGGGCTTCTAAAAGTTTTGTCACATCTTCAGATATAATATCTTCCAATCCCACATTACATGCAAGTCTGGTAATGTCTTCAATTAAATTCTCCTGATGTACTACTACTTCAAAATCATGCATGAATGCTGGCAGACGTTTTTGCCAAACTCCATTTAAGCATTTTGCTGAAACTTTATCCCAGCTGACTTGATATTTTTAATGCCTTTCAAAATATTGAAAGACTGCCAATAGTCAGATTAGATGTCATTCCTTGTCCATTTTGACCAATTGTATTATCTGATAGGCCCATTTGGTACAGGAAAAATTTAATGTAATTATATAACATACAGTATCCATATAACAAATCAAATCCAATCCAATTCATAATTTTTATTATTAAATTGTCACTGTTCTGACTTATGAGTGTCAAGTTTTGCCATTAACAAATTAAAATTAAATGAGAAAATGCTAGTTTATTTATTGTATTTTATCAGAAATGATAAAAATTAGTTTATATTATTTAAATTGTATTATTTGTCAAATTTAGCATTTGAAAATCAGTAATGCTCTGTCTGATAAAAATATGAAATAGTCATATTCATATTTTGATTGTTTTTACATTATTCAAGATTTTTTACTATTCACATAGTTTTATAGTCAAAACCAGTATTATCTAGGAAATTTGAGACTATGTTTTTTTTTGATTTTGAGATATTCTGGATTTTAAGTCATTAGATTATGTCTGGTTCTTATGTCACTGGATTAAAGCAGGATGATTTTGTACATGCTTAATTAAGTATTGTCATGCAGTCAACAAAACAAACCAAAAGCCAGCAAAATATTAAAGGATCATAACTTGTACAAATCCTTTATTATAATAACGTAATCCTTTATTGTAATTAATAATGTTAATAATTGCAATTATTTGCAAACTTTGTCTGTCTAAAAGTAAAGTTTTTCCTAACTTTCATTTCCAAGTTCTGAGTTTTCTGAAGTTTCCACTTCATTAAGTAAAATAATTAATAAAATGGAGTTAATAGCAGTACTGTTTGTAGTTTTATTCACTTCCTTTATAAGTAACTTTTATAACATTACAATAATACAGAAATAATTTTCAGCAATAAAACAGTTTAAGAAATTTACAGTGATGGGCTGATCCACTGGAAAATCATGAATTTCCTGGTTGGCTCTTTTCTTGATGGCCATTTATTTTAAAAGGTACATTATATTTCACTTTAGAAAGATAAATTAATACTTAAACAGTGCTTGTATTTTATTTATCATATTAAGTTTGAAAAAAAAATTTATTTTAATTCAGGATGTAAACTGTCATGGTATAGCTCTTATGAAAAGACTTTCTAGCTCATGTCAAACATGATCTATTACTTGAAATTTTAACATGACTGGCCCTGATTTGGACATGAGTTGCTGTAGAATGCCCTTGCAAACTGACATTTGGCCTATCATGATGCATATTTTATAGCTTATAATTTGAGAAGAATTTATAATACAATGACAGGGCTGGGACATATATTGGACTAATGCTCAATACTGCCTGGATTTGATCCTGGGTCCCCTAGAGCAGGGGTGGTCAACAAGTCGATCGCGATTGACTGGTCGATCGCCAAGCCAATTTTGGTCGATCGCTAGCAATGTCTTGACATAATGTATTATATTTGTAACCGAACGCAACTGCATGCATGCAGTTATGACTCGACTCATAAGCAGTTAGTGCACTTTGTACTGAAACAGTGTATAAACATAGTATGTATTTCACACTTCCCCCTCCTCACTTAGACTATGCCTATGACAACAAGTCGATCGCGACACACTTTTACGATAAAAAGTAGATCTTATGTGCACCCCTGCCCTAAAGCATTAAGCTGATGCCTTAACTACTTAAATATATACATAAACTGCTGGCCATTAAAACACCAAGAAGGACAAGAGCTCTCAAAGTCATTTGTACAGATAACTTACGGAATAAGGTGAAATGATTACAATTTCAGCTTAGTTTAAGCTGCAGAATGTCTAGAGATCAGTATCTTGTGTAGCCATCATGGACAATAACTTTTGCTACATGGCCGGCATGGAGAGGAATAGCCCTTTCAATAGTAACTTGGTTATTGATCTTCTTACAGTTTGTGGTGGTGTTCTAACATTCATTCAAAATTTGTAATTTTTTAATTTTGAAATTATAATTAGTGTATTTTTTGTGTATAGTGATTCTGTAAATTATATTTTGAATTTTTGTAAGTATTTCCTGCATTCCTTGTGAAATATTAGCTTGAATTTAGAATGCTAAACTTAAATTACAATGTGTTTGGATTTTACCATACTTAAAATGCTAATTTATGTATATTTAAAAATCTGGACAAATTGAAAATCCAGATTCAGCCTCATTTACTCAGAATTTTTGATACTTCACCGTTTTTAAATTTTACAATGATCAGTTATTACAAAAATATTTTTAAAAATTAAAATGAGTTATGATTTTAGGATAATAAACAATTAAAAATTGATAATTATGTTGATTCTAATATTTTTTCAAGTAAGTGTATTTTTATGCTTATATTTTTTATATTCTAATTATATATATATATATTTAGAATATATATACAGGGTGTTTTTTTTAAACTGACAGTACTCAGAGACATCTGTAGAGCAATCTAACAGCCAGACTGTCGCCAAATTTGGGAGAGTGACTAAGGATGACATGGGAAAGAGATTCTGCGAAGGAAAAAAGTAGTACTCAAATTTGCTGGTAGGGGTGGATTTAGTGCTGTTGTAGCAAAACAGCTAAGAATCTGCATAAAATCCAGCTGCAATTAACAAACACACAAATGAATAATCAGACAGAGGTTTCAGTGTAATAACGAAAGTTTAATTAATCTGCAAATAACCTTCTCCCTTTTTTAATGTGATCACTGTCCCGCTGGACAACACATTGCATCCTGAACACCGTGTTCTCTATGGCAAAACGTAACATGTCCGCGGGAATGTTCATCACAATTCAAGAAATGTTGTTCTTCAAGGTCATCAAGTTTGGGACACTACCAAGATAGACCTTAGACTTTAAGTAACCCCACAGGAAAAAGTAACATGGGGTTAGATCCAGGGAGCAAGGCAGTCATGCAAGTGGGAAAAAGCAACTGATGATCCTTTCTTCAGTGAAGTGCTGGTAGCTGTTTTGCTACAACAGTGCCAAATCCACCCCTACCAGCGAATTTAGGTACTACTTTTATTCCTTTGCTGAATCTCTTTCTCATGTTGTCCATAGTCACTATCCCAAATTTGTTGACAGTCCGGCTGTTAGATTGCTCTACAGATGTCTCTGAGTACTGTCAGTTTAAAAAAAAACACCCTGTATATAAATATATATATATATATATATAATACACTACTGTGATTAAAAAGTATTGGGAATGATTCGTTTAAACTGTGCGTGTACAAGAGGGCACTGTCATTGGTATTTTTGTCATTTGGTACAACTTTCATCATCTATCTGCAATCTGAATGTCATCTTTTATTTTTATTTATTTTTTTTTTTTTTTGAAAAATAAATGCTTGTTTTGTGTGTAAAGATTTTTTGTGCTAGAGATTTTTCAAAATGTCAAATATAATTGAGCAAAGAACATGCATTATGTTTTGTTTTTGCAATGGAATTACTGCTACAAAAATATTGGAAATGCTGCAAAAAGCATTTGGTGACAATAGTCTATCAAACGCAAGAGTTTTCAGTGGTACAAGATGTTCAAGGAAGGTAGAGAACATGTCAAAGATGAACCACTCTCTGCTAGACCATCTGTTTCAACTGATGAACAACATGTCACTCGAGTCAGAGATTTGGTGTTTAATTATTGTCATTTAACAATTAGGGACATTTATTTAACATGTTCCAATATCATTTGGATCGTGTCAAGCAATTTTAAAAGATCATTTGGGCTTGAATTGTTGAATTTTTTCCAAAGAACATGTTTGACCAAGGAAATGCTTTCTTAAGGTGGCTCATTCTTAAAATGCATCATTATGGGATAAAACATGAAACATGGATCTATGCTTATGACACTGAAATAGCTCAACGATTGACAGTTAATGGCACTCAAAAGGTGAAGCAAGACTGAAAAGACTATACAAAGTCAGTCGAATATTAATATCATGTTGATTGTTCTCTTTGTTTGTCTTCGTGTTATGCATCATGAATTCCTTCCAACTGGCTAAACTGTCAACAGATAATATTACTGAACATTTTGTGTTGTTTACATGAGCAATTCAAAGAAAATGACCTGATTTGTGGCAAAACTCATGGATTATGCATGAAGATAATGTGTCTGTTCACAATGCTTTTGTTGTTTGTGAATTTTTGGCCAAATATGATTCCACAAATTCTGTATTACCCAATATCGTACTATGTGACTTTTTCCTGTTTCCTTGACTAAACTTTTTTGTTTCTTGCGAAGACACAATGCAGTGACAGTTGATTTAAAACACTGGGCAAATTTTCATCCTTTATTTGGTTGGTATCCAACCAAATAGAGGATGAAAATTTGCCCAGTGTTTTAAATCAACTGTCACTGCATTGTATCTTCGCAAGAAAGAAAACATAAAACACGGTTTCCTCAAGATAAAATTAAACTGTTTTGCTTTATGGTTACTGTTTTGAGTCAATTGGTGCCATAAAACTAAATTCACTGCAAGTCCTGGAGGGATTTCATGAAAATGAGTAAGCAGTGGCGTGTCGTTTTTGGAAGCAGTGGAAACGCCACTTCCCTTGTATTTTCTAAAATATAAATACACATTGTACAATTATTTTCTTAGTTGAACGTACTTTGAATTAATTAAAATTTATATTTTATTATAACCGCATTATTTCTATACTGTGAAAAAAACGATAAGATTGCTATTGTATATTCAAATGTAAATTTGTACCCATGGAAGTGCTGTATTGTTGAATACAGGAATACAAGCTTCCACGGCAAAAATATTTGAATGGTGTAAAGCAGCCAGATTATAGGCATTTGCGCATGTGCTTTACAGAGCAGCAACCTCACGCAGTTTAACAGGTGGAAGCTACACACCAAAAATATCGTATAATGCTTCCAACGATTCTATCTGGGACTGGTTTTGGGCTGTTAGCCACCTGCCTGCTACATATTTGGCTGCCCTTGTCCCATTATGTGAATCGTGAGTAGATTTATAACTTAACCCAACTGATAGGAATTTACTGGTATGTTTTTATGATAGTTGACAGGAGTTTTAAAAAATCCATTAAAATAGTTGATATATTTATTCTGCTCTCCCGTCTTACAGATTTCAAGGTTAAACTAGTGATATTACGATTTACAATCTGTTACAAAAGTATAGGAACACCATAAATTTTGTGTTTTTTCAAAATTTATTTTGAAAATATTACTGGAAATATTATTAATTATTTTTTATCATTATTTTGATTATTTTATAAGATCTTTTACATTTCATAAAGCAGCATTAATTTTTTTTCACAAATATTCATCTTTTGATGTGTTACAAAAGTATAGGTACACTTTCTAAAATTACATAAAAATAATTTTAAATATATTTTAAACACTTTTAATATTTGGTTTCACCTCTTTTGGCTACAATTACTTGAAAAATTCTGTTAGGAATAAAGTTTATTAATTTTTTAAAATTGTTTATCCTTAATTTCATCCCATGCATCCATTATTGCAATTTTCAATTGATTTACAGATTCATATTGTTTCCTATTTTGATAACTGCAACAACAATGGCTGCTACATCCCCTATAAATTTTCAATGGGATTTAAATGAAGACCAGTCAACTACATCAATATTTTCTTTTTTAAACCAATTTTTAGTTGGCATTCGGATGTGAATGAGAGCATTATCTTGTTGAAACTTCCATATATGACCTCCAATTAATGCACCAAATGTAATCATGTTATTATACAATATTTCTTGATACTTTTCTGAGTTCACATTTTTGTCAACAAATACTAAATCAGTTTTACCTCTTCATCCAAAACCACCCCAAATCATTATAGATCCATCCCTTGTTGCCGGCTTATTTTAACTCTGCTTTCTTTTCTTAAATCATGCTAATAATATGAAAACCCATCAGGACAATATAAATTAAACTTCTTTTCATCACTAAACATTATTTTTTGCCATTCTTCAGTCCATCCCATCTTGTCTTTAGCCCACTTTAAATGCATTGATTTGTTAAAAGTGGTTTCAACTTCATTTTTAAATATTTTACATTGGAGAATTTTAAAAAACAATGACAAACAGTCGCATGAGATACTTCTATTGGTAATTCAGCAGCAGTTTGCCTTGTTGACATGTTTTTATTAGTTATAAGCTTTAAAACTTGTCTCTCATTCTTGAATGTTAAGCATTTAGGCCGTCCTGACATCTTTTTTATCTTTTTGTAGTATTTATGAAACCGTGCCAGTGCTTATTCTGCAACTTGAACACAAACTATATGGTGTATTTTCTCGGACATGGCAAATTTCATCACTAAGTTTTCCTCAGTTGATACGTGTATTAAGTTTTGTACACGTTTCGGGCTGTTGACGCCCCTCTTCAGCCAACTTTAAATCACAGATTTTTGCAAACATAAAATTGTTTTAAAACCTCTCTGTATATTAATTAATTTTTTATCATCTAGTCGATCTTTTTTCATCGAGGCCAGAGATTCTGTTGTACAAACAAATTCTTATTGGTTTTGTTGTGTATGACTCTATTCATTTACATAGTGATGTGGTAGATGGGCCACCTCGTGGCAATCTTCTGTTTATAGGCATTAATTTTTATTTTATTATTTTACATAAAAATAATTTACTTTTTAGTTTATATAGAAATAATTTACTTAGTTCCAATTTATAATATGTTGAGCCAATTTTCGTTTATTTTTATACTAAAGTTTTTATTTATACATTCCTTACTTTTTATAATTTCAATGCTTTCTTTAAACTTTCTTTTATATGTTTCTTTTTCTTTATGAAGGATTTCCACATTATCTTTATCTATTTTGCAACCGTTTAGAGTACAATGGTCATGAAAAACGGAATTTATTCTATGATATTTTAAGTCGGCTATATGTTCTTTTAATCTGACTCCCAATTTTCTTTTTGTTTCTCCTATATAGTGCTTATTATTATTACAAGTACAAGGGATCTTATATACTACGTTTTTAGCTTCAGTTATTGCTTGTTGGTTTTTCAATGGGTTGAGGTGTTTTAATCTGTTAGACAGTTTTTGGTATGACAGTGCAAGTTTAAAGTCTAGTTTTTTGATTTCTTTGTTAATTTCTTCGTATAGGCCTTTGATATATGGGAAAGCAGTGTACTTCGTATTATTTGCTTGTTCATTGTTATGTGGTATTTTTGGAGTATTTAATTTAATTTCCCATTTATTTAATAGTCGTTGCGGGTAGCCCGCTAAAAGAAATTTCTTTTTTAATTCAGCTATGTCCTTATGTATATATAACTTTTGACTTGTTCTATGTTTAATCTTAGAGTATTCCATTTTAAATATATTATATTTGATATGCAGTGGTATATTAGATTGATATCTTATTGTTATGTTTCCCGAACTTGGCTTCTTGAATGCTCGAAATTCTAAACTCTGTTTTAATCTTTTTATTGTGATATCCAAATAGTTAATTTCTTGACTGGTTTCTTCTTCTACTTCTACTTTGAATTTTATTGCTTCGTGTATGTTATTGATTTGTTTTTTAATTCCTTCTATTGCGATTTCTGCTTTATTATATATTAATAGAATATCATCAACGTATCTTTTATAGAAAATCTGTGATTTAAAGTTGGCTGAAGAGGGGTGTCAACAGCCCGAAACGTGTACAAAACTTAATACACGTATCAACTGAGGAAAACTTAGTGATGAAATTTGCCATGTGTCCGAGAAAATACACCATATAGTTTGTGTTCAAGTTGCAATCTTTTTTACCTGTAATTTTCACCTTGTTGCAAAATGTTTAGAATAGCATTCATAGATCTATTTACAGCTGCAGGAATTTGCCTCAGAGACTTGTCTGAACCACTTAAATAATAAATTTTATGTATTTCTTGCTCCTGAAGTACAGTTCCACGAGGCATTGTAGAAAATGTTTATATAACATTAAATAAAACATTAAAAAAAAGCCACCAGGACACTTAAAAATGATGACATCTAACGTAGTGGTAATATTTTTAATTATTATTATTATAAATTAATTTTTAATAGACTTTTAAGTGGTGAACCTATACTGTTGTAACACATCAAAAAATGAATATTTGTGAAAAAAAAATTTATGCTGCTTTATGAAATGTAAAAAAACCTGATAAAATAATAAAAATAATTAATAATATTTCCAGTAATAATTTCAAAATACATTTTGAAAAGACACAAAATTTATGGTGTTCCTATACTTTTGTAACAGACTGTAATATGTCCCATCTATAAGGGGATGCAGAAAAAAACATGTACAATTCTTGTACAATGTTAAAAAATTAACTGTTACTTTGGCTGTCATTTACAACTAAATTTAATGAATGAGACACACAAGGTACAAAAAAGCTTTAGAATTTATATTCTTTAAATTTACAATTTATGTATCCGTTGTCATAAAAATTTGTCTTTCCACTTCTTTTCCAAGACTACAAATATTCAAGTACAAAGTAACTGGTTTCAACTTATTTCTACTTAAGAAGTACATGTAGTTAAATAATTAAGAGATTAGGGAATTAGGGATATAAATAAAACCATGCTGAAAGAGCCAGAATTTTACTTAAAAGCTTAACTGAACCAATCTTTAGCCGAGTACAGTGGGGACTTATTTCTTGGTAATATTAGATGTAATAAAGACAAAGTTTTCCAGTTCAATGAGAATGACTGAAAAGTTGTAAATTTTGGAAATTCCGTACTAAAACAAATTAGTTAGAAAACAAATGACAGACAATCTATTAAGTTTAACATATTTAGATTTTTACAGCTATGGTGAGAAACATTTAAAATTTATAACAACCCTGTTGCGTCCTTTGAAGTATACTAGTGATGTGACAAAAGAGGCATTTGACATTGATCAGTATCAGCACCCTCGGGATTTGGTAGCCTGCATGCATGCATGCACTGCACATCTATAGGATCGTTTCTGATTCCATCATTAGCCACTCGTAGGGAGCTATTTGACTAAGTGGATTGTTTTAAGATTTAAAAAGTAAAGATTTTGTTATTTTTGTGTGTTTCTTTACAAAGTTATATTTAATTATAATTTTCTTTAAAAGTATATTCATACAATTGAAGAATATTTTGTACCAGATATGTATATCCACCACACATTTTATTTCACCAAGTAAGTTTTTATAATTTTATTTTTAATTTTAGCCCTTATATCATGGCTAGCAATTCAGAATGTAATTGTGATATTGAAAATTTATTTTAAAAAAGTTTTGGCTCAAGACCATATAATGAAAAAGAAAACATTATTAAAAGAGAAGGACCAATACCTAAATTAAATATAAATACTTCAACGAAAAAATTTGTTCAACATTTTCACAATAAAATTTATGAAGACATAAAATGGCCTTGTGGATGCATAAAAATGCAAAAATTGTTTTATTGGCTTTGCCTGCTATTTTCAAATGACATTAGCGTATGGAATAAGAATGGCTTTGACGATTTAAATACTTTGAGTAAAGCTTTCAAAAGACACAAAAATTGTAAATGTCACATTGATTCTTTTGTAAAATTGAAGCAATTTGGAAATTAAAGCAGAATAGAATTTAACGTTAGTAAATAATATAAAATAAATATTGAAAATTATAACAAGAGTGAAGATCCTTACGTAATCCGTTACGATCTTTACGATGATCCGTCTCGAGTTGGTCTTTACGACTCGAGAACATCCGTACGATGGTTCGAGGAAAGCTACACCTCCACACTCAGTCCAGTGAATATTTACAGTTTATTTACAAAACAAATATTTACAGGATGTACAAGTTCGACAACATTACATACACTATGCATCAAAGATGTGGTATCTCATGTCGGCTTGTCTATTGGGGGACTGTTAGACTCCGGGGAACTCAGGTTGCTTTTTGAAGTTGGCTCAAGTGTGTGGCCGTCCGATCTCTGCACTAACCCTTCTCAGAGGAATTCCTAAGAGGAGAACGCTCTCTCTACACCTCAAGGACTTCCCTAGTGTCAGAGATTACCACGTATCCGGTCTCTCGCCCTTCTCCCCGTTTCTCTTGCCACCCTTATAATTTAAGGGATTCCACGGCGACCACTTGTGACCAATCGGGTCCTTCCTTTCCCCTGGGAGCTTCCAAAGATGTCTGCCTTAAGCTATGTTCGACAACATAGCTTACAATCGCGTCCATTCCTTGTTTACGTTTTTCAAGTCGACCAACACATGGCAAACACATTGACATGTGCTCATAAACGGAGACGCTACTCCCTTTGTTCTTTCCGGCCATTTATAGCCCCAACGCCAGGTGGGACTAATTATCTCGGTCGTGTGGCTTTTCGACCTACGACGCTAAAAGCGGACCTTTACAACAAGGTAGTTATGACTAATAGATATATCTAAATTAATAGATGTTATATGTTTTTTATCAAAGCAAAAATTGGCATTTAGAGGGCATAGGTAATCTATTGACAGAACAATAACAGAGGTAATTATATTGAACTTTTTATTAAGTACGTCAGATAATCTATTAAAATACATTTAGAGAAGTCTACGGTTTTTACTGGCTTATTGAACAAATGAATACCCTAGACCAGGAGTGGCCAACAAGTCGATCGCCATCGACCGGTCGATCGCGATGCCAATTTTGGTCGATCGCTCGCAATGTCTTGACTTAATGTGTTACACTTGTAACTGAACGCAACGCGCAAAAGCAACAATATGCATGCAGTTATGACTGGACTCGTAGAAAACACAGCCATTTAGCTTGAATATTTGATACTGTCATGCGGTAGCTTCTTTTCTTTAGTATTAACAATATTATTATTATTAATCAATATTGTTTATCCACGGTGACAATGTTGAGTTTCAATTTTTCATTTGTTTAAAATGTAAGTACCTGTTCTTTATGTTTTAAATTAAATTATGGCTTTTCTTACCTATCTATTTACTTGATAAGTGAGCGTTTTCGGCAACAGACCTCTATATTTTTGGATTTTCGGAAATACGTCAATTGAGAAAAATATCCCAGTGTCACCAAATGTAGCAAATATATTTATTCCTGTTTCGGAACTACGTACCTGTGTGAATTGGCATTTTCATACTTAAAGTTAACGAAGATTAAACATTCTGTCCGGACTGATTCCCACACTGAAGAATCACTATTATTATCTTTGTCAGGATATACACCTAATTATGTTTCCTTGGTAAAAGATGTGCAAACTCAGTCTTCCCATTAATGTAACGTAATAAAATAAATTCTAAATCTGTCTTTATCAGTAGCTAATTTGAATTAATAAATATTGTTAATAATTACTCATGTTGTTTTAATTCCCCCGCACATGAGTATTTTGGCCCGTTAAATAATTACGTTGTTTTTTACGTAGGTAAATATACAGGGTGTTTCAGTACAAAGAGCACGCCTCCGAGCTATTGATAGATTAGCAAAAAATAAATCTAAAAGTCTTATATCATTCTTCCATGATAAATTTTCCTCGCCCAAAAAAAAAAAACATCGCGAAAGTAAAATCTTATAATCAAATTATCAGCCGTACTGTGCAGTTTTATAACAACTTTTTCAAGTTTACGAACAAATAGTACCACAATTTATACATTGTAATTGATTAAAAAAAATTAAATTATATTTTAAGTAAATAAAATATCTTGAAAGTGTCGAAAAATCGATTTTTTTTAGGTGCCGCCTGTACAGAATGAACTCGTAATTGCAAATATCAAAAGTTGGGCCTGGAAATTTATTTTCTTTATGAGCCTATATCTTGAAAACTTAATAAGTGATTTAAAAAATAAAAAATAGTTTTGAACATATATTTTCCTTATCTACCCATAGCTCACGGGAGTGCACCTCGTACTGAAGCACAGTGTATAAACATGGTATGTATTTCACATCCCCCTCGCCACTTAGACTATGCCTACGACAACAAGTCGATCGCGACACATTTTTACGATAAAAAGTAGATCTTATGTACACAAAAGTTGGCCACCCCTGCCTAGACCAGAGGTTCTCAAACTTTTTCGATCCACCGCCCCCTTTGTTCCATAAAGTTGTACCCAACGCCCTCTAATCCATCAGTGACCCTAACTTTTGCCTTTGGTCACCGTTCAGTACACTGACTCCAGCACCCTCCTAAATTTACTCACCGCCCACAAGGGGGCAATATCGCCCACTTTGAGAACCCCTGCCCTAGACCATCACTGACGCACAATTAACTGATTGCCCCTGGCAGTCGGCTTCTTACAGAGACACAGCTTCCCTATCATCAAATGTCAGGGCATGCCACTGTGACTAAGATATGTTTCAAGAATTGAAAAAAAAAGTTGGAATAAGTGCATTGCACTGGGAGGAGATTATTTTAAAGGAGACAAAATAAATTTTGATGAATAAATTAAAATCATGCATTTTATTGAACCCTTTCCAATACATTTTGATCATGGGTATATATAAAGTAAAATGTTATACAATTATAATATAATTTTGATATTTACATTTTTAGTATCCAGTATTAAATAAAGCCACATCAGAAAATGAAACTTGTATTTCTGGCTACTTATATAATGAAATTACAGGTAATAATTTATTCATTTTTAAAATATAAAAATCTGAGATTTATATGAAATTTTAAAATTTGTTTTTTCTCAAGTATATTCTCTTATTTATTTATTTTTTTTTTTTCCTTGTAGGAATAACATTTGAACATGATGGTCTTCTTTGTGAACAGCTTCTTGATTTTCTTTTAAATAAACTTCAAAAAAATTCTAATAATGTTAAATTAAAGGTATATTTTCTGTTGTAATGAATTTTAGAGAATTTTAGTGTAAAAATTGGTTATTGAAATGCTAAGAAATATATTGTATATTTAATTCAGTAATCAATAATATATTTATATAAAAGTTATATGAAAATAATACTATTTGTTTTTATTATTAATTATAATTAATAATTAATCAATTAGTTTATTTGATTAATAATTAAATTTATAAATTAAATATGCCTACTTAAAATACAGAAAAAAATCCAATAATAACCTCCAATTCTTGATAAAAAAAACAATCATATTAAATATAATTTTAAAAAATCTATTTATATTTTTTTACACTTAAATTATAATCTCATAATGTTTCATTTATCAATTTGCAGTCAATAATATAAATATTATATGAATTTATTTATTTCCTTAATGTAAGTTTGAATATTCTTGATGTTTCGCATTGTCATAAAATGTACTGTAGTTTTCTGCAAATAACCCACAGATTATCTGTTGTTTAGAAGTAAATTTGAAAGCAAATAAGGGGTATTTGATGGTATGGATTATCACTGATTTAACTTGCAATTAGAATCAGTTGGCAATCAGATGGCAGATGGTTAATTTGTTGGCCTACTCCTCTGGAGGATGTGGGATTGAATTTGGACAGGCAATTAGGAATTTTTTTATGAATTGTCTTTACTACATATGTTGGGTCTTGTCCCTCATTACCCAACCGCCCTTATTGTGGACCTGGCTGGATTCACAAAGTACCCATTGTAAATTCAGCTAGTGCCTACAGGATGGTAAAATGGAAAGAAACAAAAATGAAAAGAAGAAAACAAAAATGTTAAGATATGGCTGATGCTATTTACATATAATAAATATAAAACTATTACATATTACAAAGAAAAACTTCGTTTGCTTCCATTTCTCCATTTGTCATTTTAACACATCAGTAACAGGTCACAAAAATTCACAAACATGGAGATGGAAAAAAGTTTTTGGATAATGGGCAAAAAATATAAAAAAACAATAATTAAAAAATTATTAATTTTATAAGTTTCTAAATAGAGTGTAAAACTACAGTGGAACCTCGCTTAATGAGCATAATTCGTTCCAGAAATTTACTCGTAATGCAAAACACTCGTTAAGCAAAACAGTTTTTCTCATATAAATTAATGTAAAATACGATAATACTGAAAAAATACTCAAATATTTTATGTATAACGTTTATTCAAAGAAAATTACACAATATACATTGTTAAAGAGCATGAATCATCTTTATCTTTTCTTCTAGCATGGAATGAACCAACCTGGAATGCAAATTCAATTTGCAGAAAACAAAAAAAAAAAAAATCATTGATAATGTCTGATTAACACACCAAACGATATGCCAAATTATTGGGCTTATGTAAAGGTTATAATTAAACATTAGAAATTAAATAATTTGACTACAGGTAGGCAGTTATGCTGCCATCTAGTATTAAATTTAATAATTATAAATAATTAATTTTTAATTTAGACGTTTTTAAAATTTAATTTGGAATTGGTTATTAAATTTAATACGAGATGACAGCAAAACTGCCTACCTCTAGTCAAATTAATTAATTTCTAATATTTAATTATAGCCTTTACCTAGCCTAAGAATTTGGCATATCGTTTGGCATGTTTATTATATAACGGGCAATGGTTATTGGTGTTTATGCGTAATATGTGTGAACACAAGTTTTGAAAAAATGTTTGATCACAAGCAATACTAAGATGCTAGTGGAACCAGTACCAAACACAGACTGATAGTGCATTTTCACAAGCTGGGATTTTCCCTTCTTTTTTGTCACTCATTATGCAAAACATCACTCGTTAAGCGAGTCATTTGTTTATAATTTTGTTTTGCTTGTTATGCAAAACACTCGTTAAGCGAGGTTCTACTGTATTAAAAATATTATAATCTAATAATTATAAAATTTAAAATAAAAAATTATTAATAATAATAATTTCCTTCATAAATGTAATTTTTGGATAAAATTCATATCTATGATTATGCTTTTGATTATAAAGGATTTATATAATCAAAGCATTATCATCATGTTAAGCTTATATCTATATACCAGTTAGTTTTAATGATCTGCTATTACTCTTGTTAAATATTTCATTAGAAGTTCTTAGTTTCTTAATTTTTTTTATTTGAATAGAATGATTAACATATGATGGAAGATCCAAAAAGTTATATATATTTGAAATTTTTATTTTCAATAGGTTTTGAAGTTGTTGTTATATCTTGTAAAGAATGGCCATCATCATTTCAAAAAAGAGCTTAGAAGAAAAGATTATGTTATTAAAGAAGCTTGTTGTAAATATAATTTTATTTAAGTATAATATAATTATTTTTACTAAATTTAATATAAATATATTTATAAATTTATTTTGAATAATTGTTGATAATTTATACAGTGGAGCCTCACTTAATGAGCATAATTCGTTCCAGAATCTTACTCATAATGTGAAACAATCTTTAAGTGAAACAATTTTTCCAATATAAATTAATGTAAAATATAAGAATGTGCTCTATGCTGAAAAAAATACTCAAATATTTTATGTATAATGTTTATTCAAAGAAAATTATACAATATACTTTGTTAAGGAGCACGAATCATTATCATCTTTTCTTCTATTGCAGAATAAACCAACCTGGAATGCAAATTTGATTTGCAGAAAACAAAACAAAAATTGAAATTTAATTTGGAATTGGTCATTAAATTTAATAAAAGATGGCTGCATAACTGCCTACCTCTAGTCAAATTATTGAATTTCTAATATTTAATTATAGCCCAAGAAGTTGGCATATTGTTTGGCTTGTTTATTATATAACAGGCTATGGTTGTTGATGTTTATATCTAATATGTCTGAACATAAGTTTAGAAAAATGTGTGATCACAAGCAACACCAAGACGCTAGTGGGAGGAGTGCTAAGCACAGACTGATGTAACACATCAGTCTGTGACAATTTTGTCCCAGATTGGAAAGTCCCAGAGGGGAAGTCCCAGATTGTGAGCATCACAATCTGGGACTTCCCCTCTTCTTGTCACTCATTATGCAAAATGTCACTCGTTAAGCGAGTCATTTTTTTACAATTTGTTTTGCTCATTTTGCAAATTACTCCTTATGAGAGGTGCTCATTAAGCAAGGTTCCACTGTAACTGATAGTTAAATTGAGGACTTTAGACAGAGTATATTTGTTTTTGTAAAAATAATAATTATTCTGTTTATTATTTAGTATCTAAAATCTGAAATTAAATCTTAATTAAAATGATTTTCATTTAATTCATTTAGTATTAATATTATTACAACTTTTTGCTAGAACAGGATTTTAATTAACTATATATATTTTAATAATATTGCTATGTACAGAACCTATTTATAATATAAATAATTTTAAACAGCTATCAACTGAGACTCTGTAATATTTTGTTTAAGATTGGACTGTCCAATCTGCAGCCCAGTGCTGTAATGTATGCCCGTGGTTCTCAATCCGTGATCTGCAGAACACGGGTGCTCCGTGAAGCCACTTCAAGTGTTCCGCAAAAAAATCAAGTATATAATTAAAAATTGTTGCAAAAGAAAATTCAATACAATATAAAATAATTTTTGTATGGGAATGTAATCAGCAAATGCCAGTGTCATCATCTACTAGACCACGTGTGCTTGCTTGATTTCAAAAACATTTGTCACCCCTGCTTTAAAGCTGATGTGTTGTAGGTGTTCCACAGAAAAAAATGTCAAAGTTTAGTGTTCCGTGACTTCAAAAAGATTGAGAACCACTGATGTATGCAACCCAACATAAAAACATAAACTTCCTTAAAGCATTGAGAACTTTATGTATGTATTTTTTAATTTTTTGAAATTTGCTTGGCATTGTAATATTTTTTATTAAAAAAATTGTCACAAGATGCCATTAGTATACACTTCTAAAGTGTCTTTTAAAATGTATATGGGTGTGTTTCCTAGTAAAGCCACTTAAAGCTGCTTTGTTAAAAGACAGTTAAGCTATTTCTGCTTTAAGTTAGTCACTGTAGGACTAGTGCAGTGAGGTTTACAAGTGTTGAAGACAGCAGTTAAGATGGCAATGGCTGTTATCATAAATTATATGCATATTATGTATTGTATCTCAAATGAAAAGATTTGGCTAATTTGCACCAAAATGGGCTACCCATTTTTTTAGTTTGGTTCACAAAAAATCATTTGCATTGGCTACTTTTGACTATAAAAGTTTGACTTGGCTACATTTTTGGCTACATAAATTATTTCATCATTCATTTTGGCTCATGAATAGATTTGCTAAACAAATCTGCATCACCTTTACTTGTAGTTTTATAGTTTGTGTGTGGCCTGAGACAAATTTTTCTTCAAATGTGGTCCTAGAAAGCCAAAAGGTTGGACACCTATGGTTTAAGATAAGTAAATTTTTTATCTATTCTATGCTTGTTAAAGACTTTAGAATTTTTTGAAATGCTTAAAAGTGTTTTTCTTCAAAAAAATAAAAGAAAGGAAGTCAACTGATAATTGACAACAGTTGGTGGTTGAGTTTGTTAAACTTACTGAGTATTTTATTTTCATCAATTTATGTCTCAGAAAATATGTTTGCTAGTTTATTAAACTAAAGTTTTGGAACTTCCAAATGTATCTAAAAAGTTATTTTTACAATTCATTAATAGAAAAAAGATGATGATATAATTTTATAATTTCATTTCATGCATTTAAAATTTCAGGTGCTCATGGACCACCAGATATTATTTATGGAAATGAGCCATATTTGTTGATTAGAAATACAGCCAAAGTAATTTTTCATTAATATTAATTTCATTTTATTTATATCAAATGAAATTTATGATGATAACTAATATTCTTTGTTTAGGAAATTTTGGATGAATTGTATAGTGAAACCACATTTTCAAATGAATCTTTGGAATCCAAAGAAAGTGAGTTTATTTAATAAAAATTATAGACTCGTTAAATATTTATATAAGATATGAACTATAGAATCAAAAATACAGTTTAATACCGATTATAATGTCATCTGATGTAACGACAATCCTAATATAATGTCAAATTTTTATTAGTCCTACGATTTTACTATACTAGATAATGTTAAAAAACCCACTTGTAACGACATAAAACCCTGTTTTAACATCATGAAACACTCCCAAATTTACAAAATTACAAATTTTGTAAATTTGTTACTTTTGTACTTTGTTATTTAACAAAGTACAAAAGTAATTTCTTTGTTAAATAAAATTTGTAATTTTATTTGACAAAGAAAATATCACATGTTCAGTCCTAGGGTCAGAGTTCACTTCCTAAAATGTCTCTCCACCTGACTTCAGTGGGGTGAGATTCACCACACTTTTAAACGATTGGTTATTATCAGTTATTATGTACTCATTTTAAAATTACTCTATACTAAATTGTTAAATATTCTATTATTTTTAATATAACATATTATATCAAATACTTTATAAACAAATAATTGAAACATTTTTAATTGACATACATTAGTTTAACCTTTTGTTGCCTTTTGATCTGACATTATTCTCAAAACTGGAAGTTTCGCTATTATTGAAACTTAAGACAAATAGAAATTTCTTATAAAAGATAATTTTTGAAATTTTTAATTACGTCAATGTAAACTTAGACATAACAATGTAAATAAAGTTGATTTAAACATGTAGTTTGCATTTTATATTAATACATACAATAATAAAATATTATCATCATAATAGATACAGTATACTGTATTAACATGAGGAAATAATTTTACGCTAATATGTATGATGTTAAATTAGAATGGATTTTATAATAGATTCTTGAACACACTTGGTACTTTTTATGGGACTGAAATTATGACCCTGCAGATAATGACACTTGGTTATAATGTCAAAAAATTGCTGGTCCCATGGATGATGTTATAAATGGGTTAAATTGTTTCTTTCATTCATTTTATAAATTTATTTAGCTAGCAATGTTATCACAATTAAATACAAACAACTTAACTTATTATTTAATTATAAATTGCAATTTTGCAGTTTTATTAGGGAAATATTATAGATTACTATACAATTCATTAATTTTTTCAAACTAATTACAGTCGAGTTTGCATAAGTCGACACCCCAAAGGGAAGTGGAAAGGTGTCGAGTTATCCAATATGATGACTAAAACGAAGTCAGAAAAAACCACAAAACTACAGTTAGGAAAATACAGTAGTGCTTTATACAGTACATTCAATGTATCTCTCTGACCATCCATCACTGGCTCTAAAGTGGTTTCTACTCAAAGTACCTCAGTGATTTTCATTGCTTTTTGTTTCAGTATGGGCCCTGAAACAGGAAGATTTGATGAACGAATTTGCTTTAGCCAATATATCAGAACATCTTCGACATCTTTGTACAGTGACTTTCTCTGGCATTTTCGAGACAGTGTGACGGAGATCCAAGAGAAAGTTTCTTAATTTCCTCTTTTTTTCTTCAGAATTTTTACCAATGTTGTTCTTGGAAGATTTATTGTTTTGCAAATTCGGCTTGCAAAGTTTTATTACATTCAAATTCAGATACAAGTTTGTATTTTTCCTCCAGTGTAAGCATTCATAGGTTTCAGATATTCATTTCTAACAGAAATGTGAAACACTTGCTGCAAATAATGCATGAATGAAAGGTGAGAAAATGCAAAATTAGATTCTGCTGTGACATTAAGCTGTGTCATTTTTTTCAGGAGGGGAGTCAATTTATCAGATGTCTAAATGAATGTGGGACAGAAAAATATGTCGATTTATCCTGTGGTGACGAGTTAAATGGTGTCAAATAAACCAAAGTTTTTTTAATATTGATGCCTATGTAAGTCGGCCGGGACCACAGAAAAACTGACTACTTAACTGATGGTGTCTAATTATACCTATGACAACTTATGCAAACTTCGACTGATTTTCAAACAATTAAGTAAATATGTTCCTTACTAGTAAGTCCAAAAAATAAGATTGAATATACTTTAAACATAACTGTATGCAGTCGGTGATTGGTTAACGAACATAATTCGTTCCAAGACCACGTTCGCTACTCGAATTGTTTATTAACCAATTATCAATTTACCATAGATTTTTATGGTAATTTGATTAATTTGTTCTGGAGACCCCAAAAAGTAAAAAATTATATACTTTCTTACTATGTTTATTTACATGTAATAACAAACTAAAAGCAATCTCTCCATTTTTTCATGGATGGCACATCTTTGTTTCTTAGACATGATTTTTGTTACTCCTTTATCTGCTTGAGTCTTTTTGATTATATCTTTCTTAGCTAAGATTGTATCTACTGTAGACCTGTTGAAGACATCTGCCTATAATATCAGACATCTTCCCACTCTCTACCTTGGCTATTATCTCTTGCTTAGTTTCTATAGTGAACATAGTTTTTGACACTCCACTCTTTTTAGACCCCGTAATATTATCAGTTTCCTTAAATAAAAAGTTCAGAAAAACACTTACAAAAATTCAGAGAACAGAAATTAACTAGTGCAAAAAAAGGTATGTATACAACTGTGAAAGTCTCATTCCAAAAATCATTCATAGATGCCATTAAAATATACTTTTACAAATGTTAAATGCAGTGCCGCTTTTTCTTGTGTTTGTTCTGTGAGCTGTTCATTATCCAAACATGTGTTTGTTGTTCGAACATAAAAATCTTTGGTGAAAGTGTTTGTTGTTTGATTTGTTCACAGTTCAAACTGTTCATTAACCGATCACCTACTGTACATAAATAATTGTAAATTATTATTTCAAATAAATTTGAACTTTTTCAATTGTAAACAAAAAGTGTTATTTTTCACTACTTGTGTAAAGAATTTAAATGGAGTTAAATATTTTAATTTAAAGATAGAAAACAATTAAATGCTCTTAAGTTAACTAATTAACAGTATATAACAGTTTAGAACTGACTAACAGTTTCAATCTTAAGAATTCTTCAATAATTAAAAAAGATTTGCCTTTTATATATATATATATATATATATATATTAGAAATAAGCTAATTTATTAATTTTTTTTTTTTTTTTTTTTTTTTGTATAAATTAAAAAACACAGTTGTTTCTAAAAATTCTTTAGACAATCACCATTTTCTTTCTTGTTCTAGAACAAACTGTTGACGACCAGACCTTTCTTTTGAGGCTACTTAGCCGTCCAGTTAAAAAAGTTCCTTAAAAAACAAAAAGAGTCCAATTAAAATTTCTAAAATTGGAATAGTGGTAACCTTACGACGTCTTAGTATTTCCATCCCCTATACAAAAAAAAAAAATTTTTACCATCCAACGAAAATTTAGAAAACTAATTTATTAAGTTACAGAATTTGATTTAAAAGTAGATGATTAGGCTACTATTCTACTAAGATTAATAATTAATTCTGGAAGAAATTCACAAGAGTTAGATGAGATGATCATAGAGGCCCCTCTACATGATCACCATAATTGTCCCTGAAAGTGTTAAATTGGAAGTGCTGCACTGCAGTTAGATATTGCTCAAGAGTGCTATCATGTTGGAACTATAATAATTATAGGGCTTATAGGGAAACATCAGTCAGTTAAAATATTATGTAACAGATCACCAAATACTTTTATCCAATTAATAATTTTTTATATAACACAGGTATAACAAGTTGGTCCTTCCAAATTTGACTGACCAGCAGACCTGATATTTCATTGCTTGAGTAAATAAAGAATTTGTAACTGCCTAATAATGAGTGCTGCACTTCAGCATTTGTAAACTGTACTTTCTCAACCTAAAGAATGTTTGATAAAAAGGCTGGATTTTCCTTTAAAGTGATCATTGCAAAAATGCACTAATCAACACATTGTGATTATCTTTGGACATCAATACTTGCATTGATAATGGCTGGAGTGCATCATCCTATATTTGGAACAGTGACAAGCCATATACCAAACTGGCTTTTTTTTTATTGTTGTATGGGTTGGTCATGACATATTCCAAAACATTGACAACTGCATATGCATACTGTGAAGTTTTTCAGTTGGCCTATGAACCTTAGAATTATAATTATGATTACATGCCTTGTTTAGTAGATCAATGTCACATGAGTCTTAGTAGAAATTGACAATGATTAATTATATTGCATAAACGTTTTTATTTATCCATATAATTTCAACATATATATACATATATATATATATATATATATATATTATGTGTGTGTGTATTATATATATCGGGTAGCCAACAAGTTGATCGCAATCGATGTCTTGACTTAATGTATTATATTTGTAATCGAACGCAACAGAATGCTTGCAGTTATGACTCGACTCATAAGCAGTGCACCTCATACTGAAACACAGTGTATAAACATAGAATGTATTTCATACTCCCCCTCCCCACTTAGACTATGCCTATGACAATAAGTCGATCGCAGCAATAAGTCGATCACATTTTTAAGATAAAAAGATGTTATGTGCACAAAAGTTGGGCACCCCTGATATATATGATAACTTTTTTTAAGTGAAAGAGAAAAACTGTTTTGTATGTAGGAAGTCAATGGGGAAAAGGTAAAGAGGGTGTTGAATCCAAATATTTTCAAGATGAATGAGGGGTGCGAGCATAATGGGGGTTTGGTTTGTGACACTGAGACAGGTCACTTTTACATAACAAGCTGTTTATTTGGAAAATACATGATGCTTACACAATTTCGGTCAAGAACTTCTTCTCTAGGACAGAAATAAAACATGGAAAGTTCAGTCTATAGTTCCCCATTGTCAGTTATCCATCATTAATGTGAGGTCTAACAGCAATCTGACAGTTTTGATGGTAATCAGATGGCCCCAGAGCAGACTGGTTGAAAGTTAGACTTTGTTATTGGTGGAACAAAGATGAAGTCACAGACGACACACGACAAGCAGCTTGAGCTAGGGAGAAATGACTCTCCTTGTCCTTTTTTTTTTTGGGAGTTTTAAAGGATTTATCCCAAAATTCTTTTGTTTGGTCCTGATTTTCTCTCTCCACCTCTTAATTGGTCCTTTTCTTGTTTCAAGGTGAAATTAGACAACCAGATCAGGTGTGGGAAAGATCATTCTCCATTAGTCAATTTCACACTTTCATTCGACTTTCTCTGAAAGTGTTGATCGAACTTAACTTTCTCTTGTATCTCACACAATGATATTTTCTTTTCTGACACCTAAGAATTTGTATATATCTTTATTAATTACAACTTGTGATGATTTTTTTTCAGAGGAATGCTAAATTTCTTCATTTACTTCCAAATTTTGTCATCTCTACATGTGTCAGAGTCAAAGCTTGATTTTCTGATTGACGTTCTAAACATTCCAACATGTTAGTTCGTGTCAATTTGTGACCTTACGAGGTCAATCATATTGTTTATTTTATATCTTCTTAACAGATCTATTTTACACATTTTTTATTCACAAAATATTTTCTTTAGCTGAGGCAAACTTTTGTATGTTTAATAAGGGATTCGGATTCTGTCTAGGACCTCATGTGTTACATGTTAGATCTTATATGGATTATAAATAGATAGAGTAAATGGTCTGACACAAAATTAAGTTCAGTGGAGAAAGTTTTTTACCACTGGTCCAGAAAAGGCTGAAAATTTGAGAGGAAAATATCCTAGGATTGTCAGAAGCACAGAAAGTTCCCAATTGTTGGTTTTTTTCTAGCTTGTGGCATCAGTTTACACTAACTAATTGACTGATGGACCCTTCTCCTTTTTTCCCAGCTTCTTGGCTGTCTGTTAATTAATCTGTTGGTCCTGTCCATTATAGGAACCAGTCAATGTTATTTGCTGTTGTTCCTGGTTGGAGAAAGAAGGATGACATGGTGTCATTATCACACAAAACAATCACATTTTGAAAGGTTTTTTAATTTGTAGACATGAAAATGATCTTTTCTTCCAAAATACACTAAATCTACATTAAAATTAAATTTATTTCTAATTATTAAATTTATCATTAGATGGCAGTCTAACCACCTATCTAGTCAAATTGTTTTATATGTAATCATTAAATTATCCTCGTTACAGTCCAATGAATAATTCAGTAATTTGGTTTGATATTAGCATTGGATAAGTTCGAATGGCTCAATTGAATGGTACCTATATCACCAAGTCTTTACCCAATGAATTTTTTCTTTGGAAAATTCAAAATATATGAAATCAATCATTAAATGCATGTGATGTGCAAAAGCATATCTGATTACTTGTATTATCATAAGTAATAAAATATTGTTAGCTATGCAGTTCTGTGATTGCACAGATAATGTGTTAATTGTTGCTAAAGATGGTTGTTTTGAGACTGTAAAATGAATGTGTAAGTATCAATAATTTATAGTGTTTTCTATTTATTTTTGATGTTATTTCTCACTATATAATTCATTTTTTTTGTTTTCCAATTCAGTTTGATGTTTGAAATGCAATGAGAGCAAAAGTTATTTATTTTATCATTCTTTACAATCTTACAATTGACACTGTTGCCATTACATACTAAGATAGTAATCACTTCCATTAATTAACATAGAGAAAAATTGCTGCATAGTTTATTGCCAATTAGAGTATTATTTTTAACACTGTGTAATTAGTGAGTGTATCCAATTATTTTAAATCAAAATAATTTTTAACATACTAGTTTCAGCCATCATAAGTACAGATGGTCATATGTTGGAACCATGTTGCCAACTTTTCAAAATTGCTGAACCAGACATTTTAAAATTAGGATGTTATACTGACGCATGCGCATGCCAGTTCTAAACCAGTTAGGGACTTGTGTTGAAATAAACTTAATATTTGCAAAGTACTCGCAAAAATTTTTATAAATTTATTTTGTTTTATTGTGAAACGTAGTTTACATTGAGCATGATTTGCTGGCAAAAGCGAAAAACAGAGAGAATAAGACGTCAGACATGACGTCATTTCTGGCAAATTTTACCATTTCATGAATCGCTTCAAAGTTCAGAACTGTCAAAGCTTTTTCACTACTGAAAAAATTTTGCCGGCAATCATATTCCCATTAGTTATCACATGGTTCTTGTTATTTTCAAGATGGCTACAGAAACTTTCACATGCAATAGAGTAAATGTTGTACTTACAGATTTTTAATAGTCTTCTCACCCAGCATTGTTTTCTTTTTGACGTATCTTTCTTTCCCAATAAACAAAGAAACATGGTTAACAATGAAATATTGAAAGCAGCCATTTTGTTTTTTGAGATGGCATTTTTTCTTGCTTGTAAATGATTGGCTCCTTAAAATTCACAATCGCTTTTCACTTTTGGTTGTATGGGTCACTTTCGCTAAGCAAATAAAAATTGCTTTTTGCTTTTATCATTCACTTTTACTATCTGCTCAGTCTGAATTAACCTTAATTTCATAATGTCTATGAAAACTGGACAAATTAATAATTAATCCAGATCATGAGTTTAAAAACCTGCTTGTCCAGGCAAAAACTAGTTTGGTGGCAACACTAGTTGGAACTAACTGTAATGTCTTTATAAATTGGTTGAATTAACTCTGTAATTAGTTTTATTCATAGAAAAGTATAAATTAGTCAAAAATTATGTTAGCATCACTAAGTCTACTTTGTTATTTTGTATTTTACTGCAAGAATAACATAAATATTATTCTATTTATTTTTTTTAATTTTTATTAGATAAGATGGTTCTTAGTGGTTATGGTAGTAGTGCATCAATAGGAAAAATGCATGGATTTGGTAATACTTTTCAAACATCTGGTGAGTTTCAAAAATGAATAGTATTTTATCTTGTTATTCTCTGATACGTGATATACTTCATATTTAATTATATATATCCAGAAAATGTAAGAGAAAAAATGGCAAAGGGAATTTCTTCTGTAATGGATAAACTTCTTGTCGAAGACAAAAATCCAAAACTTCAAAATGAATTTTTGACTGAAGGGTTTTTACAATATCAGCCAGTAACAATAGAACATCATGGATATGAAAATTCTGCTGAAAGTGTTAGTTCAGAACTTAAAAAAGAACAACAAAATACATTAACAAAGCCAAAGATTCAGAGAAGTATGTTTATGTAATTTAATTCTAATTTTCTTTAATTCACTGAATATTATTTGTTTATTAAAAATTTTTATTTTTAGAACATATGCCAGGGAAGGCTGGAGGTGGTTGGGATGATGATGATTATAAAGAGAATCAAGATAGTAAGGATATAATTGCAGAAAGCAACACATCTAAAGATTCATTAGATAGGTAATAATTAAGGGCTTACTTTTCTCATACTCTAAATTATAAAATTTTGCATAAATTTCAGATTACAAACACAGTTTTGTTTTGCTGAATTTTATGCAATTGTAAGACATAAAATACATATAAACCTGTTTTTTTACAAAAAATTTGTTTTAAATCATAGATTATTATAATTCAATCTATCACACTTAACTATAACTCACAGAATCTAGTCTCTACAGATTTCTTTACTGAAAAATGTCATAGAAGCTGCATTGCTTTTTCTGACATTCCTTGCCTTTGAGAGGTGAACACTTGGTTATATTGGGAAATTTCTCCACTTCAACAGAGTTTGTAGGGACACCTAAATATTTATGTGTCAAATTAGAAAGAACAAAATTTTTCAGCGATAGCTGGCATTTTCCAAAACTTTACAAATGAAATGAATCCATCTATGTTTCAAGTGAGAAATTTCAGCCTGCAGTGAAGTGATCAAAAGGTTACCTGTAAAGGAAACTGCTGAAATTGAAAAAACTTCTTTTAGCATGGATATTTTGTTGGGACAGAAGATAACGGAAAACGTCAGCAACTGCATACTTGGCTGAATGAAATTTGAACCTTATCTTTGAAACAGTGGCTATATCTTGGCTTGAATAACTGGCATCAGGATAATATACTGTATAATGGACTTTGTCAGTAATTGCAAAAATACTTCCTGTAAAAAGTTGTTTCTTTATGGAGAATGGAAATATTTCTCTTTAACCTTGGAATGAATCCAACACATCACACTTAATTTTTTCATATGCTTGGTGAACTGTCACTTAGCAAGTTTCAAACCAAGTTGTGAGTGACTGCAGCTTGGAGAAGCATGCTCAGCAATAAATTTCAAATCTTCTGAAAGGAACTTGCTATTAAACATCTCTTGTAATTCTTTCAACATTGTTGTGTCAACAAACAATTTAAACAATTAAAAGTTGTTTAAATTATAAAATGCATATACATTAACACAATTACTATCAAACAAATGATTAGTCTCATGCAAAGGAATTTTGTAAAGTTCAATATTTACATGCATTATTCTTCAATTTATTCTTTTTAGAAGCATTATAAAGCATTAAAACTTATTTGATAGTTTTATTATATACTAATCATTCATTTCATTTCAAACTTAGCATTAACATTTCAATATATATAAATTTTGAAATATCATTTATGATATTTGAATTGGAGCATTAGCAAACCCTCTTCTATGAGGTTCTTGAACAGAATGGTGTTCATTCTCAAAATCTGTTCAATTGATTTTGATTAAACTTTGCTATTTTCCATTAATTCTGTCAAGAAATCCAAAAATGCAATAAAAAATGGGGGTTCATGACTTTGTTTTTGACATATAACATTGTTTCACAAATGCGCATGACAAAGCGATATTGTACAAATTACATGACTTTGTCATGCGATTTTTTACAGTTGCTAGCATGTCTTCTATGGTTTTTACTGTAGAATCGAATTCATGTAGAATCATTCTCAAAGTTTAATGGACCAAATTTGATGAAACTTTGCTATTTTCCATTATTTGAGATGAGGAATCTAAAAGTATAAGTAAGGGTTCATTTAAATGTAAAAAAATAGGGATTGAGAGGTTTTCGATATATAGAAGACTTAAACTAATAATGTCTGTGCTGTCTAATACAACTGAGCATATCTAACAGAATTTAGGCCTAGAAATCAAAAATAAAAACAGCATTGTGTGCGCCTGATGGAAAATAGGTGTAAAATGAACAAAACACAAGAAAAAAGCAATTGATGAGGATTGCTTTGTTCTTCAATTGTCTCTCCACATTATCAAGTGCAAGAATCATCTCTCTGTACCTGGCCAGTGCAAGGATCATGACTCCCTGTAGCCTGCAGGGACAAGGATTGCCTCTTTTGTGCCTAACAAGTACAGGGTTAGCTTCTTTATTTCCAACTCTGTCTCACTTCTATTACAATAGAACAAAATTGTGCGATGTCTTAGTAATAAAGTAGAAACTCTGAATATAAATGTATTAATATTTATTATTATATTGGGTTGTTCGGAAAGTAATTTCGTTTTTTTATTACTAGAAGAATTAGATGTATTTTTACCAGCCAATTTTATTTTAAACCACATTTTCATTATATACTTCGACAGCTGACATTTTAAGGCTTATTTGTAAAAAATTTTGTTTGATTCTGTACAATTGTTTTTTTTCGGTGACCCATCAAATATGGAAAATCTAAAGCATCATTTTTGGCATATTTTGCTTTTTTATAACTAAAAAATCAAAATGCTGTTCAAACAGGAAAAAACTGTGGTACATGTTTAGAGAAGATGTGTTGAGAGAAAGACAGTGCCAAAACTGGTTTACAAAATTGCGTTCTGGCAATTTCAATATCGAAGATACACCACATTCTGGATGGCCATTTGAAGCCAATGAAAACAAAATAAAGGTACTGATTGAAGCAAACTGCATATAACAACACGTATAACAACACGTGAAATCACATTAAATCTGTTAAATTGAACTGTTTATTATTACTTAAAAAGAATTGGTTTCGTTTCAAAGCTCGATATATGGGTTCCACATGTTATTAACGAGAGATGCTCTCTATGGTGGGATTTTAAAGAAATTTGTTTTTGAGCTTTTACCAGACAATTTAACAATTGATTCGAAAGTGTACTGCCATTGAGTAAACAATTTGAGTAATATCATCAAATAGAAAAGGCCAGAATTGATCAACAAACAAAGTGTAGTGTTTTACCATGATAATGCCAAATTTCACACAAGTTTGGTAACTGGTCAGAAACTGTTATAACTTAGATGGGATGTGTTATCACACCGACCATATTTGCCAGATCAGGCATACTCAGATTATTACTTGTTCCGGTCTATACAAATTTTTTTTAACTGTAAGACATTTACTTGAAATGACAATGTCAAAAATCACTTGGATCAGTTTTTTGTAATCAACGATCAAAATTTTTACGAATGTGAAATCATGCTACTACCAGAAACAATGACAACAGGTATTTGACCAAAATGGTCAATATATAATTCAATAAAATATTTATTTATTATAAGAATATTGTGTTTATTTTTCTATGGAAAAAACGAAATTACTTTCCGAACAACCCAATAACTTAATAACTTTTAAAGTAAATTTAGTGTCTAATATCGTTAATTTTATATTATTTTTTAAATTTTATACATAGTAACTATTTGTAACTAATTTTAATATTCTTTATATTAAGGCTAATACTAGAATTCTATTATGAATGATAAGTATGATCTGATAACATTTTTGTCAATATTTTGGTGTATTTAACCTGCAATGGCATATAACTTTCAGAAAATTGTTAGAATGAAAATAAAATCTCTGCATCCCCTACTCTACTATTTACCCTGCACTTATGGAGTAGCCATTACTCCATAAGAATGAATTTGTAATTGCAATTTAAAATAAGTGCATAACTTACTCTATCACATAATCCAAATCCCCTTTCAAATTGTTTTTAAACACAGATAACCTACAGATTATATGTATGTAACAAATAAGAGATTTGATTTGAATTTTTGATATTAAACAGAGAATATGAACTGATTCATATTGCTATAATTAGATTGAAAACTTATTGTATTAATTCAGTTTGTTTTTGGATATTAGATATATTAAATTGATTATATTTATAATTTTTCTATTGGAATATCAGAACTGAACCATTGTCTCAAGCAGACTGTACTGAAGAACAGAAAGTTGTGGAGCAATTTACTCATTTATCTGCGTGCTTTCCTCCAACATTTACTGAAATTATTGAAGCTAGAAAACAGTTGGTTTTGTTCATTTATCTCATATAAAATTAACTGCATATAAATTATTAAAAAACTCTTTTCTTTACAGATGTTCATATTTGAATTGTGATAAGATAATTGATTTACTTTCACAAAAATTTCAATTACCAGAAACTGATGTTAAAATGGTAAAGTTATATTCATATTTATTTCTTAATAGTTAAGATACTACTAATTTGTAAAAGTCTTTATATCTAATATCTTATATTATCTCATTAATAAATCTTTAAAATTAAATTAATATATAGATATTATATGAATGGTTTTGGTGTAGATGATGATAAACATCGTAATGAAAATTTAGAAACAGTGGAAAAATTAAATGTCTTAAGAAGTTTTCTGCTTCGTTTGCTTTAATCAGAGCTATAAAGTGCATATAAGATTTAAATTGAAATATATTGTTGTTTTGCTGTTAGTAAGCAGCATAACATATTCTACTAATGGAAATATCTCTTATCATCTTTTTCACCTGAACCTTTCATATTTTTGATTGTTATGTGTATATATACACTGAATGATTACTACATTAGGAACACCTGCTTAATAATGGGTTGGTCCATCTTTCTGAGTGATCACAGCTTGCAAACACCAGGTATAAACTCTACAAGATGCCAAACATTCTGTATTCTTAACTTGATCCATGCCTGCTCAAGCAATTTTGTCAGTTGGTGCATATTTCATGGAGGAGTGGGTGACAACCTGACACACATTTCAGCATATTGCTATCATGTTCAATAGGGTTGCAGTCTGGTGAGTTTGACAAACAAGGCAGTGTATGAAATTAATTATTGTGTTCTTCCAATCATTCCCAAGTGAGCCTTGCCTGGTAACATGTGCCTTATTATATTTATCTTTGTCAGGAAACATAGCCTGGAGATATGGATGTAGTTGATCACCTAACAGATCCCTGTATTGTTCACCATTCAAGGGTTATAGGATGACAAGCAATCGCCCTAGGCCTTGCCAAGAGAATGCACTTCAAACCATGATATCACCATCACCAGCTTGTGGAACTGCAACTGTGCAACCAGGGGATGCAGCTTCATGCTGATTAAGCCAGATTTGGGCTCTGCCATCAGTGTGGTTCACACGAATCAAGACTCATCACTCCAGACAACTTTCTACATGTCCAAAATTCAATGATGACTTTCCATTGCCCATGCAAGGTGTTATTTGCAATTTCACATGGTCAACAAAGGCACTCATGCAGGTCAATGGCTATTAAACCCCAGCCGATGTAAGGTATGTCACATGGTCATTATTGAAATCTGTCTTGTATGCTGTTGTGCTGGTGGGTAAGCTGTTCCACTGTGATACATCTTTACTCAGATGCCAGTCAAGCTTGACATTTGATACATCTCTGGGATCAACCACATTTGGCTGGTCACTGTGTGATCTTGTGGTTGTTTGTGCATGATCCATCTACTCATGGTAAACCCTGGACACGAAAACAACCAACTAATACAGCTGTTTCAGAAATACTGGTACCTACCCTGCAGCCTCAATGATTTGTTTGTGCTCAAAGTTGCCTCATTTGCCCATGATTGGCAACTATTGCCTTCACTATGTAAATGACAGATCAACACATCACAATTGCAGCAATTGTGATGTGTTGATCTGTCAATTTGGTAATTACGGGATATCACTTTACCACTTCTGAGATGGTGCTGACATGATATTTATAATGCAGTGATCATTCATTGTGTATATGTATGTATGTATGTATATATATATATATATATATACACAGCACAACACGTTGTGACTCTCAAAACAGCCACATAGCGAAATTCACATCGTGGTTTTCATGATATTTGACCACTATGCATTGCGGTCATTAAGAAAAGCATATGCATTCTGAATGTTAGCTGATGCAACCACGATAGAGGGTGATACAATGCACAGTGGTCAATTATTTCTTTCAAATGTCAATAACACCTGTTTTCCAATAACAATTATAAAAAAAAAGTGCACCTGTAAGAAGATTTCATTTATAAAATGTACCAAGAATGTGATGTTTTTGCAGTAAATGTTTTTGTGACAATTATGACACAAGAATTTGTCTATGCTCTGTACAGAGGAACAAGAATGATGATGAATAAGTTTGATTGAAATTCTTTCAGAAAGACTAGATATGTTCTATGTAATAACATTATAGAAATATACTTTTATATGTTTTAATATTTATCCATTTATTAAATAATACTAAATATAGCAATTTGCTGTTTTATTTTGAAAATGTACCAATTTAATCATTGCATCACATTTTTAAAAATATTTCAAGTAGTGTTGCAATGATTATTATTTCCTACTTGAAATTATCAATATTGAAATTGTATTATTATTATTATTAATTATAATGAAATTATTTGTTGTTCATTGAAAAAAATTTGTAAAAAATGTCAGTAGATCTTGAACCAAGGACTAACAGTATAGTAGTTAAGAGCCTTTGCTACTACACTTTGACAGAAATCTGTAGATAGGAATATGTGTCCTAGTCCTTTATGTTTTAGCACTAGTGAAGGACTATTATAGAAGTAAATTTTATTTAGAGGTCTTTTTCTGTCCTCATGTCCTCTCCTTGTTAGTGCTGCCTATATGCATATTATATTAAGTTAAAAAATCTTATTCTAATTTAAGCCATAGCCTCTGTGGTACAACCCATACAAACTGACATTCAGCCTGCCATGTGCATTTTGTAACTTCTATTTAAAAATAAAAGATCACTTGAGGCTTATGCTAACACAATGGGGCCCATATTGGCCTAATGTTTGTCACCATCCAGGTCCACCACATCAAATACCAGGTCCCCAGAGCAGTAGGCTAATGCCTTAACTACCTTAGCCATCCAACTGGCAATATATATATATATATATATATGTATATTATACTGTATATTATACATATATACCAAATATGACATTATATATAATGTCATATTTGGTATATATTCCTGGGCCAAAATTCGTTGGCAGACCAAAGCTGCTTCATGTTCAAACATTTACTCATTGCACTTCCTTAAAATACCATGTTTGCTTAAAATGCTCAGCATCAACACAAGATGTTTATGCTGAGTGTTTTAAACAAACATTGGCAAGATCTGAACTAGAAAACAGAATCAACCAGGGGAGGAACAACAAATATTGGAAAACAGAATAAAACTTGTTCCTATAATCGAAGCAATATTATTGTGTAATCAGTAGGAATTGGCAATCTGTGGTCATCATGATTCTGGTAATATATATATCTGAGGAACTGCAAAAGAACGGCGGAAATGTTCGTGCAGCATTTTGTTATAGAGCAAAAGATGATGTCAATCTACAGGCTACTTTGGAGATACTGTACCAGATTATAAGTATCTCAGTCCAAAAATCCAAACTTCTATATTATATGCTTGCAATGATATTCTGCTGAGATAAGTTGTTAGCAATGTTAACAAGGCCAAGTGTTTTATGTTGGATGAAACTTAAGATATGAAAACTTTGCTCAATGCTACATATATGTGCCAGATATGTTAACACTGAAACAAAAATGCTTTGTGAAGATTTTCTGAATTTTGTCCCTATATCAGATTTAACTGCACAGGACTATCTGATCTTATTTTGATTAGTCCCAGATCGTTTGGCATTGACACGGCATAACTTCATGGTCAAGAATATGATGGAACAACAGCAATATCTGGTGCCTTTAATTGGGCACAAGCATGTTTCTTAGATTCATCTACTTGCAATTTAAACTCACTGTGCCTCTCATTCATTGAATCTGATTTTGTCCAAGGCTTGTGAAGTTGTAGATATTCAAAACTGCATTAATGTTAAAGTGCATGATTTCTTTAATCCACCAAAACTAAAACATATTTTTTGTAAAGAAATTGAAAACTCAGAATTTACTGTAGTATAAACATTAAAACTTTGAAAAGAAACAGGGAGACACTGAAGTGGAATATACCATTCTGTGAGTAATTTCTTTGAGCTTTGATGGAAGTATTGGAGTCTTTAGATATAATTACAAACTAGAGAGATGCAGATACATCACGAGATGCAACACTGCTAAAGAATGCAATTTTACAATGCAGTTTTACAATACAGTTTTTGCTATTATTGTTTGTCTTACTTCAAGTGTTCAGCATTGGTTTTCCGCTTAGTAAGCATTTACAAAAAATAAACACTGACCTTAAATATGTCGACTGCTGCTCAGAGGGACTACAAACTGTATGCAATATTGCTGACAATCAGTTTTACCAAATCTTTGAGGAAACAAAAAGAATAAGCGAAAACTTGCAATTGTGAATATTCCCAGAATTAAGGGCAGGAAGAAGCATTCTCCAAATCGATATATTCATATACCTGAAGATTACTATTGTGTCACAATTTATATTCCACTCATAGAACTTTTGTTTCTAAACTGGAGCATAGGTTCATTCGAAACAGTGATATATTTAATAGATTCCGAATACTATTTCCATCTTCAAATTTTCTTCTTATGTTCAGTAAGAAAGAACAGGATTTAACAATTAGTGTAGAATCATATGCTATCAATCTCAACAAACCACCTTCTGACATGATTTCTGAGTTCAAATTATACAGGAAATGCCAAAATATAGAAAATCTTTCATATAAGACAGCAATTGATGCACTAGCTAAGGGCAATAAGGACATTTTTTTCCAATGAATTCAAGTTGCTATAAATCCTTGCAAATTTTCTTGTATCAACTGCAGCTGCTGAAAAATCATTCTCCATCTTAAAAGGAATTAAGACTAATCTCTGAAATACAACATTCCAATACAGGCTGAATGTATTGGCAATATCCTCCATTCACAAAGAACTGCAGGTGAATGTAGATGAAATTATAAACAAGCTAGTGAAAAAACCATTTTGTATGTAGCTTTGATATATATCCTGTATATAGCCTTCTTGGCAAGAATCACATTCATCTACCCTTTATTAATGACGTTTTTATGCTTTATGCATGAAATTTTTTTGTAATTTTGTCTTTACTTATTTTTATTTCACATGTAAATTCTTTTTTTTTTCTAAATTATCTTAAAATAACATGAGAATAAAGATATGATTCATTAATGTATAAAAAAATAATTCAATTCTTCAAACAAAACATTAAGTATTTTTTAAGTATTTAAAATACTTAATGTTTTGTTTGAAGAATTGAATTATTTTTTTATACATTAATGAAACATATCTTTATTCTCATAAAAATAATCATTTTTTATGCTAATACATTCAACTTTATGGGTTTTCAATTTTCTATAAAAAGATATGTTATGATATCTGTGAAAAATTTTTAAAAATCATTCAAATGTTTGACTTGTAAATCTAGTGATAACATATACATTCCTTGATTACATATATGTATATATTTAAAGAATATTATAATCCCTATGGGATATAAAAATTTGTGATCATTTTCATGCAATTATGCTTTGATAAAATGAGCAAATAATAAATTATTTTTGTGAATTATATTATATCTTAAGATTCACTAAGATCTGTAATGCAAAACCAAAGATCACATGATATCAATGAATAGTTATATCATCTCTTTACATAAATATCATATTTGTAATGCAATTTCAGACTTAATATATTATATCATTATATAATAATTCTATGAATAAATACATATTTCAAATATTAATAATATTTTTTTAGAGATGTTTGGTTTTATTAGAAACATTGCTTCATCATGATATAATCAGCATTGAAGTAGTTAACAAAGTATTTATGGATAAATTGGAAACTTCTGCCAATTCTGAAGATGAAAGTCCTGTAAAAATTAAAAGTAAGAAGGTAAGATTAATTTTTTTCTATTTTTAATAAAACATTTATTTAAAATTCATGTAAAATTAAGAATAAATAACTTGAAATTAAGCACATATTTTATTTTTTAGCTGAAGTTAATCATTGAAAACTTAAGAAATCATAGCACTTTCTGAATTTCAGCTTTAATTTTATATTCAATTCATCATTTTGTAATAAATCTTTTGTATTGATATATTTCTATGTATTTGTAAATAATTGTACATGTAAAGTTATATTAAAAACTAATTTATTAATTAAATTTGCTAAGTGATACTTTTAAGAAAATAAAAACTTTTTCATTTGCTATTTGTATTGTTAAGATATGATTTTATTTCTCTGTAATATAAACGATAATAGCAAGTATTTTTTTAAATCATAAAGAAAATTTGCCTACTAATAATCTATTCTCATGACACAAGTTAAAGTTATAAATATGTCTGTTTAATTCAGTTATAATCTTTATCTTTTGAAAACTAATCAACTTTTTGAAGTATAAACGTTGAGGTTTTATTAAATGTATATTTAGATTGACTTTTTTACAAGAATTTAAATTCCTTAGCTTAAACTGACATATGAATATTTTTAGTAGTTAGATGAGTAAGTAATTAACACATTAACAAATTAAAGTAATAAGTGTATATATATATATACACACTCATGTTTGTGAAAATTGCAACACCATGAAGGAATTGTGCAAATTGAACCAAACTTACAGGAAATGTAAAGTGAAGTAAGACATGCAAATGATTAGAATTACAAAGTGATTGCGCATGCGTGGAATGAGAAACGGCTCCTTATCAGCCGCTTGTTCCAGGTATATAAAGTACTGTAAAGATGCATTGAAATCCATTTATCTTCCTCTGTCTGCAGTAAACGTTTCATTGGTGGTCAATATGCCTCGTCAAAAGTGGAGGAAGCCATACCAACAACTAACAGAGTTTGTATAAGGCCGCATCGTTGGTATGCGAGAGGGTGGATTTTCTGTATCGAGAAATTGCAGCCCGCATGCAGTGTAATGCCACAACAGTGATGCGTGTTAGGAAGAAATGGACAGAGGAGAACCAAATAAGGCGAAAACCTGGCAGTGGGGCGAGCATTAGCACAATGGCACGGGACGACAGACACTTCATCCGCATGGCTGTGACGGACTGTACAGTGTCCTCTCGTGTGTTAGCACAACGTTGGAGCATGGCTACAAGTGTTTTGTTGTCTAGCTCCACAGTTCGTCGCCGTCTGCTGCTGCATGAACTGTGTGCAAGGGTTCCTCTATGCAGGATTGCCCTCTCGTTGATTCACAGACGCCTTTGACTTCAATGGGCTCAGTGACACAGCGCGTGGCATGCCCAGCAGCAACAAGTTGTTTTTTTCCACGAATCTTGCTACAATCTGCAGTACAATGATGGAAAAGTATGCGTCAGACATTACAAAAGGGGAACGTCTGCTCCCACAGCATGTTATCCAGCGTCATACCACACAAACGCCTGGCATCATGGTGTGGGGAGTTATTGGGTATAATTGTCGATCCCATCTAGTGCACATTGCGGGTGACCTCAACAGTGATCGCTACATACAGGAAATTGTGGAGCCAGAGGTCCTCCCCCTTCTTCAATGCATTTCGGGTGCTGTATTTCAGCAGGATTGTGCACATGTTTCTCAGACTGCACAAGCTTTCTTCAGTGTACAACAGGTTTTGCTTCTTCCATGGCCTACTTATTCCCAAGGATATGTCGCCCATCGAGCATATCCGGGATTTCATTGGTCAATGACTCGCTTGTACAGCTGGTGGGGTACACAATAAGACTGAACTTTGGCGTCAAGTCGAAGCCATCTGGAATGCCATTCCCCAGGATTACATTCAGAACCTTTATGATTCAATGCCACAACATGTACAGGCTCTCATCGCTCAGCGTGGCGGACACACAAAGCATTGATTTCCGACAATCTTTTTGTTTTTTTGTCTTGTAAATTTGATCGTTTATTTGTACCACTATCAGTAATATGTAGAATAAAGTTCATTAATTTCTGACAATTCCTTCATGATGTTGCAATTTTCACAAACATGAGTGTATACAGTAAATTGACTATTATTTAAAATCAGCAAATATTGAAAAAAATTTTTATATCATAAAAATCAAAGAACTAAAATTCAGAAAACAAGTGACACAGTTACTTGTTTTCTGAATTTTATAGAGAAAAATGTTCTTATAAATTGTTATTGTTACCTTTTACCTTTTGTTCATTGTTTCTTTAACTTTTCTATTTATCTATTCCAATGCATTTAGAAACAGCATATAATAAATACCTGTTTTTCAAATATT
Organism: Centruroides vittatus; assembly: GCF_030686945.1. NCBI lineage: Eukaryota > Metazoa > Arthropoda > Arachnida > Scorpiones > Buthidae > Centruroides > Centruroides vittatus. The sequence continues at coordinate 1,585,605 of NW_027121917.1, read as the reverse complement.
ATTATAAATAAATGTTTATAAATTACTTAACAATGAATTTTTTGTATTAAAAATGTTTATTCTTTTGTAATTTTAATTATATGGTTCTCAGGAATTTAGTAAAAGTATTTTAATGATTTTTTGACAATGACAATTTGATTAATTTTTTTTTGTATTTTCAAAACATTTTGGGCTTCATTATCTTTTTCATTCTATTTACATAGTTATATAAAAGATACGAAATTTTTGTAATAGTATTAAAAAAAAATCAAGAGAAATGATATAAAGATGTTTTACAACTATTAGTGATAAATTTCAATTAAATCAGATTTATTGTTGTAAATTTTTTGTTTTTCTACAATACTACTGTTTCAAATGCCAGATTTTATGTTAATATCCTGTTATTATCTTTATAGAAAACAATGTTTTCACACAGTTGAAGTGGGATTAAAGTAAATTACTTTTTGAGTGTTGACTGTTGACTATTATGGGCATAATTGTGTGGCTAATAATAGCCATTATTATTATATTATAACTTATTCTGATTCCTTGTGTTGATTAATCAATCGATCAATCAATCAGTTAAGTAAATTATTTAATTTAATAATTCTTTTACAATATTTTTAATGAATGGATGATGATAAATTTATTTATTTGCCTTTTATTTCTAAATCATTTTTCTCTTTAGTTTAAGTAGATGTGAAAAACTAAAAATAAAAAAAAAAATAAGAAAATTTGAAGTTTTTTAATGGAATGTTTATATTTTTGAGTTATCATCATGTATTAATTAAGATTTACAACAATTTAATGTATACATTAAATAAAATTTAAATAGGCTTTGGACTTTGATCTATTATAATAATCATTTAATCCAGAATCTAATTCATCTGCAACCCTATTTTGTCTAGGCTGATTGATGGAAATAATTCTGAAATTAATATAAAGACGTAATTCTTATTTATCCAACTACATATAGGACCACTTCATTTAATGTACTGTACAAATGCATTTCGGACTTAGGAATCTTATACAGTTACGTGATCATTGAAAATGCTTTAGGGCGAGATGAAAGGGTGAGTTTAAGATGGATTTTATTATATAAGTCCACTGTATATATAAATTTTTATTTGATATAAAAAAGGAAGGAACACTAAAACGATTATATGGAAGAAGAATTGTCCCTTAATAAATGATGATTAAATGTTTTTATACACTAGAGGTGAGGATTGAATAAAAATATGCCTGCGCCAGAAATTTATTTGTACTTTATTTAAAGTATCCTATCCAGGAAGGAAGTAGAACTGTATGTAGCTGGATAAATAAGAATTAATGTATTTTGTATGAAGTTGAATACAGTTACCAGCTTCCCTCAAAATATGAAATATAGGAAATACTTTTTCTCGCTTAACATTCTAATCACACTTTTCATATTTCTTTTTAAACCACTGAATAAAGTGAAGAACAATTTATTGATGATAACAGAAATTCGAACTGAATTTTGTTTAATTTTTTGAGATAATATATATTTAAGTAAATATTTTTATGAAATAGGAATAATTAAATATGTTAAATATTAGTTTTTGTTTGAGTTTTTCTTATTTTTAAGAAACAAACTTTGTAAAATTAAGAAATTTCGACGCATTTCCTAAAAACTAAATAATTATCGGAAGTCATAGCAGAAATTTTACAATGAGACTCTACTGTAAAAATAAATTAAATTACAACAACTAAATAAATCGATATTTTAAATTAATTTATGCGAAAATGATGCTTTAAGTAAAATTTGATACATGTTATATATTTACAAATTTATGTAACTGAAAATGATATTTCAGTTAGATTGAACTAACTTTTTTAGAACCTTCTTTTAAAAAGAAATCCATGAAATTTATACATTTATTGTTTTTTCATGAAATTTCTAAGCCAAAATATTAATTTCTGTTCAATGTAATGTAAATGTAACGTATTTTATTTTTGATTCTCTCTCCTTAAGGGCACTGAGTCAAAAAATTTGGAGAATTTTTTCAGGCCCATCGGGGTTCAGCACAGCGTGATGAAGATGGTAAGCAAAAAATCCGCCCCCAGCAAATTTGCAATGTGCGACTCCGACCTTAGTTTTCTTAAAATGTCACACTACGATTTCTCTTATAAGAAAGACGCCAGTGGGTACCCGAATATTTTTATTTAAAATTTCTCTATAAAAAGACGAAAATCGAAAAATGGATATAACGAATTTACCTTCGAGTACATAAAGAAATGCTCTACATCTTAATAGTGAAAGGAATTCCGCCTTTATTAATTATGAAAAATTGATTTACATTTAATTATTTTCAAGAAAAAAATTAAATACAATAAATGCAAAAATAACGATTTGAGGAATGACGTGATAAATTGATCCGTAAAATAGTTTCTCCCACTCCGGCTACAACGGGAATAGTTAATTTCATGCCAACGGTTGATTAAACTGAAGTATACGGTAGAACTTTAAATATGAAATTTGGAAACGAATATCAAGCATCTTGAACCGATGGGTTCAATCGTGCCCCGAGAACTTAAACCAGTTAAAAATAAGCTGAAACAGATGTTTTAATTACATTTTGCAATGTTCTTCTTACAGTTTGTTGCAGTTGGATTCTGATCTCGGTTTTACTTTTTTCATCGTTTTTCTATCGTCTGTTTTAAGTTAAATAAATCGAAACCAATAGAAGGGCAACGAAAAAATTAATTAGTCAAATTAGTAAAATAAAATTGATATTCAAAGAAAAATATCTGAGACGTAAAAAAACATTATGATAAGTAAAAATTATGGCACCCGAAATGAAAGTCAAATTTTTTCTTGGGAACTTTTTTTTCGTAAAGATAAGCTTGGCGCTTCGAATCGATGCCATAAGCGTTTACTTTCTAGGTGCGATCCCACAAATGTTTAATGATTTTATCCACCCGGCCTGGAATGCCTTAAATTAATGAAAACTATTTTCCGAAAGTATAAAACATGTCGCGTGAGATACTCATAACAGTTTGCTATGAAATGACCTTTATGGATTAATATAATTTTGATATATAAATTTATCGACGTGTCCGTTATCTAAAGGATTTCTTTAGATACTGATTAATTATAAAGTATTTTCTTACTTCAGATTTACTAATGGTAAACTTCGAGGCCGGAGTCGAAAGAATTTTACCGGACTCCGCCCAAAAACCATCCGACTCCACAACACTGGTTCAGCAAGCCCACTGTGGGGCTACCGGGTGGTGAACGACGTGGTCTGACATATCCGGGACAGACCACCCCCGAAAAATTCTAGAGTTTTTCAATTTGCCCGGAGTAGATCCATGATTCCCGGAATGATAAGCTGACGCCATAACCGGGGCGGATCTAGGTTTTTCGGGGCCTAGAGCTTATTGAAGTCCAATGGGGCCCATTTTTTGATAGATTAAGAATCTTTAATAACATCAAAATCAGAGTTGAAATATATTTATGAAATAGTGTTGAATGACAAACTTTATATCTTATATAAAAAAACAAGAAATATTTACATTGATTACTTACTGACCAATTAGGTTACATTGATAACAATAAAACAAATAATACATTAAATTATCATTATTATTATATTATTAATATTAACTATTTTTTTAGCATACGATAAGTGCTCATTGTTAATGAAAAAATATTAAAAATTTATGATGATAATTCAATTTTTGTGGGCCCTTGACACTTGGGGGCCCAGAGCTTAAGCCCTATTAGTCCTATGTAGATCTGCCCCTGGCCATAACTTCCTCCGCCATCTGACCCAATCTAACGTATATAACGAATATGTAAAGTAAATTAAAATATCAAAAACGAAAAATAAATTGTAAAATAATTAAACTTTATTATTATTTTTTTTTACAATTAAATCTCTGATCACGTTTTATAAACTCTAACATAGATCTGAATTCTAATCTAAATTTCGAAAATAATTAGCAAGCAATAAAAATTAATTGTTAGTTTTATTACCCGTAAATCTTTTAAGACTTGCTTTAAAATACTCTAAAGAAATTTAGTGTTGAAAGAACTAATGCTTATATAAATATCTAAGATTTTGTTTCAAAGCGTTAAATTCTTTCAACATTATTGGAATGTAAGTCGATTTCGATCGAAAATTCTCTAAAAGGAATCTCCAATTTAGCAGATTGTAATCGAAAATAGCAGAATCGTAGGCAGTTTTAAATATACTTTTAAACAGCCTTGTTATCCAGCCAATTATATTCCTGGATTCAGTTAGTATTTTAGAAAATAATGTTTATAATTCAAAAAATTAAAATAATTTTTAGTATTAATTTAAAATTATTCAGTTTTTCAGTTTAAAACATTTTTTGTTTGTTTTTTTAATACAAAATAAATAAAATAAGCAATTTCCACATAATATATTCTGTTGATTGTAATGAAAAATTAAAGTTGTATTGCTGTTTATGAATTCTAATCTATGTAATCTTAGTATCTGTGTTCTGACCGACGATTTTGTTTAAATTTCTATCAAATGCAACAGCATTTCTGTTCTGTAATTGTAATTTTAAACTACATTCTTTTAAAAACTTACCATCATTGAGTATAAAATATTTTAAATTATAATCGAAGAAAATTATTTGAATTATTTCATGCCTTAAATTTCTTATTTTATTTTATATTTTTAGCTAATAATAAAAGTTTATAACTTTTTAATATATATTATTCGACAATTTTTCATTTTGAATCAAATTTAAAAAACTGTGGGCATATATTGTGCTTTTGTAATTTATTTCCTTGGTATATTATAGATTTTATTACTTTTTAATTATGAAGTTTGTTTTATATAATTAAATTATTTGATTTTCAGGATGCATTATTTTAGGCTTTATGCTTTATGCTTTTCAGGATGCATTATTTCATTATTATAATTCTTAAATGAAGACGTAGTTGGCCCATAAATGACCGAATAAATAAAACCACTGAACACGAATAGTTGCGCGCCTGACCGGTGGGCTTCCCACGTGGAGTTTTCCAGGTTTTCTTCGCGTGTCTAACACCTGAATGGGAGCCAGTTTCTCACAGAAGAAAATTTTCCCGGGAGATCTCGCCTTTGTGTGGTGTTGCCTTACTTTATTATGTTTCTTATAAAGATTTAAAGTTTTATCATTTTTATTTTAATAAATTATAGAAATAATAACAACAATTTTTCGTGATTTGAAATCAAAGTTGACGTTTTGCTTTTCAGCAAATTTAAGCTTTTCAAAGCTTATCTTTGATCTGAAAAAAAATCGAAAGCCTTTGATATCTATAATTGTAGGATGCGTTTTATTATTATTATGTTGGGTTAAGCTAGATATACTCGGTTAACACCGGTGGCTAAGTACTATGCCGGACCAAAGTCAAGGCATAGTAACCAAGACAGAAATTAAAGAAGTGTATCAGTGTGTGCGTCTGTGTTCAGGAACTTTCTCACAATATGACATGTATTCAATATAGTGGCCTTCTGTAGTGTGATGTATGTGTTTCTACTTCAATTGTAATGTGCCCAGGCTTTTGTGTAGTGTGTGTGGTATGACACCTGTAGAGGAGAGAACAACAGGTACAATAAGTACCCTATCCATCCTCCACAGATGCCTTATTTCCTGGGCGAGTTCTGTGTACTTGCTAATTTTTTCAGTGCATGCGTTTTGTATATTGTGAGTGTTTGGAATGGATATGTCTATAATGTATGTGATTTTATTGTGTTTGTCAATGAGTGTGATGTCTGGTCTGTTGTGGTAAATTGTTTTATCTGTGATTATGGCTCTGTCGTAGTACATTTTGTGCGTGTTGTTTTCCAATACTGTCTGTGGAATGTATTTGTAATATGGTTCGTGGATGTCTACTAATTTGTGTTTCCTTGCAAGCTCTTGGTGTATTATATTTGCTACTTGATTATGTCTGTGTAAATAATCTGTTTGTGCCAAGAGCTTGCAACCAGAGGTGATGTGTTGTATAGTTTCTGGCATGATGTGACATTTTCTGCATGTGTCATTTGTGAGTGTTGCATCTTTGAGTATGTGTTTTCTGTAGTTTTTAGTATTTATGACCTGATCCTGTATGGCAATCATGAATCCTTCCGTCTCCCCAAAGAGGCATCCCCGAGCTAACCAGCTGTTTGACGCAGTTTTGTCAACAAAATCCTGGGCCAGATCATAAGGATGCCTGCCATGGAGTGCCTTTCGAGCCCACGATTGCTTAATGGTGTCTATGCTTTTTATATGTTGTGTTGTGTCCATATGATGTGAGTGTAAGTTTAATGGTGTGTTATTCGAGTCTGCTAGAGTTACTGCTTTATGTAATTGTGATGTTTCTTGTTTTTTATAGAAAAACTCTCGCAGTGACTGTATTTGTTTGTAGTGAAGGTTAACTATGTCAATCAGGCCACGTCCGCCATCTTTACATGGAAGGGTTAATCTTTCTGTGGCGGATTTAGGATGATGATGTTTATGCTTAGTAAGTGTTGTTCTTGTTTTCCTTTGGAGTTGCTCAAGATCTGTGTGAGTCCAATGTATAACTCCAAAAGAATATGTGAGTACTGGGATGACATATGTGTTTATTGCTTTAACTGTGTGTTTTGCATTTAATTGTGTTCTGAGAATAGCATTTAACCTACTTTGGTATTCTTTAATTAATCTTTGCTTTATTTGTGTATGTTCTGTTAGTTTGGCCTGTTGGAATCCTAAATACTTGTAGAACTCGCCTTCTTCCATGGATTCAATAATGTCTCCATTTCCAAGTGCAAAATCTTCTTTCTTCAGGATTCCTTTTTCTATGTGAAGTGTTTTGCATTTATCTAGGCCAAATTCCATTTGTATGTCCTTGGTGTATGAATGTGTGATTTGTAGGAGTTGATGAAGTTGTTTTTGTGTGGATGCATAAAGTTTTATGTCATCCATGTACATGAGATGTGACAGTGTAAACTGTGTTGTTTTTTCGTGTCTGATATTGTAACCATATTGCGTGTTGTTTAACATGTTGGATAATGGGTTCAGGGCTAAGCAGAACCAGAGAGGACTCAAGGAATCTCCTTGAAAAATTCCTCGCCTAATAAAAATTTGGTTTGTTTGTATGGAAGTGTTATGGGCCCTGAGATGTAGTGTTGTTCTCCAGTGCTGCATAGTGTTTTGAAAGAATGCAATGAGTGATGGATGTATTTTGTACATGTGTATGATATGTAGCAGCCAACTGTGTGGAACACTGTCGAATGCTTTTCTGTAGTCTATATATGCCATGTGTATGTTTCTGTGTTGTCTGTGTGCTTGCCGTAGAATGACTGAATCTATGAGTAACTGTTCTTTGCATCCCCTGTGGTTTCTACGACAACCTTTTTGTTGTTCTGTTAGAATGTCGTGTTCTTCAACATGTTTGTATATTTTGTTTGCAATACAGGATGTCAATAATTTGTAGAGTGTTGGAAGACATGTAATTGGTCTGTATTGTGTGGGGTCTGTGGTATTGTTGTTTTTAGGTTTCATGTAGGTGATGCCCTGAGTAAGAAAATTTGGCATATCTTGTGGATTGATGATGATGTGTGTTAGATGTTTAGCTAGTTCCTGGTGCAGTGATGTAAACTTTTTGTACCAGAAATTGTGAATGTTGTCTACACCAGGTGTCTTCCAGTTGTGTGTTCTGTTAACAGTGTATTGGAAATCATGTATGTTTATTTCAACACAGGGCATAGTTGGTATGTTGTGCAAGTTTCTGTTCTCCTCCTCGATCCAGCCTGCATCAGCATTGTGCGTGACAGCACTGGACCAAAGAGAAGACCAATATGTTGTGAGTTCTTCTTCTGTTGGTGTGCCACTGTGCTGTGTAACAGTGTTTGCTTTGTTATTAATTTGTCTGTAAAAGAGTTTTTCATTGTTTGTAAATAATTTATTTTGTTGTTTTCGTAGTGTACATGTTTTGTATCGTTTGAGTCTACGTGCTTTGGCAGCAAGTTTTTGTTTTAGTGTATCAATGTATTCTGTAATGCGTGTGTTGTGATGTTCATGTTTTGTGTGTGTTTTTATTTTCTTGAAAATGTTTTTGAGCTGTTTCCTTAATTTGGGTGTTATGTTGTTTTTAGTGTATTGTGTTAGCCTGCCTAATTGCTGTCTAATGTCATTTATTTGTGTTTCTATTCTTCTCTGCCAGGCAGGCTTGTGATAGAATTGTGTTTTCTGTGTATTTGTCTGTGTTTGTACTTTTAGTCCATGGTGTGTCACTACTGTGACTGCCCCAGCATAAACTAATGTATGAATGTCTGCGAGTGTAGAAATTGAATGAATGTAGTGTGGTAGTAAGTGAGTGTTTACATAATTTAGTGTTTTTGTTACTTCCTTTGACGTGTTGATTTTTGGTATTCGTGGTCGTTGTGTGGGATCTGTACCTGTATATTTAGTGAGTGTTTCCTGAAATATAAGTGAGAGCATATTAACTAAATCCAAGTCTATGTTATCAGTGATGGATGAGGAAGTGTCTGTAGTATCATTAGTGGTAATTGTTGTATGTGTGTTATTATCAATGCTTGTTGCTGGATTATCCTGACAGGTTACATGATCTTCATTAATGTTAGATGTTTCTATCTGTTGATGTATTTGATCAGCAACCTGTTGTTTGATAAGTTCATGTGTTGTTTGTGAGATAAGGTTGTTGTGTATAATTGTTCTTTTTTGATCAACAACCCTTTGTTCGGTAACAGTGAGGTGAGGATATTGTTGTGTGAATCTAAGGTGTAGTTGTTGTCTGTATGCTGTCATGTTTGTTTCGAGTTTTGTGATAATGTAATAATTACGGATGATAAACTCGTTCATTTCTACTGTCCATTTCATCCGTTGGCGTGGTTTTCCAGCCTTTGTGGTCTGTGGATGCATTGCCACAGAAACACCAAGGCTGGGTTGATTCCTCACATCTGTTGAGGGCATTGCAGTAGCCATGCTTGGGCCGGTGCTGCTTTCGCCACCGGTAACCAAGGGAGACTATGGCCTATTTTTCGAACGTGAGCCTCTGCTTAACCCACGAACGCGGACCTTGTTAACCCGGGCGACGTCCGAGCCGGTATCACATTTAGATCTGGTTACTACCATGATATATATCTCCACAGAATGTGGGTGTGTGGTCACTCTTAGCTTCATTTCTCCCCATAGACCTTACTGGCATGGGTGTCCCTACCAGGAGCTTGTGCTCCAGCCTGCATTGCCCTATGGATCAGCAAAATTACTGGGCTCTCCCACCACGACCAGGTGGTGACCACAGGAGAGTTATTATTATTATTACTATTGACAATTTCCGCTAATAGAAAGACATCAGTAAAGTTTAATTTCATCCTACGAGAAACTGATTAATATTTCATATTAAACAAAATATTCACGTCCATTTATTTAAAAAAAAAAAAAAAAAAAAAACATTACGATAGTATTTTGTAAAGATTAGTATAATTTATTTCTTTCAATTTTAAAATTTAATAATTTACTCTTGTTCTTGTTTAAAAGTACTTACAATGATTTTATTTTATTTTCGCTGTAGGTCTTAAAATAATTGTTGATTGATAGAATTTTTCTCGAATTATTGAAAACCTATTTGAATGGACGAATTGTTAAATCAGCTACCTCATTTCAACTAGAATTTCAATTTATCTACTTAAATGCAAATAGGTTTCATTATTTTTAAAGATTTTCGTAATAGTTTTTTTCGGTGGTAATAATTTCAACTAAAATTATAGTTATGATTATTGATTTTATACCAAGAAAAAAATCATACAAACCGTTCTTTCGATCGAATTCGTTCAATGCATTCGCCATCACCAGACTGAAAACATAAAATCGACTGTAAACATTTTGAATATTTTTATTATTATATTAATAAATAAATAATAATGAGAGAACATTTCATCGTTATACTTATTACTACTGTTTTACGAGACTAATTAAATGAATCCTTTTAAGGACAAATTTATTTATTCAAATAACTTATAATTATTAGTTTTTAAAATGAATTATTTGGATAAAACAAGTAAAATTCGCCGGTGTTTTTGACAATTAAAAAGTTTAAAAAAAATTAAAAACGTTTGAATTTTAATGATCATGCTCGTTTAAAATACAATTGTAGACATCATCATCATCATCATTATTATTATTAACCATTCAGAAGCATTTCCTATCGGAAATTTATCTTTCAGCTCTCATTAATATATATTTTTTAAAGTAGTAATGAGGATTGAAAGATAAATTTCCGATATAAACTGCTTTTGATTGATTTTTACAATTGAAAAGTCCTGTTTAATGGCCTCCAATTTATTATAGGAGCTTTTGGAATGAAAGTTTGCAAGGTCTTCCGTGTTTTTATTTATGTACTCACCTAAAGAGTTAATTAACTTGAAATTAAATTAAATTGAAATGTATTTTTGAATAAATGTTCGATACATTTTATCTTGAAGATGACGTTTACAATCATCGTTGTTGTTTCTAATGTCTAACGGTATAATTCTGTAGCAGAGGAGAAGAGGTTACAACATTTACTTAAATGATTTTTATGATAATTTATATTTAAAGTTTATATCTTTGTTAGTATTATGAAGTTTAAACATTTTAATTATTTTATTAGCGACAGAAATATAAGTAATTAATCTTTCAAATTTTTCTTCATTTATCGCTTTTTTATTCAAATGACTTTTTTATTTAATAAAAACAAAAATAAATAATAATTATTTATTTCTTAATCTAATTGTTGGTAATATTTTTAGTCAAAATGTCTGATAAAATTATTTATTAATTTGTTTTTAAACAATCACAAACATGAGAAACGTTGTTGTGATATAAATAATAGTAATTCTTTTATATTAGTTATCAGTGAGATTAATTTTATTCTGTAGAAAAACAGTAGGCCTAATAGTAAACTTTATATATTTTCTCTTCTCTTCATCTGTTAAGCAAACTACAGGTGTATTGAACTACTAAGTTACCCGTATATCTGTACATATAACTTATTTATTTATCATTTAATGAATAATACATAAATAAAAAAGTATAATATTTTTATGTAATCCTTTTGAAAAAACTAGGACGGATATTACTTTCTCTGCTGCCATGTATATAACACAGGAAAGTATTATAATAGTGTCAAGTTTGACTTTCCGGGATTTTTGCAAATCTCCACATTTTGAAACCTGAACCAAAACAGTAAAAGGAAAAAAAAGAGGAAAATCTGTGTGTCTGTATCTCGGCATCTATTTCGTTTAATATCTCAGGATGAGATAAAGATTAAGAAACAAAATTTGGCATAGTAACTTGTATATAAAGAGCATTAATGCTATTAAATTTTCGTGGTTAAATGTCGAGTGTATGGAGAGGGGCTTGTGTCATATCTCGAGTGTGGTCGGACTTAATGAAAATTTTGCTCATTATTGGCATTTATTATTTTTTTTAAAACTCTGGCCTCAAAATTAAGCCTTTTGTCGTATAATAATAATATAAAAGTTATTTTCTAAAAGATGACGCCGTACAAAATTTTAACTTTGTGCTAATGTATCTTAATGTTTCTTAAACAAAATATTTTTCGCCGGAAAAATTATGCAACTCGTTGCGGGATTTTTAAATTGAAATATGTTCCGGTTAACTTCGTTAAGAGCCATTGCTACACATTAAGGATCTATTTGAATTAACCAAACAAATAAAGTATTTATGTAATGGCTTTTATAATCATTTTTATGTTAAAAGTTTATAACTGATTTTTAGTAACTAGTAGTATCCAATAATAAGTTTCCTAAATTTATTTAAAAGTCTAGTCTCTTATTATAAAAAGAATTTTTCCAGTTAAAAGTTTATGTATTTGGATGTATGAAACTTTAATTTGCAATGAACTTGTAATAAATGACATTCAATTAAAATTACATTCATTTACGTAGTTAAATTTTGTAAAGGGGCTGTTCATAAATTAAGTAACGCAGTTATGAGCGGGTGGGTAAGCAGATAATCGTTACGATGCAAAGGAATGAGAGTTTTTACTAAAACGTGGACACATAATGCTACACTCTCAACCTTTGACAGAGTGACTCATTTTTTGTTTCTGAAGTTTCGTAGCAAACTGTACTGTTTATGTCACTACTTTGTACGTTATACGTGTAATTAATCAAATAACATGACGTTCGGTACCTTGTGTTTTGTATTATTTCTTAGTGCAATAAAGGAGGTGTGATCGAAGATATGCGTTATGTAATTTTGTGAGTGGTTGGGTGCGATGGCGTTACTGAGTGTTACAGGAGGTGAGATGATAGTTGAAAAGTATAAAAATAGAGACAGTCTATAAATTATGTAACGCTAAGTGTTGTTTTAGCCTGTCCGCATTTGAACAAACTGCTCTCCTCTGCTTTAAAAGACATGATATATAATATTATGGATAAATCTCTGTTTGTTTTAAAATTCCCAGTCTTAAAATGTTTGTTTTGAGGCTTTAAGAGTTATTACAGCCTTTTCTTTATGATATTTATCATCCCTTTTCCAATTTTTCATACAAATTTAACAGCTGGCTTTTTCTATGATTCTCCACGACTTGGACAATGCCCGATAGAAAATAAATGTCGTATTTTCTAGTAGAAATATTAGAATAAAAAAGTATAGTATGGTTTTACAGAAAGTTGAGTATCTTCAAATTTTTATAATATATTTAACTTTTTATATATATTAAATTTTTATATATTTATTTAATATATTATATCAATTTTTATAATATATTGGTAAGTTATTATTTATGTAAATAGTACGGGTATATATAAGATAAATCGAAAATATTAAGTATAAATAGAAAAAATTACGTGAAAAATAGATATAAACAAATAGATGTCCATTTGAAAAATAGTAGGATTGTTATCATTTTCGGTTGATTGATGAACTCGATTTATTTTGAAGAACTTATTTATGTGTAAATCTATGGATCAATACCTATCAGATACGAAGTTGCTTCTTAAATACGTTATTTCTATTCTGAAACAGAAAAATTTTGTGTGTAACATATAAATAAATGAATATTTTTTTTTATTAAACTAATTATATAATTAAACGAATAAATTTTAATAAACATAAATTTTTGAATAATTTTTTATTTAACAATTACATAATCTATATTTAATTTTATTTAAAAAGTAGTGATATTTAAATAACTAAATAAATGTTATTGTTATTAAAAGAATACGAAATAATTATTAAAAAGTATATTATGAATGAATATCAGCAAGTCTTATCTAATGCTGGAGAAAATTAAAAAAGCCTATTATGAAATTATAATTTAGAAAAAATATTTTAATATTAAAAATTTATTAAATAATAATTCATTTTATCTAATGCTGTATAACGAGTGTTGAAGATAAGGCACATATCTGAACACAGGAAAAGAATGAAAAAATTTTGCTGTGAGGATAAGTTCTTATGATTTTTTTTTAAATTATATAGTTACATCTGTAAGGTATTTTTTCACAGTTTATATCTGATTTGTAAAATTTTCTAGAGAATAGATTATATTCATAATTTCTATAACATTAAATTAAATATATAAATGGAATTATTCAATATACAGCGCATTTTTTGTTAACCGAACTTTGTTTAATCCGAACGAAATTTTTTCGTTATTCCTCTAAATGTTCCAATCAAAATCCAATCTTGGCACGAACTCGAGATCAGAGGTCAGAGTGGATACTGTTATACTGAATAATAGTATTCAGTATAACAGTATCCACTCTGACACTGATGGGCTTCTTTAAAATGCACATCTATAATGAAAGCATCGTCCCTCTATTGTCACTTTTTTTAATAATAATTATTGAGAGATAATAAATGTTAATTTATCTTCAATGACGTAAATAAAAACTCAGATTCAAAATAATTGACATGAATTAAACAAAATGCATTAATGACAGTGTAATGTAACCTATATTAGAAAACCTATGTATCAAAAAAGCTTTTAGATTTTTCCCCCTTTTAACGAAATGCAAATTTTATATTTAAATGGTTTTCTTTTTTATTTTGAAAAATGTTCTACTCTCTCGTTAAATTGATTTCAGTTGTTTCATTTTTAATTAAATAACGATAAACATGCTTGAAGAAACTGATACGCATAGTAACGTCATTGAATAATTGACTATGTAGCAAACGAAGTTATATATAATACATGTGTATTAAATAATATAGTAAATGAGACATTTCTCTAAGTTACAAAAATCAATAATTTTAAAATATTAAAATATAACTTAGAGCAAAATTGTTTATACTGTAATTTGTTTCAATATATTCGACTTTCTAGATTAAAATATATTGCCTTTTTTCGTTAGAAATTTTCTTTGTTCACTTTTGTCCACTTCACAAACGGACGGTTACATACAGATTTAATTTGATGTCATTAAAAATATTGTAAAAAATTTTAATAGATATTGAAAATTTGGAGAACGAAATTATTAAGTTGATATTTCAGATTTAAAGGCAATAATTACTGTGTTTAGTCAGTAGTCATATTCCAATTTGCTGTTATGATAAATGTCTAGAAGTCCAGTCCGCTAATGAAAAAAAAAAAAAAATCAAAAATTACGAGTTGCGTGACTTTCCCGGCACGAGTCAAAATTGTGTTCGGAGCAGCGCCGGATTAAGCCTCTAGCGGGCCCTAGACAAAATTTAAATTGGGGCCCCATTTAAGTAAGTTGCTTTTAAACAAATCTCATATAATGTGACATTAGCGTAGCTAGCATGGGTGACACCCGGTGCGGATATCGTGGTGTCACCCCAAGTCACACCGTAGTGTCACCCTTTTTAACTCTTTTATAAAACACTTGAATTGTAATATCTTCGCACTCGAGCAAGTTGAACGCTATATCGAATATGCGACGTCGCGACGTATAAGTATAGATTTAGAAAATAAATCATAACCATCCATACATCAGTACTACCACGAGACGCGGCCCTAGGAATATTTCTAGATGGTGCGAGAGATCCCGTGGCGTACTGTACATTACTTCTGATGCACGGGTGGCTGTTGACCCTTTTTTTTTTTTCTTTTTTAGGTAATGGCCAGTCGAGTGAAGCTTAGTAACAATTGTTAAATACAGCCTTTTCTGTCCTATTTCTTAAATAATTTTTAACTCGTTTTCAGACAGAGAAATCTTCTGCACTGAAGCCGGGCCCCTCCGGATTACGGGCCCTAGACATTTGTCTACTTTGCCTATTCGATAATCCGGCCCTGGTTCGGAGCCATATGTTAAGAGTTTTTAAAAACTTTTTATATTATTAATTATTATAAAATTGCAAAATTCTTAATTTTCAGGATAAATATAAATTTTATAAACGTTTTGTAAATGTTAATAACGAATAAAATTTTAAGTCCGTCCCCACTCGAGATATGACTCATGACTCCCTCTATCACCCTACCATTCGACCTTTAACCGCCAAAATTTAATAGTTTCAATTCCTCCTAATACACAAACTTCCCTGCAAAATTTCAGAAATTTTCGACAAAAGGCACAGGAGTTAAAGTGGCACCAAAGTGGGTGAACAAAATCGTGCTCCCCACACATTAACATCATACATACCGGTACAGAAAAAAAATTTTTTTTTTATTTCTCGTCATTTCAAGATCCTCCGAATCCAAAAATGTAATAAATCTTGTGAGGCCATTTTTGACCGATCGCCATACTTTCCCTCTGTTATATAAAACATCCGGAAAAGTAAAATATTGTGACTTCTACATTACTAAACATTACTGATGATAGTGGATTAATTTTTTTACAAATGTGTATTGATATGTTAAGAATTTTTCTCAACTCAGAATTGACGAATTTGATTATTTTCTTCAGCACAGTGAGTTAAATGACTAGTTTAACTCGCTCATTGTATCAATGAGATCATCCAGTATCAGGGATGGGAATGAACTTCCCATGATAATAAACCCGACCCTATGATGAGTAATGTGATCAGTTTTGGAAAGCGCTCTTAATAAAAGTAATAGTAACATTTTCATTATTTAAAAATCTAAACTTTTATTACACTCTTATATAACTTTAATCGATAGTATCATTGTAATAAACAAATTTTAAATTTTTGAAATTCTTTAAATTATTTTTCAGATTTAAAATCTTTTATATCCAATGATTTCCTACAAAAATATAGATTTACTAATAGGAATTACACTGTTTTTACATTAAATCAGTAGTGCCAAATCTAATGATAACCACTCCAATAGCCTTGACCTAATTTTTTAGATCAAATAATCACTAACTTTAGAAATTTTGAAGATACAGGAAAAAAAAGCAAATTATACAGTCATCGAATGGGGTCATTTATGTACGAAATAATATCCAAATTTCGTTAGCCTACAGTATTTTTGTCACTAAATTCTGTCTGATCTGAAAAGAAAGAACAGGATTGAAACAGTATACGGGACTGAAAAGCTCAATGCCATGACACGAGTAATGCAAAGTGGGATTGAAAAAACTAATCTTAATCGTTATTTAAATTAAATATTTAATCTTAGACTCGTTGCCTTACAGTAGCGTAACCAGGGAAGGGTCTGAGCCGCTTCCTTGTTGTTATTGTAATACATCGAAGGAGGGCCTACGGGGTCCGAGCTTTGTAAATAAATAAAGAAAAAAGAAAATTTGAAGATTTGAATGTGACAAATAGACTTAGATATTGTACAGTATGTACACGTGTATAAGAGTTTACTCTTCATCCACAGCTCTGGTGGCTACTTCCACAGTGATACAGCAGTGAATGTAGATTTGCACGTTCTAATTCGGTCCTTCCCAATAGCGTTCTAGTTACGCTACTGCTGCGTTATGTTACTGCAAAAGTAGTGGTAGACAATCATATCAATTTCTGTTCATAAGTAAATGTCATTTCAAATCAGATTCCATTATCTTTGTCCTGTTACTATGTAATTTAACTAATGTAACTATGTCTTAATCTTACCTTCAATTTAAAATTAATTATCTATTAAAATACCGAAAGGTGCATTAACCAAAAACAGATCGTCAAGGTCGTCCTGTACTGTACTGTACTTTCGGCATTGATTTAGCACACCAATACATTCTCACTTTCCTATTAATAAATATCATCCTATGTTACTGAGTTTTGAAATGATTTTTGAAGTATTTCGATAAGATGACACTATTAATATTTTAAAATCTAAATAAAATTTCTTTTAAAAAGAAGCATTGAGATTCACATTGAAATGAAAGATCGTTAGATATTTTCTTTTTGAAGAAATTATGCTAAAATGAAATAAGAATATATTGTTTAGTTTAGAAGAATGAAGACAACTTAGTATATTTCAATAAAATAAAGAAGTAACTATCTGCCATTTTAAATGAAAAGGAATATATTCTTTTAAACGTCATTCTCTCACGGATGACATTCTATTTCTAAATGAGAGGATGATTGAATAAAGTTGGCCGCGCAGTAGACTATGTCAGGGGAAAACCCGGGATCGAATCTTTCTCAATATTCCATATTAGTTGCTTCGATAGTGTGGGTATCTCTATGCCTGTTGTCCGTTTGAAAATCCGCTTAAATGATAAAGATACGAGAAAATGAAGACAACAATGTCTCATTATTATGACGATAAAATCGAAATTTCAGTCGTAATTTCATTTTAAATAACGAAAATCTGTTTCTGTACTGTATTTCTAACTTAAGAGAAATCTTCAGGTCTTTATTCTATAGCCGCATTGAATTATGTAATTTAATTAAAAGTTTCAATTAATAGATAATTACATAAATGCTTTAAAAATATTTATTCTTTCCAATTTAAGGCGAAGAAATTTTCATGATAGATGGAAGAAGGCAACATCACCATGTTGCCTTCTTCCATCTATCATGCTGAAGAGAGTGGCATTATCCTCTCGTTGGAGAGTGGCAAATCTGCAAATTTTCAGAAAATTATCAAACAAAACTCAAACTTTAGACTGAAGACATATTTAGAAATTTTATAAACTCAGGAAAAATGATTTTTTAAATTAATGTTTACAGTTATTATTTTATTTGAAATATTTTAAAGCAAATTATAATTTTATTGTATTGATGAAGACGATATTTATAATTGATTTTATATAAATGATAGTTTTAAATACTAAAACCGTGGAAAGATATAGTTTTGTAGTTTTAAAATAATGGGTAAGAAATGTTATAAATATTGTTTATAAGAGTCTACAGGTGGCGCCAAGTGTTTATGAGCATTAAAATTATTGTTACTACTGCAGTTTTTTTAGATATTCGTTTTAATTAAAATAAAAATATTCGTAATTTTAGATCAATTAAAATGCATTTTAGTTACGTTAAGAAAGGATAAATTCGATTTATAAATCTTCAAAAATTGCCTGGAGAATTATATAGATGACGTCATTGATATGAAGGGTTGTCATCCGATTCGGAGAGAAATCTCTATTACTTTAATGTAATAACGCCTTCGGTTATATTCGCATTACATTTGAGTTTTGGAGAATCATATCCAAAAATTGGCGTGGAAAAATATGTTAATTTAAATAGTTATGCTCGGGGCTCAGTTCTATAGACTTTTTTCCTCTGTACAAAATGTCAAGGTTAGTTATATCGCGTGTTATATATTCCTCACCCACAGAACTCTAATGCGGCACAAGAGCTGATTGATCTTGCAGTTAAAAACGAAGGCCAACTTGCATGTCAAACGTTACACTTTTGAACTAAATGTTCTTCCTCTTCCATAAATTATTTCTCTTGCGAAATGAGTCTACAGAAAAGAATATAAAAACTCGGAAACCAAAGAAAAATCGAAATATTCTTTCATCTTAATTGTTATTCAGTTCAAATATATTCTAACTAACTTATTAGAATTCGGAATTTTTCCACGCCCCGATCTTACTGATTTTGAAACATCCCAAGCTTTAATTAAATCACAAAATACTTAAAGCGCAATTAAATTCCACGATTTTGCCTTATCCGTTTCCAAAAGATCTAATAAAAGATTCTGACAGAGCCGCAAAATATCGTCTTCCAAAATAATGCCCGAAAGAACTTTATAATAATTCAAATTCGAGTGCTTTTGGCTATTCAAATGTGGCCATTATTACCTACAGACTAGAAAATCTTTATGAATGGTCACTCTAGCTGACGTGTTGAGATGAATTGATCCGTAAACAAGCGGTGATGTCACTTTTCGAGCTTTTGTAGCTGAAATCAAAACCTGTATGACCTTCGATGACGCACTTGGCTCCACGATATACCTTCGTGACGTCATACGTTGCGCTTAAAACCAGGGAGACTCATCGATCGCTCATTCTATTCAATAAGGATTAAGCGTCGACACCTGTTCTTTATTTCTAAGTTTCTTTCTCCACGATCGTTAAGAAGCTCTCATTGATTGGCATAAGCTTTTTTTTTTTGTAGTTATCTACTTTCAATACTTTTCTTATTAACAAAAATTTAATTAAATGATAACTCTTAAAGCTTGTTTAATTAATTTGGTTTTAAATTTATGAAAGAATTTTTCCACTGATAAAATTCTTACCTGTACGTAATATAGGGTAATTATAAGCTTCAAAATATGAAGTTTTTGTTTAAAATTTTCAATTATTATAATGTGAACAGTAGCGAACAGTTGCAATTATCTTTTCATAAATTGATAGGTCTGTTCATGGCTGACTTCAGTTTGAAAATATCGAAAAATATATGAATAGAATTATACAATAGTTGTCGTTCTTATTAGAAAATGCAATTCAATTTATTGTACGTTTATTGAACGCTTTCTACAGTCAGATTTTGCCCATTTTTGAATCATGTTACTGTATTTTTTGCATCAGATATTTTCCAATAAAACTGATAGAAGGAGACATCTTATATGATCGATCATACAGGCGAATAGTTTATATTTCAATATTGCGAGTCAATTCAACTTAGAAATCAAATTTTATACATGATTTCGTTATTCTATGATCAAAAGAAAGTTATGTAAATCGATTTGTACAAATAAAATTGATTCTGAGTTGATCTTTGGAAAATGAACTGCACCGCTTCGTCAATTGATGTCAAACTCGAATAGGATTACGTTATTTTACATAATAGAAACATTTCAGCAAATAAAAATTCTAGTACTAAAAGTATTACCATCTGGTTCATCTGTAATATCGATTCTAGGAGAGTGACGCATTAATGGTATGCCAAAACAGTGTGACCTTGAATGAATCAATTTTAGAAATATAGTTTCCTGGGCAACAGTGACGGTTGCTATTTTTTTTCTTTTTTTTAGATTTTGGCATTGTATGGTCAAAACAATCGTGCGTTATTCCGTTCCTAAGCGTAAATCGGCAATTTGCCAATTCGTAATACATATGAGGAAGCAATAATTGGACCGCAACGTGGGAAAATATCGTGGGAAGAAGCTGTATTATTTTTAGGATGAGGATACTGAATGATGTTTTCTTGTGTTATACAGAAAATCTACATGGCATAATTTTGGTAAAGATCTATGATTAGATACAATATTACATAATTTTTATATTATTACTTCGCTCATGTAAACAGCATCAGTACATACTATGTTCGTTAGAATCGAATGAAATTTTATACGCATTGTACTGTACTTAAATAGTTCGAAAATTATATCATTTTCACTTTAAACAAAACAGCTGATGAAAAATTTAATCAGGATTAAACCGAAGTCTTTAATTAACGATTTTAATTCTTGCGATTACTCCTTTCGAATTGAACATTACAGATTTCATTATTTTGCACCGAGTCAGAAAAATATTTTGGTTGGATGAACACAGGGCAAAGGATTTCTCCTGCTGCCACAAGGAATCAGAGTTCTAATCCAATCCGGATTTAATGATTTTTATTGAGGTTTCATTTCCCATCTTCGACTTACGCTGACTCCTTCTATTATGTATTAGGATAGCTCTTATGAAATGAAGGTTTGTTGTATACTCAGCCTATAATCTTGATAAAATTTTGTTTTCTAATTAACAAATTTGATTTACGAATAATAAAGAACTGATTTATTAGGTAAACGATGTACTTAAATTTCTAGAACTTAATTTTAAACTTGAAGATAAATTATTTCTTTTCTGAAGTGATTTAGCTTTAGATCAATGAACTGAGTACATCAATCTTTAAAATATGATTAAAACTGTCACAGAAGCTACACAAAAGAAAAAAATTATTTTTAATGAAAAGATTCTTTTAATCAAAAATCAATTTTGTGTTCCATTTGAGGGTGATCAAGTGTGTCTACGACTTTTATACCTCTGGTACACTTAACAAAAAGTCAGCTTTGTGGTATCGATTTATTTTGTCAATTCAATGTTGACATTTTTGGAAAATAGCCAATCATATTTAGTTTATTTTTTCCCTTTACTTATTAAAATATAATCGAAAATTCTCTTTCATATACATTGAATTACTTCCTATTTTAAAAAACATTGAAAATTCTTTACTATTGAATAACGACGCTATTTTCTTATATTTCGTGCATTTTTGTGAAATTAATTACGTTTTTATTAGTGGCGATTTAAAAGATTTGTAGCCAACACGTAATAGTTAGCTTGCCAAAATTTTTAATTTCGTCATTTTTGCTCTTTTTTTTCTCTTTTATATCCCTCATATATTCATTAAAAAGTCGGAATGATTTAGAGATTTTAAAATTATGAAGAGGATAACGTTTATATAAATTTTTATAACATAATATCTTACAAACTAAATCCATAAAATTCAAAATGTACTTACATAAAATCGAATAATCTAGTTTTGTAGTATGGAAATATCTCTAATATTATGTTTTCTTATTCGGAAATTCGATTAACAGAATAAAAACACGATGATAAAAATTTATATATAAATATGAATAATTTTTTACAGAAAAATATGTAAAAATACAAAGAAAACGCCCACGTTTATAATACTTATGTATATTTTTTTCGTTGAAAACTTGAAAACAATATTAATTAATTAATAATTTTTAATTTAGGCAATTATATTTTAATTGCTAATTTTTTTATAAATAAATAATATCCTTTTTAAAGAAATTAGAAAAAATATGTATTTATTTTAATATTCATTCGCATACAAAACATTAAATTTTTAGTAAGGATTTTGAGATTTAAATTTCCAATTTTTGTCACTTACCATAATTTCGTATCGTTTTTCATTTCTTTTTCATTTGAAGTTTAATAATATGTTTAATGAAATATTTTATTCATATTTTATTCTTTCCGTCCTGTGAGCATTAAGAGATCCTTTTTACCATACTCGTGAAGTCTTTTTTAAACTCTTCCGCAAGTATACACTAAGAGGACCCCTTTTAACAAGCTATATAGTATATATATATACTATACACATTTAAATTGGAACATATATATATATATATATATATATATACGAAGTATATATTAGGAATTTGATAACTTGATAACTTATTATTCTATTTTATAAATTTCTATAAATTCTCTATTTTTACATTCGAGCCAAACACTTAATTCGAAAATATCTCCTAGGATCCTATATAAAACTTTTGAGAAGAAATTGATGAGGTTTCTGAAACAAATATATTAATTTATTTTATTACTTATCAAAAAAATGAAACACGAACACGACGTTCGTACTTCTACCACGACGGTAGAAGTACGAAATCCATTAATGTAATCTAATTTAGTACTTTAATGTATTAATTGTGTTTAATGCGATTTAATACAGACATTCCTTGAATTTATTTCAGTTTTTTCGGCCAGTGCAAACTTATTTTAATTGAGGAAGCGTATTTTGCATACCACAGGAAATACGTGGAGGATCTAATTAGGGCCGGCAGAAACACGTAAACGGCGAAACTCCATAATTCAAGTGCCTTAAAAAGTGCATATTGCAATTCATCTCTGTTTTTAACGAAGCATACTTTTGTAATTTTTCCTGCAAGAGACAAAAAAGAAAATTGAGTAAAGAACTCTATCTACATTTCTTAATTTTATATAATTCTATTCAGTACACATAGCTGAGAGTCTGCATAAACATTTAGAGAATTTTCTATTTTACGTAACGTTTTACGGAAAGTAAACTTTACATAAGTCTATGGTAACTGTAATTATTTTATAACTATCTTTTACATTTTTAATTATTTAATCGTTTTACATTTATATTCTACATAAAACGCCTAAGGGAAGTTGAAATTCTGAATACCGTATATCTCGGCGGAAAGACGAGGTATAAGTTTTCGTCGAAGTTTTATAGTTTTAGCATATATCTGTCCTATAAGACGACTCCCAAACTATCAACGGCTTATGAATTTAGTTTAGATCGGCGATCATCTTCTGGATAATAATACTGTATAGCGTATACGGAATTATGTCCTATTCGTAATTTTTCGAATAAACAAATTTTATTTTCTGCCTTGCTATTGTTGCAAACGTTCGCACTGACTCGGGCATCGGGTAATGATCTTGACTATTCACAAAAACGTCGTATGGGTTATTTTATTTTGTGGACATGCCCTACTCTTTACTAGTAAATAATTACGGTTTATCCGTTTTACTATAATGGTTTTAATTTATATAAATTTCAATCTAATTTTTTTTGTATCTGTCCTATAAGACGACCCCGGATTTTCGGGGCCTTTTTTTATGATTCAACTATCGTTTTATCCGCCGAGATATACGGTAATTAAAAACGTGCGCATCTGTTCCTTCTCCAGAATTGATATTATTTTATCATATTAAGTATTGTTGTTTATTATTTAAAAACACGTAGTTCAAAACAAGGAATTTTATATTTCTGCATCTTTGTTTTTTCCAATCAACTCTTCTTTTTGAACCGGAGCCACCAGTGACCAAGTGGATAAAACCACAACCACTGAACACGGGTCCGAATTCGCGCCTAACCGGGTTTTCTTTACGTGTCTATTACCTAAATAGGAGCCAGTTTCCCATAGAAAATCCTCCCGAGAGGCACCTTCCACTTGGCAGATCTCTCAAGTGTTGCATTGTCTTACTTCATCAATTCAATCATTTTGAACCTAACTTATCCTATATGTATTTTCACTATTACTAACTTTACGTTAACGTTGTTTTGCGAAAAATTTGTTTTATTTTTTATTTTTTTATACGCAGACGCTAAATAACGCACACATATTCTAACACCTCTCGTAAATTAAAAACTTACAGAATGATTTGAAAATTTAATAAAAATAATAACCTTTCTATGTTATGTAACCATTCAGGGTGTGCCTGACATCGTATTGCGTATATCACTATCAGAGTCATCGAACCACAACGGGAGTTCTGAAATGAATATTGGCAAAGCGGTTTGTTTAAGCATTATTCTTTGATATACGCAAACGTTATGCTTTGCGTAAAGATGCGTTAGATATTCGTAGAACAGTATAGGATTTCTATATGAATATTATCACTACTACGTATATCGAGCTATATATATAAATATTTATAAGTTAAATATACCTAATAATAAGTATTCATATAAATGTTTATTCGAAATTTTTCTTAATTACTAAAACAGAAATTATCGTTATTAGTTTATACTTATTGATTTATATATATTTTATTGAGTTTTAATATAGAATGCCATTATTAAGTTATATATTTTATATTTTAATTAACCTTGAATAAACTTAGATACGTACGCCATAATTCTTAAGAGAAGCACTCTCATGTGAAAACAATGATGAAGATATTAAACTAAATAATCAATAAAATAAAACTATAATTTAAAAATGGAAGTAAAGATAAAATTGAAAATATAATTTAGAACTGATTTGTAATTAAATTTATATTCTATGAAAAACTGATATAAAAATATGCGAAGATAAGCTCAGTATGCAAAACTAGATTATGATAATGTATCTTACATATATAGGTGCGATGTGTGCGTGTGTGTGTATTGACACGAACAGTATATTTTAATGTTATATTTATTTTTCTTATCTTTAAACGAGTATTTGAGTTGGAGAACCGAGTAAGGTCGAATAAATATACTACTTAAAATATTCAGAAATTTTCAAAAATATTTTATGTAAATCAAGTCTTTGAAGCAAAGTAAATTGCTTAGTCAATTTTATTTCTTCTATGGTTCCTATATAATTATTTTTTATTCTTAATCTTTAAAATTTCATTGTGATAACAAAACTGACTCAATTTTGAAGTAATTCATTTCATTCAATTCTAATCTTATTTATATATATATACATTATAAACAGATTAAAAGTAAATAATTTTAATATAAATGCTTTTCGACATCGGATAGTAGCGGTGACATCCCCACCATACACTTCAGTACAATACATTTACATGCACGCATGATGAAGTTCTACATTTGGTTACGTTTATCAGGTATACGACGGTGGTGGGGAAACCCCTAAAACATCATTAAAATGCATTATTATCGGACTTAGGTATGTTCTCGAAGTTTCGTCCTTCTCTTAATTAGAAATAGATGAAATTTTAGTTCTATGATTTGAGGACTTGATACAAACAAGTTAAATAAATGCATTTAAAAATCAATGAAATTTATAATAAGAAAAAATTAAGAATTTGCTTAATGCTATTTCATATGTTATTCTGTGACTGAAAAAGTGACTAAAAATAATCTGAAAGCGTTTGATTGGCATCTTCTAAACGGGAAACGTCACTTCTTTGATTGATTAAAGATACAAGTGACAGATAATTTTTCATCTACAGCAAATTTTAACGGTAGTTTTCTTATTATATGTAGAAAATTCTTATTCTCCTGCAATCTAAGTTCAATAAGGCTATATTTTATTATATAAATAATGTGCGAAAATCTTGACGGCCAATAATAATGATAGATAAATGATATTGAGTTTAGAATATTAAAACTCAATTACAGTACTTAATTTAATATAGTTAAAATATTCAAAACTCGTCGTTTTTCATGAAACCGTTCAGAAATTTTGAGCAAAATCGATAAAGAAAAACGAGAATTTCTGAAAAGTTTAAGCGCAATTAACTATATAATTGCCAATTTCATATTTTTTTTTAAATATAAAATTGGCAATTGCTATAGTTAATTACATTTAAACTTTGATTTGCGTTTAACTTTGATTAATAGTTGAATATAAAAAATACGAAGTTGATAAATTAAAATTACAATTATAAGGATTATATTTGTCAAGCAATCGTGCATAAAACTTGAATTTTTAGCAATATAAATTAATAATCATTGCATACTTAGACAAATAAACTATTACAGTTATTTGTTGACAAGGATTAATGAAATATTAACATATGTTACAATTGTATGTACTATATATATCTATACACACGATAATCGAATTAGTGTGACGTCTGTTTTATATTCTATATTTTAATTTAGGAATTGTTTTGTCTTAAATATTAATGAAACAAAAAATTTTTCGTTGTTAATTACTTTCCAAATTTTCTTCAGTATCATTGTGAGAATATCGATAGTTTATTTTTTATCCAAAAATTTACTTAAAAACATAAAAGCAAGTAAAATAAAATCGAACTTTTAATAACTGCTACCTCTAAACAGAAATTATTTTTTCAAGAACGTATTTTATTTTGTTTATTTTTAACAAAACTGCATACAAGGCAACCTCCGAACAGTCATTTTCATGTTTTACTTAGTGGCAGTTGTTGAGGTTTGACTGTATAAATGTAAATAATAATAATACATTTTTATAAATAATTCCCTCATTATATAACGGATTACGGATTTAATTAAAACTATTTCGAAATACTCAGACATAAAATGCTTCGTTACTGATTTGAAGTGTAAATTAAATACATGGGTGTATATGTTACAGTCAAAACCCGTTTTTAGTTAGAACGAGTTTATACTAGTTGAAACTAGTTTGTACTGGATGTCTTTGTTAAAACTCGTTTTGTCTAGTTAAAACTAGTTTTAACTCAAATTCATTTTTGACTAGCAGTAAATTCTAGTTTTAAATACACAAAACTAGTTTATACTGGATGTCTTTGTTAAAACCCGTTTTGTGTAGTTAAAACTAGAATTTACTGCTAGTCAAAAATGAATTTGAGTTAAAACTAGTTTTAACTAGACAAAACGGGTTTTAACAAAGACATCCAGTATAAACTAGTTTCAACTAGTTAAAACGCGTTCTAATTAAAAACGGGTTTTGACTGTAACATATACATTACATTTTTATCTGTTTAAAAGACTTAAATATATCTTATAAAACTTATGAACTAAAAATAAATTATTTATTTGGTTCATTCAAGCTATACTAGTTTTTTAATGTTGGATCGATTTGAATGGAATATAGGTTTTTGTATAAAAGTTTAAGAGCACACTTGGTTTATAAATTTATAAGTAGAAGAAACTCGCTATGTAAATTATGTAAAGCTGAAAATATTGGATACATATATACGTCAAATTTAATAACTGAAACAGGATTTATAAATGATATTTCTAGTATTGATACTGAAGTATCACTTAGATAATTTGTTCGTCGATTTGTTCTCATAAACACGATTGAAGTTGCTATTAAAATATGAAAATAATAATAAATCAATCTTCCTTGACAATTTAATGCTAGACGAGTAAGATTTCTCTGGATGAATAGAAGTTATGAAACTTAAAATAAGATTTTATTTCCAATTTATTGTTTTCTTCCTTCTCTCTTTTACTTTATTTATGGAATATGTTTTAAACAACTTTAACAATATTTTGTTGTTTTAAAGAATTGAATGCTATCTTGTTTATACATTTTAAGTTTTGTTCTTACAAAATAAAATGTTATCAAATATTTTTGTATACCCAGAAAATCAAATAATTTTACTAGATTTTTCTATTGTAAGTCTGTGGTTTCTTGAAGTACAATATTTTTATAGCAGAATAGAATTTCTTTTCTGATTTTGCATTAATTTTTATCTAAACAAAATTCTAAAAATTTGGTTTTGAAGTTGTTTTTATTTTTACCAATTTAATTTAAATCCATACACAAATGATTAGATGTACTGTACTTCAAGAAACCATAGACTTACAATAGGAAAATCTAGCAAAAATGATTAAATTTTCTTGACGTATTGAGATTTACTTGATGTTATTTATAAATTTGCAACATAGCCGGATGGCCGAGTGGTTAAGGTGTCGACCTTCCGCTTTGGGTATCCGGGAACGAATACAGACTGATCGAACAAACTTAAGGAATTTTTTTTGGTGGTTTGTTTCTGGTATGTTGGCCCTCATCCCTCACTACCCTGCTTTCCCTGCTATGATGGGCTTGATAAAAACGTTCTCTTACTAGTCATAGCGCAGAAAGAGTAAAAGAATTATACGTATAAGTTCTTAAATTTTATATCAATTAGTTTTTAAATTCATGATATTAACAGATTTAATTAAACTTTTGTCGCGAAATTTATTTTACTTTGAAAAGTAATATAGATGTAACGAAAATAAATGAAACTCTAATTGCTGAGTGAATTTAAAAGAAACAACAAAAAACCATACGGTCAAGCATTGTGTTTAATGTTTGTTATTGTAATAAAATGTTAAAAATAACAAAATTTGATAATATTCGTGGAAAATGAATTGATGCTTAAAGAATAATGAAAATAGCTGGGTAAACAAACCAATGACAGTTCGTTTCAAAGGTTCTCATCACTGGCCGAGTGGATAAAACCACTGAACACTGGTAGTTGGATCAGTCCAGAACCTGCGTTGGCCAACGGGCTGGCTGCGTGGAAGTTTTCCGGGCTTACTCTACGTATCTAACATCCGGGGGCCAGTTTCCCACAGAAAATGCTCCCGGGAGACACTTTACCCTTGGTAAATCGTTCATGTGTTGTTCCTTATACCATCAATCTAATCCGTTTCCAACAAAACAAGATATATCGTTAGCTTATTTATTCAGCTCCTTACCAAGCAATGCGCTAATGAAACTGGAAATTTTATGGCGGAATGATGAAAAAAAATCCTTTAATTGGAAATTGACATAAATTTTAAGCGTTAAAGAATGAATGTAATTCAATCAATTAAACCAATCATATTAATTTTCCCCATTTTTATCATTATAATAATTAAAATAATTTCAAAATCAAACATATGCAAGTTTTCAAAATTTCAAATAATTTCAAATAATTTCAAAATCAAACATATGTAGTTTTGAAAATCCAATAAATTGGATTTTCTGAATTGATATATTCGATTACTTCTTCAGACCTAACAGAATGCATAAAGACAAGGCAAAACATCAAAAAGATTAGCACATCAAGGATAGATAGATTTTTGTAGAAAACTCCCTGCGGTCAGCTCGTTAGTCAGGCTCGAACCTACGACCAGTGCTCAGTAATTTTATCCATTTGTCCACTCGGCCACTGGTTGATCTACGAGCAAACACAAAAAATTTGGCAACTTATATGTATATAAAATATATATATATAATATATACAGCAAGTCTTTACCAGATGGTTCTCACTTAATTAACATCGTGGAAACTCAAGGGTAAGCGAAAAGATATATATATAATAAAACCAATTTTATCACAGGCCAAATAACATAAACAAGATCTAATTCGGTTAATATTGTTCTAATTGGATCATGTTTGCAACCTTCAGCATTTATTTCTCACCTCAGAATCAATTTCACTATTTATAAAGAAAATTCAAGAAAGATAATTGTAAATTTGATCATTTGTGACTATTTTTATAAACACAAAATTAGAAAAAAGGAGCACTATAGATTTTTCATCCAAGTAGAAAACATTAAAAAAAAAAAAATGAAACTTTTAAAATCAAATTTATTTTATTTGATTATTAAATTATAAGACTTTAAAATTATTTTTAAAAAATTTAATTAAAATAATCTTTGTATCTGTGTGTTTGCATTTAAAATACATTAGAACTTAATTAATAAATTATTTTATCATCACAGTATTTGTAATTTTAATACTCTTAATTTTCGATTTAAGATAATTTTGTATTTTTACAATACTAAAATAACAATCACGTAAAAAAAGCTGTATCGATATTTCGTAGAAAATGTGTATTTTGGGATGTGACGAACAAGATTCGACTATTTGGAAGAGATGTTCGAGTTCGTGACTGTCTTTAATGTATCCAATACAACTGAAAAAAAATAGCTGAACCTGGTGAAACGATTTTTATGTCGTCACAAATTCTCCATTTTTACGCAATGGTATGTACTGGTTCTCTCAACATTCGATATCTCGAAACCTGAAATTATTAAAATTACAAAGAGCGATAGCGTAACACTTGGACGCTCTGTCTTAGGTACTATCCGGGAAGACATTCTATGGGAAACTGGTCCCTATTTAGATTTAAAGACACGAAGAAAACCTGAGAAACTCCATATGGCCAGTCTATTAGTAAGGAGCAAACCGGCGGCCAACTATCAGTGTTCAGTGGTTTTATGTATTTGGCCGTTATGGGCACTTATAAGATACAAATTCGATGTTCTTTTTTTTAAAATAAGTAATTTTCAAAAATATACCATTTTCTGAGATTGTCATTCAATAAGTCCATCGTTTTGAGTACTCCAATCTATTGTAAGATAAGACTTACATATTTTTATTTTTTCCTTTCTATATTTACCAAAGTTTTGTGTCTTTCAAATTATTATAATTATATCTATCAGTAACATATCCTATTTAATATTATCTTCTCATCGTATTTCCTCTCCTAGATATTCGATAGTTTGAAATATGTTTGACTTTGAAACATCTCATTCAACGAAATCGAATTACAGAAATATGAAGAACTTAATATGAAATTGAGTTTAGTATTTCAGAAAACTTGTTCTCATCTACAAACATTCCAATAATATATTACCATTCTTCTTTTATGGCTGATCTTATTAATTTTTCTTATTTTTTTCTAGAATAATCACATTAAATATAAAAATTCTTAGTAATTTATAAAAATTACAGAAATAATAACCAAATCTCTAATATAATTTGTTATAACTTATACATTGCTGTTCATCAATTAAGCATAACTAAATAAGCGGGATATACTGTATAATCACATTAAATGTTCTTGTTTTTAATAATAGAGTAGGCCTATTCCTATTGGAGACCCTAAGCAGATATGTAAAATTCCGAACGATTACGTAAGGTAACAAATGCCGTTGTTGGAGATTGTTTTGAATTCATTTTAAAAATGAAACGTTATTGAAAAAATAGCCATCTTTTAGACGTAGCCGTTATTGAAAGATTGACTTTATTGTAAAAGTTTTGTATTTATTGAATATAAGAAAATTAAAATAAGATTTTTGAAAATGTTAAAATATTTTTCTAATTGATTTTGAATATGCAAATTTTGAAAAGGCGTAAATATTCTTGTTGCTTTATTTTATATTATTTATAGAAAATGGCACATAGGTACTATACAGATTCATTTTTAAAGGCTATTGGAGTAAAATGTTAATATTAAAATGAAAGCGACGATGAATATCCGTACTTTACCTAACAAAAAACAGTAAATGACCAACAGTTCGAAAATGTCACTTCATACACGTATCTATGATAAGCGTGGTGGAAGGGCAGAGAAGAAATGAATTGAAGGATTGGTTGGGTGACTTGTGGAGACATGAAATGCGTTTATAGGCAAGGTTCCGGTGTATGTTAAAACCAAAGCATTTGTATATATATGTATAAACACAAAACGGGTCATGTTGCATCAACAGAGAGACGGACGACGTCACTGATGTAATAGAAATCTTATGGCGATAAAATAAGAGGAGAGAAACCGATCAACAGATAAAACATGAAATTGTTAGGATAGATGGGATGAGAAAAGTAAATCGAAGAAAGAGTGGAAATTGCTGGAAAAGATTTCCAATGGGCCAAAAATGATTGAAAAAGAAGCTATTGAAAGATTGGAAACAGAACAGTTTCAAGCTGATGTTTCAAAACTTATGAATGTTTAATCTTGTTTCTAAACCATTTTCAAATATTGAGAGAACAGACTGAAACAGATTTTTCAGCCTATTCTTCCAATATTTTGAAACGACTTCAAGAAATTAGAGATGTAAGTTATAAACCAGTATATCTACGATTCACAGGTATTCATAATGATGGTATATACTATATAGCATTAAGTGTTCTTATTTAGACAAGTTTCTTTATATTCTTTAGTAGCGTAACCAGATCCGACGTAAAGTGGGGGCCCAAGTTAAAATTTAAATAAATCACTATGCATTTTAATTTCAGTTTTTGGTACTTTAATACTTACGTATATAATGAATTATAACAAACACATATAAAGTACTAGCTCCACAGTTAAATTATTTTTCCTATATTTAGCATTTTTATTAGTTTCCTACGAATTTTTAAACTCAGAAAATTGCAAATAATTAACGAATTCGATTTTCAAAATTCTGAACCATATATTTATAGAAGAATTAAGTGGAATTCCGTTTCTTTTGAAACGGAATTCCACTTTATTCTTCTATAAAAAACTTTTTTGTTCCGTTTTCAAGGATTTTCCCATTAAAAAACGTATTAAATTTTTAACGCCATCTGCTAAAGATTACAAAGAAGTTACAATAAGCCTTAAAATATTTAAAATAAGAAAATGATTGAAGAATTTTACTATAAAATTTATTACTTTTTTTCATGATTTAGCATTAATATTATACAATAATTCAGCATGATATTGCAGTAAATTTACATTAGCGATATTGCATTTCTTTAAAATATAAAATAGAAAGAATTAATAGGCTATAGAATATCGTATTTTAAAGCATTTTTAAATATTTTAACTCGTTTAAAATAATTAAAACCGTTAGAAGAGTGTGTAAATAAATTGTGATTAAAAAATATATTTTTAAAAGATTATTATTATTTTAAAAAGTACAAACAAAATATTGTTAAAAAGTTTAAATTATTAAAAATGTAGAAAGTGAATACTCGAAAAGATAAAAATAGAAATAATGAGTGAAATAAAGTTAATAAATGAAGATAATGAATACAATGAATGATGATAACTGGCAAGTGATATGAATTTATATTTTATATCAATGGAGGAATATATTTTTAGAATAAATAATTTTTCATTATAACTGATATAATTAATCTTTTTATATAATATAATATGAACATAAATTTTATTACACAATATATCTTAAAATTCAACTGACATAGAAAGGAAAAGAAATAAATGTCAGATTTAAGATTTAAATTAAATTTAAAATTATATAACTTAATTCTTATATTTAGGTTATATATTATACAAATATTTTAAATTTAATTAATTGAATCAAAGTTCAAAACATTTGATTACAAAGAATTTGAAGATGTTTCAGTGATCGAGTGGATAAAATTACCGACCACCCGGGTTCGTGCTTCATCAACGGGTTGGCCACGTGGAGTTTTCCGGTTTTTATTCACGCGAATAACACCCAAATAGGGCCAGTTTCCCATCGAAAGTTGTTTCGTGTGGTACCCGTTCTTGGCAGATCGCTCATTCGTTGCGTTGCTTTATTCCATTAATCCAATTAAAAATGTTATGGCTTAAAATATTTTATTTTACTTTCTAACGTTTTAAATGTTACGAAAATGAGTTAATTAATCACCTAAATAAATATGGGTTATTTTTTAACATATCGCTCCGTGAAGACTAAGACGGCTGTTTCTCCATACCCATCAGGAGTTCAGTCAGGTGCACGAAGCGGACACCGGATGATGAGAGTCGGAACCCATATATTCTGGACTTGCTGCCCATGGAAATTTCCTGGTATTCGCCCAGATTCTATCCGGAAAGGCTATAATGCCTTAACCGCCACGGCTGTTAATATGAAGGCTGCTGAAGTGGGTGTACAGGGTATTCACTGTACGCCGGCATCCGTTATCTTGGCGATACCAAAAGACATTCCTAGGTGCCCGATTTGAATTATTCAATGACAAAAAATGGAACAAATCATTACGTTAAAAAACATCTCACGAATTTTAATGGTCTGACGCTTGCATTATATATTTACATGGATTTATAGTATTTAATGATCAAGCGTATGGGCATTTATGGTGCTGATGTTGGTGGTGACTTTCTCGTCCTACGAGGAGTAACTGATACGAACTAGTATATAAAAACGTTTCCAGACGTTTATACGATCCTAGCTCAATTCAATTTTGATGATACCCTCGGGCGCGAGATACCCTAGCGGCGTTGTCAATATAAGTTATTTCTTCGAAGTCTTTGCAAATTTAGTGGGAGACAAAAATATTTCGATTTTCTTTCGCACAATAAGGATGGCGACGCGTCGTCACGTGGCGTGAAAACTAACGGAAACAAATCATTAAATATTAGAAAATGCTTTGCATTTTGATAAAGTTAATTGGAACAGTTTGTCGATCCATCTTTCTAAAAATATGGGAAGTTGGCGCTAGCGATAACACGAAGATGAATGCATTTCGGTAAGTATCGTTTTGTTTTTATTTCGAACAAAATTTTCTCTAACATTTCTCCAAACTTCCTTTTGGTCTTGTCTCTTTAAAAATACAGATGGACATTGGAAGGTGATGGACCAAAGATATGCCGTGTAGTGTAATTAATTACTTTGTTGCAATCTTTACGGCTATTCTTTATCGTAAAAGAATGCCCTTCAATTTCTCGATTAAGGATTTTAATTCATGAGAATATTTTGAAATTTCAAAATTTTTGTAAATATTCTTATTGTTACTTATTACGGATACAGAAAAATGTTTTCAACCGTGATATTGATCATGGTTGAAGACATTTTGAATATCAATATCATCAATAATTATATGTGATGTTTCTGATTTAAAAATAGCGCCATTTTGGAATAGTTTTATAATTTCAGTTGGACGGTGGCTTTGAATTCAGAAATATCACTTTATGTATGTTAAGAATGATATTATACAATAATATGCTATTTATACCGTGTATTTTCTATTTATCTAGGCTATATATAATTCTAGTTTATATTTAATAATAAACTATCGATCTCTTGATGCTTTTATTGAATATACGTATTGCGCTCGCGATGATTGAAAGTTTAACAATTACTTGTGCTGTTAATTTAGTAAACGCATAAATTACTAAACAAAAGCAACATCTAGTCTTATTTCGCGTTAGCCCATGAGTACTTTCACACGAGAAAACACAAGTTTGAACTAATTACGGTTATTTGACGGAAGAATTGTCTTATAAATACATTTGTAATTGAGTTGCAATTTGAAAAAATTGTAGACTTTTAAATTCCCACTGTCGTCTGTCTGTTGTCTGTCTGTCCTTCCTTAATCTCGAGAACGGTGTTAGATAGATGAGAGTCGAGACCATATATGGAATGCTTATGGATTAAGAATATGATTAAAAATTGCAGCACGGCATTACGATGATGTCACAATAAATAATTGTTTTGTCTTCAATTATGAACTGTGGTTTGTTACCAAAATGGAAAAAACCTTCTCGCTTCAACAGGAATTAACACAAAATCCCAATGTTATGGATAAAAAGCTAGCATACCGCTTATAAATTGACAAATATATAAATTATAATTATATTGATACATTATCCACTATCTTAACAAAAGTAGATTATGAAGGCAGTTTCGTAAATGCTGAGCCAAGTTTTCAAAACAGAAAACGAATTAGAGGACCAAATCTAGAATGTGCTCTATTTGAGAACTATACAAAATACGTCATTCTCAAATATAAAAAGCAGAAATATCCCCGTGAATGGGGAAAATGTTTTAGGAGAGTCTTATAATTCCTAACGAAAATGAGGGTTTCTCAACAAGTTGGTTGCAAGATTAAAGAACACAAGAGTTTCACGAAGTAAATAATTTGGTGTGAATCACAATGATATTTATCGTTTTTTAAAAATTTTAAGAGAAATTGCATTTTAAACAAAAAATGTAGTTTTTTTTAGCTAAAAAAGTGTGATGTTAAGATAAACATAAACATAATAAAATGCAATGAAAATAATTAAAGTTTGTAATAAAATTTGCATTCGTGTCATTGTGAGTGCGTTAGAAGTATTAATAAAATTCTTTTTAAAAATGCATAAAGTGTTGTGACTTTAACCCAATTTTTAATTATACGTATTCCCATATTTGTTTTCCATAATTTATTTACATATAACTCAGATTTTATTGTAATGTATAATATTGTGTTGTTGTCAAAGCAACGTTTACTTTCAGAAGCTGAAATTTTTAAAATATTCACGTCACTGTCGTAAGAAATGCATAAATGTATTATTATAAACAAACCGTTTTGACTACAAAAAATCAGTTTTGAATATCTTAAAATTAGTTGGTTTTTGTATAAAATTTGAATAGTTTATAAGAATTTCGTGATACATACATTAGTTATATGAGATTTGTATATATTTAACGTAGTTAAATACGGCATGAGAGATGTTGATGATATCAAAAATTTATTATATTCACATAATGAGTTGTATCGATTTTCGTAATATATTATCGAAAGCAGAAGTTATTACCAATTTTATCCAATTTACAATGAGTCGCATTGCGTTAAATTATCCCTGCGTAGGTACGAAAGTTTGTGATTAAACATCTCATTATAATGGGATACGTCGTTGGATGTGGATGTATACCATTATAATGAGATACTTCTTGGCATCATATTACAGACGTATTTTTTCTTTGTATAGTTGTATCATTATGTCCTGTAGACGAACATCATTTCGTGAAAATACGCATGAAAAGTCAGAAAGCTTTTCAGTTTGATCTGATTTCAGAAAATTATTTAAAGATTTTCAGGTTACATTTTGATTTTTTATTGCCAATAGCATGCTTCAATATCACATATTAACGAAATATTTTGCATTTGAATTATGTTTTACGAAAAAAATTATTTGTGAAGAGATATTTCCGAAAACCATTTTAAAGATGACTTATCTCTTAATCAAAACAACCTTATACTTAAATCTTAGATGAGTCTTTCTTTAAAGTTAAGTCAAACCAGAAATTTCTTAT
Source organism: Centruroides vittatus (assembly GCF_030686945.1). NCBI lineage: Eukaryota > Metazoa > Arthropoda > Arachnida > Scorpiones > Buthidae > Centruroides > Centruroides vittatus. Next base: position 1,548,681 of record NW_027121917.1, on the reverse strand, counting down.
ATTAAAATATTAGCGTTCAGCAATTGTTCCTAATTTTATTTAGTTTTAGAGTAACGTGAAAAACTTTCTTCTTATAGTCTCTTCGAACGAACGAAAAGCATTCGTGTCAAAGATTACTAAAAAAAAAAAAAAAAACGAAACGTTTCATCTGTTATTTGGATTATTTCGAAAGGGGATGAATGCTTTTGATGACACGCATAATTTGAAATTCTTATTTATGAGCAGCTCGTCAATGGCCGAGTAGATAAAAGCACTGAACATTGGGTACGGGTTCATGCCTCACCAACCGGTTGGACACGAGGAGTTTTTGATTTTTAAAACATAAATAGGGGCGAGTTTCCCATAGAAAATCTCTTCGAGAGACACCTTCTCTTGACAGATCACCCATGTGTTGGTTGTCTAACCCCAATAATCACATTCCTTATTCATGAGCAAGATTTTAGAGGGGTTATGCTGAGTTGTCATTGAATAATCAATCTCGTGACAATTCAATATTAAATATTGAATTGTCACGAAGAGTCATTGAATAATTATTTTTATTCAATGAATTTAGATTATTTTAAATTTCTTGTAAGGATGACTGAACTGAAGCTTTTAGCTGAGTTTTGAGTCGTGGGTTATGATTGGTTTTAAATTACAGGTAGGCCTCCTACAACGCAGTACCTTTACAACGCGTTTTCGCTCCAACGCGGTTGGAAAAACGCGGAAATTTTCTTACAACGCGGTACTTTTACAACGCGGTTTAGAGTATTTAGAAACGAATTATCTTTCACATAACAGAAAAATCGCAACAGATCACATAAGTGCAGTGGAACTCGATGAAACAAGCCAAGATCTTGAAATAAGGTCAGTCAAACATTTTCGAACAACTATAAGTGACGATGAGGACTGAATTTGTGAGCATAACATTATGTTTCTTTTTGATTTTGACTTGAAATCATAATCTTTTTATATGATGTTGAATTTTATTTAAGCTTTTTATGTACATAAATTTAAAAAATGATGAAAATGTTACACTATAAAAGGCAGTTTTTCTCTTTTTAGAACTGAATTCCAGTTTTTGTATTAAGTTGGTGTCTCCTATAACGCGATTTCCCACAACGCGGTATTTTCAAGGAATGTGTCTACCGCGTTGTAGGAGGCCTACCTGTATTTCATTTTGAACGATTTTGTCAAGCAGTCAGAAAAAATAAGAAATGACGAAGTCGTCATCTGAACTAATTACAAAACATCGTAGACACGGAGCGATTTTAAAAAAAAAAGATCCGTTATGAACTACTGAAAAATTCTTTATTGCTTAGCTATTTGAGTTACTCATATTTCACGTCCAAATTTCTTGTAGAAAGACATTATCGAGTATTGTTTTTCTGTGTAGACAATCTAGGCAGTTGCTCCATGATCTCTCTTCTCTTCTTCTCGTGTCTGTTAAATATATTTCTATCGCTAAACGACCTTAACAGGATGAAAAATTACTTTTAGAACGTCTACTTAGTTTTTCTTTCGTTTTTCATTTATTCAATACAATGTTCGTTGAAACACATGGAAGTGATGATCTCAATGATTTTGTAAACTTACACTATAATTACTTTTAAACTTTTTATATATTCTAAAAATATTTCTTACTATAAACTGTAAAATTGTCATAGAAGCAATGATTAAAAATATGTTATTATGTTTATTTAATGTTAAAAACAAGTCTAAACAAAATTGATTATCAACACCTTCAAAACGAATAGGTTTTTCTAAAAATTTAATCACTGTTTTCGTTTTATAACTTATTTTATTATTAAATAATTTACTGTCATAATAAAATATTCACGATAAACAGAGTAGTTTTTATATTAAAATGCTTTCATTGCGAAAGGTTTTAAGTCACAATGAATAATTAAATGTGCTTTATAATTATAATAAAAAGTTGATTTCGGAATTTTGTTCATTAGGAAAATTAATTACTCAAACATCACAGAAGAATTTTTACTTTATGAGACTTTTTTTCTTGTAGATTTGACTCAATGAAAATTCTCTCAATTGCAATTGTTTCGGCCAGCATTAACAGAGTTGAGGAAAAAAAACATTTTCTAAAAACTTTTTTTTTCCTTGATTTTCACAATGCTGAAAATATTATAGTCTTTAATCGCTGTAGAATTGTTAAGATTTTAGGACAGAAAACAAGTCGATTATATGCTTTGTTTTGTTTTCGAAGATGTACAGTATCTTCCTCTTCGTTTATGTTTCTGAAGATGCTTTCTCCTGGAAAATTTTTAAAGATGATAAAATATTACTATTGAAATATTTTTAGTTTAAATTCACGAGGTTACAAAGTCAATTCACACTTTAACAATAATTCTCACATAATTCGTATAGTCAATACTTAATAAATTACCAAAATCTATTGTTTTTTTAAATATTTTTTTGCGAAAATACTGTTATTAATTTTAGAATTTTGCTTATGCTCTCCGTTTTCTTCTTTTGACTTCTATTTTCAAACAACCTTTGTCTTAATATCAGTATTTGTCCTTTTGTTCAATTGACCTCAGTTTCATTTTCTGTCTAGAGGAAGCTTTGATTAACTTATTTAGTGGCCGTCTGTCTCCGAATCACTTAACTAGTATTGGTCAAAAAGTTGATAAGGAATGTTTCTGTTCAAAAAAACTAATAATGAACTCTTCTAGAAAGAAACTAAATAACGCACAAATTCTTATTTTCTGAATAGGAGAATTGTTATTCCGAATTCGATCATATTTCTTGCAAATATTAAACGATTTATATTTTGATAGATACATCTTGCATAACATTTTATATAATATTTAATATTTGATAAATGTAATAATATTTATTTAGTCCCAAAACCATTACGAAAACTATCGTATATTCAACTAAGCTGTTTTATTAACAGCGTTTAGCTTCATTTACATCGTTTTAAATTGTTTCCCTTTTAATTGTCTCTAATCACGTTTGAATAATTATAGCTTCAATTGGTAAATTAAAATATACCTCGTCTCCAAATATCGATTTGATTTTCTTTATATTCTCCCTAAAACGTTCTTTCAAAGTTTATTTGAATATTTTTAAATCTATGTCAATTTAATAGAGAATTTTATTTTATATGAGTTAAGGGGGTTCTTGTAGATCATTTGAACATGTAAATTCGCTCATTCCTCATTCGAATTTATTAAATTCTAATCCTAAATTCATGCTACTTTAAACGTTTAAAATATTATTTTTGCTGATTACGTGGCATTCAACTGAAATTTAATAACATTCTAGAAAATTTATTTTAAATGAAAAGAAAACTGTTTTGTAGAACTGGCGAATGAATTTTATATTCCATTTAATATTTTCTTACACTTTTAAAGTCTTTCTATTTTTTTAAAAAAAATGTGAATGTTTTAAAATCAATTAGAAAAAAGTTTTAGTCACATAAAATAATATAATAATTAATACTTTTTAAAAAATAATATGAAAATAAATTACATTGTCGTAAGCATAAAGTTTGATGGTCGATTAACATTTAACCTTCATTTTCTATACATTATTTAGGCTGTAAGAAAGCGAAATGCGATGTTACAGCATTTGTGTCGACAAACAGCAGATAAATCTATTTTACGCACCATTTATTTAGCAAAATTTCAGTCATTTATTGATTACCGTCTTTTAATACAGAGTCTACTGCTTCTACTTATATCCGAAAGATCAAATAAATCACATATTTAAAATGTTATTGAATTCTTAAATGTTTCTTATCTGAATTTACAAAATTTTAAAATTTCTGTAGCTGTTCGCCAGATCTTCACTAACATATTTTATCTTCTCTTTGACCCTTCACATACCAAAGAAGAGTTTTGAAAATGAAGCATTATTTGCAGGCAATATCAAATTTTTAGTTTGTTATTTTAAATAAAATTGTTTACAATGGGAAAAAATTTGTTTAAAATTCGACTCTTTTTATATCTGATTATTTAAAACTTGTACTTTGATATAATTATATACTTTAAGTGATTATTGATAGAGCATAATAAACTACCTAAATTGAAGGAATTCAAGCATGCGAGCTATCTATTTCAGACATCGAGTTTTCAAATTAATCAAGTATAATCACTGTTTAGTAAACTAATGCAGCATTTATATATATCTATCGTCACGAATACATCTGTTCTATTACAAAATAATCAATCGAGAATCTAGAAGCGTACTAGGGTAGGAATTTGTTGCACTAATAGGAAATTCCCATAACGATACACTTCAAAATAAATATATTCCCTGCACAAAGTCCAAGAGGAAAGAAATGTTCTATTGATAAATTTTAATTATTTTTTCCCAAAAATCATGCGATATTTTTTATAAATACTTTGTTTAAATAGAAATAAACTTTTTTTGTGTTCTATATCCGTTTGCCATAAATGTATTAATGTGAAATAATTAATAATAATAATAATAATAATAATAATGCCATAATTAAATTATTGAAGTGAGTTTAATATCATATTTTATAAATAACATAAAAATTGTCATAAGAGATAAAGCAGATAATAAGTTGGCCTGTTTCATCTCCTGTGATGAAACAGATTACCTTGAATCAATGATTTGTTTTTTTTTTTCTTTTTCGGTCAGTAGTTAAAGAGGAGAATCACACATGATCTAATTTTTAAATTAGATTAAATTCTATTGGATTTTGACAGATATAATCACTATATTTATTTTTTTATTTATTTATCTTAATAATAACGTTAAATTTATAGGCTACGTAACAATTATTTGTTAATACTCGATTTTAAATTTAATCGCATTTTATATTTAATACATGATATAAACCGCTTTGATAATTTATGCTAAGATGATTTAATTGTATAAATTTAAGCGTATTGAATTTATATCCAATGCGTTTTGAAATCTCAATTTCTTTACTCTTGATTATATTACGTATTATCTACATATATAAATTGGAATGTCTGTCTGTCTATCGGTTCTCTATACACTTCTAAACTCTTTGACCGACCTGGACCAAGTTTTTCAGAGTTGCTCTCTAGGACTCCTCGGAAAATATAGGCTACCAAGAAACCCGAACATCCCACTCCTCCCCTTGACACTTCGTGATAAATTTAGCAATGGTAGGCCAGAATAACCAAATTTTTAATGTAGTTTTTATTTTAAATATTTATTTTTATTACTTTTTGCCAAGGCAGTATCTGCTATTTAAGTAAATGATATGTTTAAATTTAATGTATTATTCATTTTATTTATCTTAAATAAACAAATTATTTATTAATATTTATTTACTGCATATCTTTTGTATAAATCCAGTTCTTTTTTATTTTTACCATTAATATCAAAACAAGAAAATAATAGAAAGCAACATTAAATGCCAAAGACATTAGCTTATTTATCACTTAAATTTCTAGAACGAAAGCAGGGAAAAAATCTTTAACGATTTTTATGATTTTTCTACAATAGAACATTAATAAATACTTAAAAATCATAAACATAAAGAAATAATAATCGAGGAGAAAATGTCTTCTTTACTTTATAAATTAATAAATCGTAAGAAAAGATGTGTAATCGTTGTTAACAACTAGCAAAGGATCGTTTATATTCATTAAATTCTTTTATATGATTTTATCGTTTCTGTTACTGTGAAGGTTATGCATTTATTAACCATTATTTTCTACGGATGCTAGACTGTAAGTGACAAAGATTACATTATTATATCATAATAAATGGACATTTAACTTTATGTCGTTCCTCCTTAGGAGGTGTAGATAAAATATTGTGTGTAGCATCGTAGATAAGTTATATATATAATAAATAGGCAAGTGTCACGCAAACTGTATGGTATCGTTCAATGCGGATCCAGAAATTTTACAGGGGATGCAGAAAGGAAATAACTAAGATACCCGGCTTTACTCGGGAAAAACCCTCAGAAGGGGGTGCAGCCTCACTCTAAGCACCCTCTTAAATCCCCCTTGGTATAGTTTTACTTCCCCAGCTGTTATATATAACAGAAAAAAAGTTTGACGATCGGTCAAAAAATGACCCCTCCAACATTTTTACATTTTTGGCTCAGGACACCTTGAAACGTCGAGAAATGAAAAGAAAAAAATTCGAGGTGTTTTCTGTATGTATGGATGTTAGTGTGTGTTTGTATGTATGTGTGTATGGCACGATTTTCTTTACCTTCTTTGAAGCTTAACAACTCCTGTGCTTTTTGTCAAAAATTTCCGAAATTTTGCAGGGAGGTTTGTGTATTAAGAAAATTCATGCTATTAAACTTTGGTTAATGTTACTTTAGGTGCCAAGATGTCGGCTCGTCTCTGATTCCAGCAAGGAAACAGTGGGACGCACGTTCTAACCTAACCTAACCTATTCTAATAAATTACCATAATTATCAGCAACCAAATTATTAGAATAGGTTAGGTTAGGTTAGAACGTGCGTCCCACTGTTTCCTTGCTGGAATCAGAGACGATCCGCCATCTTGACACCTAAGGTAACATTAACCTAAATTTTGGTGATTTAAAGGTCGTAGTGGTGGGGAGATAAAGGGTGTACTGTCTATGTATTTCCAGTAGGGTCAGACTTAACTTGTTATTATCATTTACAATTTTTTATAAAACCTATCCCTACCCTCAAAATTAAGCTTTTTTCCCATTTTATAATAGTTAAAATTATAAAATGTTTTAAAATAAAATATGATAACATGATGATGGCGCCACCAAATATTGCCGGGAAAGTTAGGCAACTTGTTGCTGGATTTTTTCAATTGGTATTACTTACACTGTCATCATTACCAAAAGTATGTAAGTAAATATAGTTTATAAGTTTATGTAGAAACAAATTTTTACAGGTTCATGATTTCGATTTCCATGAGTATTTACTAAAACTTTTGACAATATGACAATAAAAATTCTTTACAAAATTATTTCATTTTTAGAAAAAAAGAATTATTTTTAATTTTTAAAATATGCCACAAGTTATATATATATCTATTCATTTTCTCTAACTTAAGGAATGTGTAATCTAAATTATTTAATAAAATTAATAAAGTATCGAAAAAGATGCTAAATATTTTGTATTATCGGATAGTTAGGAACTATTTGATGAATACTTTATAATCACTTACCACTTATTAAGTACGAGGCACGTTTCCTTTTATAAGTACGTAAGGATTATTCTTTTATTTTTTATATTTTTTTTTGTTTTGTTTTATTAAACGAAAATGAATTCTTTTGTCAAAAACAAACAAATGATGCTGTTTGATAATAAGACCTGATTTTAAGATATGTTTTAATTATCTTAAAAAAATAAGCAATTAATATGTATGAAGGCATTGAAAATTATCGAAGAAATTTTTATTTATTTTACTAATATAAGACGTAGATATTAAAGACCTAATTAGTTTTCTTTGGTAGAAAAGAATATTAGTTTTATATAATTATCCACATCTATCGTAAAACTCGTAGATAAGTCTTACAAGTTAGAAAATAAAACATTAAGATGCACATCAAAACATAATAATACTGTTATTACGTTGATGATGAAAACTGAAGAACTATAATATCATATTTATAACAAAATTTTAATATACTATAACCGAAAAAAATTATTATTATACCTATTATAAAATTACGCAGTATATTTATCAAATATAATATAAAATAGATTTTTAATATTTGATTAATATATCGGTTCGGTAGTTTATGTTAAAAGTCAATATGAAAAATCTTAAATACAGTTACAGTCAAACTTCGTTATAGCATCTTCCTAAAGTGCCTCCATAATAAAGTGTCAACGAATGAATGAATCTTTCTTATAAATATTAAATAGAGAGTCATTCGACGTTGGAAATAACATTGTTATTACTAAATTACGTGACTTTTAACATTTGAAACTGAAATCTGTAAGTATTGTTTGAAGTTTTTCAATTTAGAGCCTTACTCGATTTAAACGGGCCAATAAGTACTGGCGCTAAATCTAAGTTTGACTATATATTTTATTTAAAGTTACGTACATATTAAATGTAGATATAATAAACCGTTAAACATACATTTAAAATATTTTAAAAGAAATATATTTATATATTATTTATTTAAACTGTAGAATATTACATAAAACTTTGACATAAATCATTACAAAACTTCTATCTTCAAACATTTTAAGTCTATAACATTCAATATTGAAAAATTGATATTTAAAGTAAAATTTATGAAAATGATTTATAGATTTAATTGAATTAATTTATTTTAAAAAATATAAATTTTTCAGTTTTTTCGTCCATAAATGTTATTTAGTAGCATGCATTTATTTACCATTATAATAAATTGATTGTAAATATGTTCTATTGTAATTGCTTAATTAACTTAATACAGTCGAACCTCCAATAACAGCAACCTTTCAATAACTACCATCTCTAAACAGTGGCCATTTTTATGTTTCGTCAAAGGCCGTTGTTCAGAGGTTTAACTATATAAACTTCTATAGTTTTAAAAAATGGATTTAATAAATGACAAACATATTAGAATTAAATTTCTTTTTTTGTATTGTTATTAGTGAAGAGACATAAGAAATGTAGAAAATTTCGTTTAATATTATGTAATCCTTGATGTAATTATTTATTTAAAAAAACCTAATATTAAACATTTTATGAATAGAAATATTTGAGTAAATTATTTATTAAAAAATTTTTATATTAGAAATTGAATACAGTAATAATTGTTATTATTGTAGTTTTTGTTATATTATTTATTTTTACTCTGTAATTCTTTTGTAAAATAAATTTATTTAGAAATTTATTATAGTCTCTCTCTATTATTTTTATTATCAAATTTAAAATTACGAAGATGTATCTAAAAGAAATGTAATAATAATAATAATTATTACATTATTACATAATTTAATACATAAATTAATACATTAATACATAAATTATTACATAAATTACAAAGCATGTATACATAACTCTATTCTAAAATTCTTGCAATTATCCTTAATAAGCTTTTAAAATATAAAATTCCTTAATAATAAATTAAGGAATTTTATATTTTAAAAGCTTATTAAGGATAATTGCAAGAATTTTAGAATAGAGTTATGTATACATGCTTTGTAATTTATTTTTATTTATTAATATTTATCCTTTACTACATATTATGTCTTTATAGTAACTAAAGAAGCAATTTAAAAATGCAAAAGTAAACCTTTCTTACTTCATTTTTATTCAGTTTTGCCCTGAGATAGATAAAGAAAAATATTTTAATTTTGAATTGTCATGAAACATTTATTAATTCAATTATTTATTCCCTTAGTTTGGCTGAATTTAATGAGCAGTTCATCTTTGTTTATTAATTTTATAATTTCAAATTTTTTGTCTTGAATATTTTTTTAAAAAAATAAACTTTTACAAGTCTGTTAGCTATCATTAAACACTTTTTTTATTTTTTTAAATAGAGGAGTCTTATGGTTAACTCTAGAATTAATAGTGTGTGATATAGAAAAACCAAGAAAACCGAATTTAATCTTTTTAAAGAGCAAATCAATTTAAATCAGCGAATGTTGCGGGAAATCAAGAAACTTTTCAGCATAAGCTATTTATGTTAAAACATTGTTTTTAAAATTCTATTAAAGTAAGAAAATCTTTTTTTTTTTTCCTTTTTTTTCTAAATGAAAATCTAATTATCTTCGGAAAAAAACACAAAAATAGTTTGTAATAATTTCTGTACTTGTATTAATCATTTATACAATTATTTTTGTGACACTGTCACGTTTTAGTTACGGTAAAAACTGTTTTGATATGATTTTCTGTTTAGACTACATTGGCACGGATCATTATAATTTTATTATTAGAACAATGACAGAATTAAAAATGTGCTTCTTAATTTTAAATAGCCTAATCGTAGATAAAAATTTGAATAAAAATAAAGAATAAAAATATAATGACGTACTGTACTATACAGCAGCCATCTAACAGTTTATTATTGTCTTTACTTTTGTAATTATCCAACCGTTCACTTACGTCGTATATCAACAGAATAAAAATTATAAAATATCAAAAAAATAGAACGGTTGCCCCATTTACAGAATGTATTATAAGCTACAGAAAATAAAGAAGATTTTGCGCATTGCCACAGTTACTATACATATGTGTATATATATATATATATACTGAGGACATTTTTATATTTTATATTCTTAAAATCTATATTCTAACAGACAGAATAGCAGAAAATGTTCTTAATAAAACTTTTAAAATAAACGAGAATATGGCACATATTTTTAACTTTATTTTCCTCAAAAATATGTGCCATATTCTCGTTTATTTTAAAGGTTTTATTAAGAACATTTTTTGCTACAGCACAGTTTAAATAGATTTTAAATAGAAAATACACGAATATGAAAAATGAATTTTAGTATTAAAAAAGATAAAAGATAAAATTGAAAGTGTTTAATAAGTTATTAGCAGAGCGCGCGAATTAAATGGAGTGAAAATAGTTCTTTCTGAGTGGATGAAAAAGAATTAACTGCTACAATAAATGAGTGTTGGCACATATTCTTTTGTTCGTAAATCAGAATTTATGAAATGACTTAACGATGAAATGGAAACTGTTTTTCAAAAACTATAATGGATTTTAGATTAAAAGTTTCTAATAATACGAGCGAAAATCAGTTTCTCATCGATCTCTTCAAAAGGAAAGTTGACAAGTTATAAAGGTCATTTCGTGTGTGGAAAATTGAGTGTAAAGGCTCAAAATATTGACATAGCAAAAAATAAACATCGAACGAACTCGAAGTACGATCATTGTCGTAAAGGATGAAACAGCAACCAAATTATAATGCAGCCTATATTATGGGCTGGATTTGCACATAAGCTAAATAAGCTGCAGCTTAAGGCCACAGATTATGAGTCGATAACTTAGGGCAAAGGTGGGTAGACTGTTGTAAGATAACGGTACTTATAATATATTCTAATTCACGCGGTCATCGAATGATTTAAAGAAATAACCTCGATAATAATAATTAGAATGATTACAAATATCATATTTATTATTAGAAAATACCAAATATAAGAAACAGTCAATATAAAATATTATTTTAATGTGAAATCATGTAAATTGATGCAGATTAGGAAAAGCCGGTAAATAAAAAAGAACATCGCCAAAATTTAGTCTTGCCCAAAATTCGTTCGCGGTCTACCGGTGGACCGCGATCGACGTTTTGCCCATACTTGACTTAGATCCTCACATGTATCCCTATTTGATGGCGGTGAACGGTCTGTTATATGTTATAACTTAGGGCCACAACAAGTCATGTCCTACACCGTAAAGAAGGAATATACGAAATATACAGGAAATTAATCGAAAATATATATATATTTCATTTTTGAGAAACATGATATGCACACTACAATATGTTTAAAACGGATTTCGATTAAGTTAAAAGCAAAGGAAGACGACGAACGGATGATTGATTCTGCAGCTATATCGTATGTGGCATCACAGAGAGAACATATTAAACGTATTTTTTCTATCAATTTCGATATTAGAATGGGAAACAATAGCCAACTATTGGGAGAAAAACAGTAATTTATTTTTATTTTGAAGGTAAAGAACTGTAATTGAAACAAATATACAAGAATAAAGGCATGTTGATTATTATTCTTATAACAAGTATAACTGAAATAATCGGAATTTTCGTTCTTTTATCGCTTGTGTTGTGATGTAAAACTTTAACGAAACATCTGTTATTATGTAATTATTAATTATTTTGAATGAATTGGAGAGCATCATCAAAGTCGATGATATTTCGAAGATGAGTTGCCTGAATGTTTTAGGCTAAATGCCAAGTGAAACTGGATGTAACCAGTCTGGCCTATTTTGTAATATTTGTATGTTACTGGGTCACTCTAATTGGAGACCGTCTGACGTGCCTTCAGCCCGAAACCAAAAGTCTTTTATTTTGCCTCTTTTTTCTTACCTAACACTAACAGATTCTTTTAAGAATTCTTGATGACGGCGCGATATTTTTATCCGTAAAATTGTGTTTTACAAGCAACAATTTCAATCAAATAGAATGTAGGATATCAACCCGCTCATTTAAAACGAAAGAAATTAACGTTTATCAACTATTATAATTTAAACATAGATGGAGATACGAATCAAAATACAAACGTGGAGTTGCCATTTTTGTCTTTTATAGATGAAAAGAAGATAACATTCTGTGAGAATTGAGGCCTGTTTTCATTGGCAGTAATATCCTAGCACTTGCAAACCGATGAGTGTCGCGACGTGCCGATTATTCATTTAACAGACGAGAATGCTACGAGGGTAGACATCGAGTCGGGAATCACTGATTCCATGTCAGAGGAGAAAACAGTATTGTGGTCACGTGACGCGTGCGACGAGTCAGTTGGGTCAATGCCACCGTCTGTCTTGGTTGGAAAATTCATCAGGCTATAAACATGCCGAGAAACGTTTTACTCTAACGGATAATTCCACGATTGTATACGAATTAATGCATTAATTTCAGTTCACTTTCCTTTTTATTCCGCGTAATCTTATAAATTCCAACTGCGTGAAGCCGAAGAAACGCCTATTTGGCATTGATTCTCTCTCTCTCTCTCCTCTTTATCGTTAGTTACATTTAATAATCGATTATAGGATAAAACCAAATTAGATGAAGCATCGATTACCAATCGTAAATCGTAATATTCTACTTAAGTCAATGTGCAGACAGAACAAAAAACAAAATACACTTAAAATAAACTTCTGAGAATGTCGTTATTGCAGGAACTTGCGAACTTGACCTAATATTCTTTTTTTATTTTTATTATTATTTATGCATTCATTTCGCAAAGAGTCCGTTTCCGTATAACAAACTGAATGACTATTCTGATAAAGTACTTTAATAAAAATATATTCTGTAAACTAACCAATAAAAAAGCTGCAAGAATAATATATATTTATTATTATTTTTTTCCTTCTATTCTTCCTGACGCAATCTATAAAATGAACATAAAGAGATTATTTAACGTTATCTCAGTGAGGTCGATCGTTGTTGGCTAAGCATTAAATAAGCTGTTGAAATTTTAATATAAATATATTAAATTATAATTTATGTTGATGTAAAAACATATTTTATTATTCTTTCTAATTTTAAATACGATTAGATTAAGTAATATAAGAAAAGAAAGGAAGAGGATATTTAAACGAAAAAGAAAAATTTTCCAGATTTTGGAAAGATGTTCAGAGTACTGTACATTATAAATTAAACTTTAATATAGTTGAAAAAGCTCTTATCTAACCGTAAAATTCTTGAATATTTATCAAAAAAGTGAAGGAATGAAGTAGTTTTGATATATAACACATAATCTTATTGTCTTTCTGAATAAAAATATATTTGGTTTATTTATTGATTTGACAAATACACTATTTATTCATCTATTAGATTACAATGAAAATAAATACAAACTAATAATTAAATGATTATGTATCAAATATTACTTAAAAATAATCTTATATTTTGAAATTAATCTGTTAAAAGTTTGGAATTTATATTTCAGATTATTCCAAATGTTTAGAATTTTCTGAACGTTTTTTGTTTGGGCACTAAAAGGGCCTTTCGTACTCAATCGTGGATTCGGGCAATGACAACGGATGGCCCTCCTGACATCCCCAAAAACTTCCTGCGAATCGATTCTGGGTTCTCCAGAGCAGCAGGCTGACATCTTGACCGCTTCGGCTATCTGGCGGTTACTTATTTATTTGTTTATTTATTTTTCTAGATCTAAAAGATATCAGTTAATTTTTTTTCTTAAATTCTTTTTGTTTAGTCTTGTAAAGAAATAAGTTATTATACAAATTGATTTTGCTTCATGCTAGTATTGTGAAGAAATGTTAATTAAACTCCGGTATACAAAAGAAGAGTCAGCTTTGATTTTTGCTCAAGGACTTTTGTTTTCTGGCTGACTCTTTAAAATATTCTCAGAAGGAAAAAAGGTGTTAACAACTAAAAATAATATATATGTAGTTCATTTTAGAAATGTTAATTCTTTCTACACAGTGTAAGGTGCATGTTTATTCATAGAAAAAGTTACTATAAAAACAAAACTATATTTTATTAGTTAGGAGCTTGTTTTAAAGGTTAATTTCCGGACAAATATTTTTAAATAAAATAATAAATGACCAAGTTTTTAGAATACTTTTAATCAAGTGATTTTATTTGTAATATAAAACTTTTCGCTTTTAAAAATTCACTACTTATTTTATCTCAACTGGTAATATTCTAAAAAATAAATAAGTAGAGCTTTAGAATGTAAAGATAAAAAAAGTCTTTCACTTACAATTTTTTCTGTCCTCCTGCTATCGAAAATTTTAGTCCTTAATAAATAATTAAATTAACACGATAATGAAATAAGGCTTATACTTTTCTGCAAATATTAACTAAGATAATCAAATAAAGTTTCATTCAGTTAAAAGAAAACACGAAAGTAATTTCTTTCGTGTTCTTCCCTCGAGGCTGATACCACTGCTTAAACGTAAAAGAGAGATAAGAAGAGGGGGGAAATATCCCTTTTCACTTGAAACCTCTTAAAATACGTTCACAAAAATGTTTATATTTTTATGAAATAAAAGTTTTTAAATACGTTTTAAATATAAAAATACTATTTTATTTGTATTTAGAGAGATAATAATAATTATTATTAATATTGTTTCGGCTGTAAAACACCTGCAGATTATCATTTACGTCCAGGAAATCGAAAGTTAATGTCTTCTAGCTTGATACTGCTTATATACTTACAAATTACTTTTTTGGATTTTATGTTAGAAATTTCAAGAGAAGAATTAAAAAATACATTTTTAATTAAATAAACGCGATTATATATAGGCTATTTAAAGCTTTTAGTTAGTCAGTTCATTAAGCAAAATTGATTAAAAATATACTTTTGCTACTTTGTCACCGTTCGAGAAGTATAATTAAAAGATAGCTTATTGTTATTGTTATTTTTTAATTCATCCTTGGATAAAAATTGATAATTTACAAACGTTGATTTACTTGTTTTATATTTCCATAGATTTTAAGAGATCACAGTATAAAATACATTACAGAAAACCGAAAGTTTCGGCAGAAGACTTGAAAACAAATGATCTCTCTAAGACTTTTTAACGAAAAAAATCGGCAGAAAAAGTAAAAAGTCTAGAATTTCTGTTCCATTCCTGAACTTTTTTTTACCACAGAATCGTATCATTCAATTTTTCATCTCATCTGTCAATCTTATCACGAATGTGGTAAGCCAGAGAGTGATGAATGTTCCGTTAGTGTGATATTACGTAATTCAAACTGTAGATAACAATGATTTAAACCAAGATTTAGCCTCAACCAAATTATAAAACATTAAGATGAAGATTAAAGTTGAAAATAACATTTTGACATCTGTACAATAAATTTATCTTTGTGTAAGAATCATATGCGAAAATAGTCATAATCAATATTTTTTATTCATTTTATCTTATAAATAAATATATACTTGTCAGATATTTAAAATATTTTAAAAGCTTTAAAGTTTTTCTTTTATTAATTATAAAATGAATCTACATTAAAGTATAAAATTACATTTTTTTTTTTTTATCTTTACAATTTTCGTTTTTGTTACAAAATTACAGTTGGCACACCTACAAATTCTATTAGAATGTAAGTTATTTATAATATATTAATTTTATAAATGAACACGCAAAAATTAACATAAAATAGAGTTTTTTTTTTTAATTTGACATTTTATAATGTTCAAGGTGACGGCCACTCTGGGAGACACAAGATTGAACACGGGCTGGCAATTCCGGGTACTTTTTAAAGGAGGTGTCTGTCCCGTTCTCATCACTCGGCTATTCTAATTGTGGGTCTAGCCTAACCCATAACGGGCATAGAAAAATGGCCCTCTTAGGGGCTATCCATAAATGACATTCACACTGGAAGGGTGGGAGGGGTTGAACTTCAATGGACATTCGTTTTATTTCATTAAATTTTATACAGTTTATGAATTTTGCTATTCATAAAGTGATAAAGGTTTTAAGGGGGCTGAGTTTTATTGAACGTCCGGAGAGGGGAGGGTGTATGGAAACTTGGAGAAACTATGACAATGGGAAGGAGGAGTAAAAATTTCAAGAAAAATTCGGACATAATTTATGGACAGACAGCCCTTAGTGCTCACTGGACGAAAGAAACAAACTTATATTCAAGTTTTAAAGCATCATGGAGAGGTAGAAACTGGCCATCATCAGCAGATGCGCATTATTACTAATAAAATGTTGGCCAAATGAATTAAACCCCTGAACAATGGTCGAGGATTCACGCCTGACCAATGAGCTAGCACACTGGAGTTTTTTGGATTTTCTTAGTGTCTAACACTAACTTGTAAGTAGGGACAGTTTTCTACAGAAAGTTTTCTTGGGAGGTATTTTCCTCTTGGCAGATCTCCAAGTGTTGCGTTGCCTTATTCTGTCAATTCTATCTTAATAATATAATTTATGAGCTAAAAATAAAATCCGTAAATATAATTTAAAATTTCTCATAAATTTTGTTTGTTGTATATTATATAAAATCCTGAAAATGTGTGTTTATGTAGGTCAGAATGCATTAGTGCAGTATTTAAATTATGATAATTTATAATGTAGAATTATATTTTTTTGGATAAACTCAGATTTTTAAAAATTTAAATTAAACATTATCACAGAAACCGAAACATTCTTCGCATGTTTTTTGGATTTTTTTTATATTAATAATGTTGACTTGAAGTATAATAATGTACATCTAAAACAGTTATTTCTGAATTCCGAGAGTTATCATTTAAATTATTTTATTATTTCCTACTTTGTTTATCTAATGGCATTGTGAATACTTTGTGTAATTAAAAGCAACTATTTCTATTTAATTCCTAAATAAAATAATTAAAATAGATATAAATATAGCGCTTGTTAGTCTATTTTTAATTGTTGACTATATAGGAAGATCTAGGTTTACAATAGGTTACTTATGTGGGTTCGGGAAACCCCTTATTATAAGTATTCCTCAATTTCAGACCGAAAATTGATGTTCCCTGAGAAAAAGTTAATTATACTTTATTATATTGAAATGCTTTCTATTTTATAATTGTTAAAACTAAAGATGGTCGAATATCACTTTTCTCCAATTAGAATATTAACCAGATCTCGAATATTTCAAATATTAATTAGTAAACTTAATTACCTTATAGTAACTTATTTAATTAGTAATTTATTTTAAAATTATTATTTAACTTGTTTTATTTATTTCTACATGCAGTATTAATAAACTGATAAAGTAAAATAAAAAGCACTTTATTAAATTTTAATAAATGAAACTTCAAATATTTACTTTGAGATTTAAAGTAGCTTTCTTAAGTACTCTTATCTCAACTACAATAGATTAATAGATAAGTGCTCTCGTTCTCATTTACTGGAGATTTTTATTTAAGAAAACAAGAATCCGAATACTCTAGTTAAAACTCTTTTTTTACTATATTTATTAATGAGAAAATAAATCTAGCATATACAATTTAAATTATATTTTGAAATAGTTTATTTGTAATTATTTTCTACAAAAAATAAACGTTTAATATACTTTTATTTGTATGCAGTCAAACCTCTGAACATAATGAATTAGCCGTTTATTTCGAACTGATTTTGTAAGCACTTCAAAATGAAACTCCTGAAAAAAATGGCTGCTGTTTACAGGTATTAGAGACTCGACAGTATTATTATACCCTCTTCTATTTATTTTTGTAAATTTAAATAATATAGTTAGCTTTTAATCTGCTAAATAGTGAAACTTTTTAGCAATTTTATGCTTCTGAATGAGTAAAGATGTTCTTGATATGAACAGAGATATTTTTACGCTTTCTGGAATTATGGAATTAATAGTAAATGTTTTTATTACAATGATTTTTAATGTTAAATGAAGAGGAAATCTGTTTATCTACACAACTTTTACGATAGAAAAACTATGAATAAAGGTTTTTGGACATTGAATAAA
Source organism: Centruroides vittatus (assembly GCF_030686945.1). Taxonomy (NCBI): domain Eukaryota; kingdom Metazoa; phylum Arthropoda; class Arachnida; order Scorpiones; family Buthidae; genus Centruroides; species Centruroides vittatus. The sequence goes on along the minus strand of NW_027121917.1, from coordinate 1,530,653 downwards.
GTTTAATAAATCGATAGTTAAAAAATTACAAAAATTTTAATTTTTAACTCTGTTTTAAGGTTATTTTACCTTAAAATAGAGCATTTTTAAAATCCACGCGTTTAATTGTGACTTTTATTATCCGACTTGGATATAAAAGGTATGATTTGACCTATCTTAATAGTTATATGAAGGCTTGAAATTATTTTTAATAAGTTCTATTAGAATATGAATCGATAATAAATTTAATAAATAACAAGTATTAAAAAGTCAATATTTAGGCACTTAAATAAAATGCAAATATATTTGCTTAAATATTTATTTTTATATTGCTAACATGCTAAAAATTTCATGTAATAAATTTTTTCTACGTTAGAAATATTCATAAATCTGATATGTTTATCTGGAATTAAATGCAGCATATCAAATAAGCCAGTAGTAAAAGCAGCAGTTCTAGCAATAAAAAATTTATTCTGCTAGAAAATACATTTATAGAATTATTCTTCACTTATATTTTATTATATTGCTTCAGATTTTATTTATATCGTTATTAAATAAAAATATTATTTACGTGTTTTAAACTGTGTAAAATATTTAAAAAGGGAGGCGTGATCTGATATTTTATGTTAAACGTTTCCTCAGAAATTATAGAATAATTATATTATTTTATTACAAATATTAGTATAAAGAATTTGAGCCACCTTTATATAATTTACTGTCTTATTATTCGTATAATTTGTTTGAGTAGAATTAGATTTATCTGAAAGGGTGTAGCGCACTATATGAAGTTATATGACCGACTGTTATATTGTTTAAATACAAAAGAGCCTAATCTGTAATAGAACCAGCCATCATGATTGAGACATCGTAATACTAAATACATGTAGATAAGTTTGTATAGGAAAGCCTTGACCCAAAATATCAATGACAAATCACGTTTCGAATTAGATTCAAATTCGATTTCTGAAAAATCTTTATTATATAACAGTGATCTGTACGTAGAACAAATAATGTGCTCCAATATAGTTGCTAGCCTGTCAGTCTCAATGTCGCGTAACTAACGTCCATTAATTTAAATAGCAATAAAATTATACAAGTCTATACGTTTTAAATAAGTACAGAAGTCTATTTATAGCCTAATATTCATTGTATAACTTTACAGTCTAGGTATCATTTCCTAGATTGGAAAATTATAATTACCAAAATTTTAGGGGAGAAATCTAAAATTTAAAATTTTGTATTCTCATTTTTATTATTATGTTTTCACAAAAACACTTCATGTGTTTTGTGAAAAAAAAACGAATTTATTTCTTTACAAAATAAATTATTTTCTAAAGAAATATGTTAACCATAGAAAACATTTCTAGGCCCTTATACAATTTATTTTTATGAACTTGGTACATACTACTAATACATACGCAATATTTTTGTGTTTTCTATTATGTAGTGTGATACACACAAAGATTATAAGCGTATCTCGCAACTTATCCTTAAACAGGCAACTAAAAGCTAAAATTAAAGGTGGAAGTTCGTAAAATTGAAGGTGGAAGTAAACAAATGTTTGCCTAGCCGATTATAACAGTAACAGTGATAACTATATACAATGTAAAATACCGTTCCAATAGAGGATGTGGCTCTCCCGTATTTCTGTTAGATGATTCATGGTTCAGCTACTCCTGGTATAATATTAGGCTGCAATTTGAAAAAAAATTGTACACCTATAAATTCCGACTGTCGTCCGTCTGTCTTTCTTTAATCTCGATAACGGAGTTAGATCGATGAGATCAGACATGGAAACCTTAGGGCATGAGGCCCCGATCTATGTACGAACTTCCAATGCAAACCGGAAGTCACGCTATTTCAATTCAAAGATTTTACCCCGAAAACAGTTAATAGATGACCAGCACGACTCTATTGTTAAAGGAAAAGTATGATATACAGGGGCAAGACATTACTAATTTGAGGTGGAGAGCATATATTTTAAATTAAATAAATTAAAAATATGATTAAACATTGTAGCCCGGCACTGTGACGATGTCACAATAAATACAAAAACTAAACAAGCACCTGATCACTCGCTGAGAGATATTTATTCTTAACACAAACGTTTTCAATCCAATCAATGGATCATCATCAGGTAAAAATAGAACATTACAAAATAGAACAACAAGTTCAAAATACAAAAAATATAACGGCTAACCAATATGTAATTAACAGCACAATAACGTTTCTAAATATCAACAAATTAATAAAAATGCTGCTAAAAATTAACAATAAAATATTAATATATAACAAACAAATAGTGTATACAAAATATTAATACCTCCGTCTTAATAAACAAATTAATAACATTTACAAAAATTTTAATTTTTAACTCTATTTTAAGGTTATTTTACCTTAAAATAGAGCATTTTTAACAATTACAAAAATTTTAATTAATTTTGGGAAGCCCAATTTCTGGGCTATTGTGTGAGCTTGTTGTTAGTAGGCTTGAGGTAAAAGTTTTGCGTAGTTTCAAGAACAGCATCGTATACTACAAAAGGTATGTCGATGATATATTCATAATTTGGAAAAGCAATCGTTTAATTGCTTGATTTATTGACAAGATCAATGATAATGAAGATGGCCTAAGCTTAAAACTAGAGCAAAAAAGCTCTGTTATGATACATTTTTTGGACATTAAGGTTATGTTTAGAGAGGGACGTATATCTACCGGGGTATTTATTAAACCAACTCATAGCCCACTTTATATTCCGGCTGGCTCTAACGATCCCTATAAATATAAATTAGCAGCGTTTAGAGCGTTAGTTAGGAGGGCTTTTTTATACTGCGAAAGTGTTATAGACAGGGATGCAGAAATAGAAAGAATCACGCAGGTAGCAGAAGCATTGGGCTATAAGAGGAATGTTTTAAAGGGGATTATCAATAAATTAGAAGTTAGTACCGATGCAGTACCTGGTCGTGGGCGTGGTCCATCCACATACACGAAATTTACGTACAACAAGCGCTTAGGAAGCATTATGAAAGAAATCGCACATATAAAGGATACAAAGATAATCTTAAAAAGAGCTCCGAATCTGTACAGAATTCTCAGAAATGATAAAGGGTTAATTAAGAAAGAAGATAGGTCCGGCGTTTATAGGATTCCATACGAGAATCAGATGTTAGGAATAAGTAAAGATTATGTTGGGGTTACTACTAGGAATCTAGGGGTAAGGATAAAAGAGCACAGATATGATGTTAGAAAAGGTTCTAATGCCACAGTATTGTCACAAATGGCACAAGCAGAAGGCTCAATAGTAAGATGGGATGAAGCAGATATACTGAAGCAAATACACTCCCCGACCTTGGCAAGAACGGCCGAAAAATTAGAAATCTATAAAAGCAAGCTTAAAGGGAATTGCATTAACGCAAGAGATGCCGAAGGGCTTCCTTCCGCATGGAAGTTTGCAGTTATAAACTTCAAATAAGAACGGTAGCTTTATTAATATGTATAGTTAAATGAAAAACTCTGTACAGCTTATTAAGCAGTGTTAATATTTAGTGTTATTAATTTGTTTATTAAGACGGAGGTATTAATATTTTGTATACACTATTTGTTTGTTATATATTAATATTTTATTGTTAATTTTAGCAGCATTTTTATTAATTTGTTGATATTTAGAAACGTTATTGTGCTGTTAATTACATATTGGTTAGCCGTTATATTTTTTGTATTTTGAACTTGTTGTTCTATTTTGTAATGTTCTATTTTTACCTGATGATGATCCATTGATTGGATTGAAAACGTTTGTGTTAAGAATAAATATCTCTCAGCGAGTGATCAGGTGCTTGTTTAGTTTTTGTATTATCTTCTGCTGAGCACGCTGTAAGTTGTCACAATAAATAATTGCTCGTTTACTTATTTTATTCGCTCGTTTTTTCCAGGGGTGCATTCGTTTTGTACAGTACACTATGACATAAATTTGACAGTTTTCTCACGAAAAAGTATAACAATGACGTCAATTTGACGTAAACGTTTACAGTACACTATATAGACAAAATGAATGCACCTGTTATTTTCTGTAAACACAAGACTTACATCATTATGAAAACTAGATTATTTGTAATTTATAAATAAAATAAAATTTTATATTAATTCAAAATTTTAAATCCTTCAAAGTTTTTGTTTTAAATTTTATTCATATATAATCATATTTTATTACTTTTCACAATATTTACATAGAACCTTAACGTTCAAAATTAATGATTGCGAAGATAAAATTGCATAAAATTTTAATTGCTCCTATTTTTATCTATCACCATCAATTAAACGTGTACACGTTATATTTAAAAGTAACTTATTGAATAATGTATAGATTCATCTAGAAAACTGTAGAACGAATATATTCTAGTTATCTTTGTATGAAAAATAAAAAGTATAATTTAAATAATTATAATATTTCCTAATTCAGCACTATTCTGTAGTGTTTTTATTAAATATGTTCTAATTTTGTGTTAATTAGATTACTTTACAAATGAAGAGCATATTTCATAAAATACAGCCATATCTTCTCGATATAGTGCCACAATTTATACACTTCCAAAATTATAATTAATTTAATGCACTAAACCGAAGGACCTTGAACAATAAGAATTATATTACACAATGAGATCTTTACACAAGTTCGAAGTATGAGTATTTGAAAATTACGTGATTTGGTGATAACTGTTCTTTGCAATGCAGAATCCTACATTTAGTAATTCGCAGAGGCCGAAGGGTTCTCTAATATTTAAGAGGAAGATCCGTTTGTGAGTATTCATTGGCGTTCTATGAGGATGGCGCTATAAGGGAAGGCGTTGTATCGAGGTTTAACTTATGCAATTTAAATTATCATGCAAATATTTTTCTTCGATTTACTGTCGTTAATTTTTCGTTGTTTATATGATAATAGACTAAGTAAATAAAATAAAATAAATTGTTACGATTACATACAGTTTAAGATATTTACTTGAATATTTTTGCATTTACTTTTATATATGGATTTTTGTTATGTAATCCTGTTGCTGTAACTGAGTAGAAACTTCATGTATTTACTGTAAAAAATTCTTTATTTTTCAATAAACTCTTTAAATTTATTTACTAAAATTTTCATTAAATTTTTTACTCTTGGTTAGAATTTCTATTTGTCATGTTTTTTCTAATGTCTTTCTGCGATAGTAATTTATAAAAGATGTAAAAGTTCGCCAAAGCGTGCCGAGAATTCATACTTGCGAATGTAAAAAAATAGAATGTTAGGTACTGTACGTGTAAAAAATGCAAGTAATGTAACTAGAAAGACAAAAGGTTTGCTATGTCCTATAAATAAATGAAATTGCTATTTACTAATGTGCGAAAAGTAAGTGAACTTGGATTATTATAAATCAAGTTTTGTGATAAATTCCTAAAGACATTCAATTTAATTAAAGAAGATTAAAAATCAAAAGCCATAATAAAAAGTTGTAAAAATTAATTCTATAGATTTATTACAATTTTATTTTATAATTCAAGTTGAAATAAAGACTAATTTCAGCCCAATAATTGAGAATAAAGTATTAAAAAGTTTAGACAAATGTTTTAGAGAATTAAAATTAAATAAACCAAAAAATTAATAACATATTTTTTTATTATTAAAGAAATTATATATTTTAATCTGTCGTAATAACAAATATATGAATAAATTGAATTTCAACTGTTGCTCACACAATTTTTCAGTCGTTGCTTGTGTCTGTGGGTGTTATATGTTTGCCTGGGGAATTACATTTGAATGTTTACTCATAAGTCAAAAATAGCTAAATCAAAATATAACAGACTTTCAGACATCTTTTAACTTGAATTTTAGAAGTCTCTTTAAATTATATGCTTTAATTAATACCGTTTAAATATCTATTGAAATAAATGGAACAATTAATATTATAAAAGCATCTCACCGTAATTTTACAACTTCTCTTAATACAGTTAGAATCATTTAATTATTTATTAATTAAAGTCTTTTATATGTTAAACACTAAAACTTACTCCTAAAATATTTAACGTGTCAAAAAATACACAACTTACAACTAAAAGCATAAAAAAGAATATTTGAATTATACGTGTATTATTTGTTTATGCCAGTGTTTCTCAAAGTGTGGTACGCAAACCCTCAGAGATTTTCAAGGTGTAAATTTTCGGCTGGATATAGAATCATTATTAAGAAAAAAATATATATATATATATAATAACGTATTATTTTAAATGTAGCCTACATGTTTTCAAATATATTATATATTTTGTATGAATTCTCCTACCCAAGTTGTGATAAGTGCTGCATTTTGAGTAGTTTACAATTGCAAAACTAACACTAGTGTATTAGCTACATAAAATGTAATTAGATTTTACATTTTACATAGCATAAAACATCTGTGCTATACATGTAGCTATCTATATATGTAGCATTACATATAGAAACTGTATATACATTATGTAACGTTAGCTACATTTTGCTAATTAATAAGTTTAGTTAAACTGTAAGATAATGATCATCTATATTTACATATAATAATAATTAATTATTACTTTGTTCAGCTTTTTTCAAAATCACTCTTGTTCAAAATTAATGTAAATTTATAAAATAAGTAGAATTTTGTGTATATAATTATTTATTAAAGTTTTTTTCCTTACAAAAATACAGTACATATAAAATAATCATACTAAATTTTTACTTTAGAATCTGTTTTCTTTAAAAAAGAGTTTCTAGCTGAAATAAATAATTATTTTTTTAAATGTGTATAAAACAAATTTTAAAAAGCCAGAGCTATTAAATAGAGTCATTGAAAGTATTTACTTTATTTGATATGCATCAAAAAATGTAAGATATATAAAATAAAAAGTATGAAAAAATATAAAAATTAACAAATATCCTCTTGGTTGCTCAAGCGAATATAGAGAAACATTTCTAAAATTTACAAAATATTTTTGTATTAATGCATTAAGTGCTATAATGTTTGTAATGCTCCTATAACATATATATTTACGTAACACATATATAAATTGATACTTATGCATATTTATTAAAAGAAATAAGCAGTAATAGTTAATAGAAATAAGTTGGTTGATTGGTTTGATGGGATGTGACAACGCAACACAAGAGCGATCTGCCAAGGGAGGAAGCATCCCTGGAGGACTTTCTATGAGAAACTGGTACCTATTATATAGGTACCAGTTTCTCATAGAAAGTCCTCCAGGGATGCTTCCTCCCTTGGCAGATCGCTCTTGTGTTGCGTTGTCACATCCCATCAAACCAATCAACCAACTTATTCAGAGGGAAGAAAACAGGGTAAACTTCACGTGATTAATTTATTGATGAGGCTCAAAACCGCATCCTTCGTCCGGAGGTTTCGTCCACTCGGTCATTGATGAGCTTAATGGAAATAAAATAAATACAATCACATCCATAGTTGATAATTATAATAGATATCGTTAGAATCTAAACTAAGAAGAAAGTTTTCTTCTTAGTTTCTACTCTGTCTTTCTACTAACTGTTTTATAGTTTCTTTAACGTGTCAGGAAGATGATGCATTTTCGCTTATTCACCTAAACGATATATGATATTTTCAACTATATACTGTATCTTCTGACAACACTTCATTTTGGTAATAATTTTTCATTAATTACCAAATAAATTATTTGATTTTTTTGTTGTTGGCAATAATTTAATTATGAACATTTATGTATTTATCGGCAAATATGGAAATTAGCTTTTTGTGAATTTAATGAAATTGCAAATTCGCTAATGAAATAATCAATACGTACAGTACCTTCCCGTTAGATGTTTTTACTTAACTATAAATCATGGCAAAGTTTTATGGAGTAAACAGAAAAATACTGAAGATTAGGTAGAGGTGTAGGATTGATGAGTTAAGGCAACGCAACATATGAGCGATCTGACAAGAGGAGTGCCTTCCGGGAGGACTATGTTCCTTTTAGATGTTATACATGAAGAAAATCCAGAAAACTCCACATGATCAGCCTGTTCATGAGTACAAACATGCGATCTACCTACGTCCAGCGATTTCATCTAGTTGATCATTGGTATGCCGAAGATTAGGATAGAAATTACGCGAGCTCTAACTGCATTTATTTCTATCGACATATTTATATTATTAATTTATATATATTTTTAATATATTTAATTTTTTACTCTTTTCTCTCTTTATTCAAGCCCATCTCAGATTCGGCCAGACCCACAAAGGGAGCGGCGGATGGTGAGGAACGGGACCGATATAACAGAGACAAACCACCCCGAAAAATTATTAAGTTTTTTTCAGGTGCTCGAATTCGATACCGGGTTTCCCTGTGTAGGTTTACACTTCAACCACCTAGGATGGCCATTAAAGTTTTTAATAAATTCTAAAATTCGAAAATGTAACATTTTTAAATAAAAATATATTCGATACATGAATATCTATTAATAAAATCAATAGTTAGGTATACAGAAAAAGTATTGTTTACAAATAATGTCGCAATGTTTATACAACAAGCACTGTTAATAAAATAATATTGAAAAATAATGAAGCTTATTTTGTAAGTTTTCTTTTATTGAATATTTAATTATTTTATTTCATAATGCTGTATAATTTATTTGAAAAATTTTCAAGGAGTTTTTAGAAAAATACGTTAATTAAAACTTAAATATGCTGCCAATATCCAAAATATGTCACGACGATTAGTAAATAAAAAAATATTGATTTTTTTTAATATTAAATATACATATGTATATATAATATTTTTAGTCTTATGGCTTTGATATTCGTAGCAATGGAGTAATTATAAGCGATATTAGAACGTGCACCTACATTCATCCCTGTAGCACTGTGAATATAGCCACTAGCGATGTGGATTAAGAATAAACTCTTAGATGTTGTATATAAGTACCTGTACATAAGAACATCTGTATATAAGCTTACATTGAAATCTTTCTCCTGTACTTATATGATTTTTCTTCATTTATTTATTTACAAATTTAAGGGCCCGAACATCCTGGGTCCCTGTTTAGTTACGCTGCTGATTCCTAGATCACAATGAAAGTTAAATTACATCATTTTCGTGTTTCATTTTAAATAATAAAATAAGAATAATATAACTATTAAAAATATAAATTTGAGAAATCGAATTACGGAAATGATAATAAATGGAAAAATAATTACTTTAACAGAATGTTTATATTATATTTTAAAGAATGCTTACTAAATATTTTAGTGCCATTTTAATGGACAATTTTATATGACTTTTTAAACCTCAAATTTCCATCACGATTCATTATCGCATTAATGTTCTTCATATTTATTTTTACATATCATAGTTACTTTTTATATTAACAGTGCATTCTATCATTCTAAAGTATTGTCATTTTTTAGCAAATGAATATACAAGTTACAAAAATTATTTAAATATTTCATGTTATTATCAACAAACATTCGTTTAGATGTCATTATGTGTTATAATAAAAATGTTTTAGTTTGTAAAGCGAGTTTTATTTGTCGCATTATTTATCACTTCGAGATATAATTATATATCTACTTTCCTACTTTTAAACTTGTTTAATTACAGTTACTACTAAAAACAATTAAATGAAAACTTGAACAGAGAGAAATTTAAGGAGGATTGCTCAATTCCCTTTGACAGTAATTGTGAAAGTGCAAACGATTTTAAATAAAAAGAATTCAATAGCTGACGGTTTTTTATTTTTAATTAAAGACAAATATATTTACCTTAATTATTAGCATTTTATTAGAAATTTTCCCATGGGATGAGTTTTCATTTTAGTGTTTTCTGATTATGTAAGTAGATGGTAAATAATAAATAATTTTAAGAAATGTATAATTCAATTAGTTTTCATCACATAGTTTATTACAGAGTTTGTTTTTTAAGAGTTTAATGACTAAAGTAGTGACTATTCACTTCTACTATTGAGAGTATCGCTGATAATCTATAAGTCAAATATATAAGATGTAGAACAATATTATGAAGAGAACAATTTAGATAACACAAAAGTATTGAAAACATAATCAATATCGGAGTGAAAAACAAAAATTAATTAGTATAATTAATGTGTTGACGCAGTGCAATCTAAGTAACATGATAAACTGTTATTCGTATTTTTTTTTTTTCCATTGAGAAATCACTAAATAGGACGAGCCACAAAGATCATTAAGGAGGAAGGATGGAGTCATTCCCTAAAGGTAATTGAATTTGGGACTCTCTGGTGGAAACACTACGTCTTTCTTGCGGATTTTCGGATGGACAGCATGCGTTTTAGCCAACATGAATTAGGAAATTAAAAATGCCGTATCTAATAAAAATGCTATGAAATATATGAATAAATTCAATATCAAAGTTTTAAGGTGTGGGATTTAAATATTAATATAATATTCTGTGAATTGATGGTATAATGCAACGCAACACGTGGGCTATCTGCCAAGGTAAAGATGCATCCCGGGAAGTATTTTATGGGAAAATACCGATTTAGGTGTTAGACACGTGAAGAAAACAAGGAAGACTCCACGTGACCAACCCGTAGGCCCACGACCACGGCCACTGGTGGGCTAACATTCTATAAAGAAAAGTAAAACTATTTGTTACATCTTTCATTTTTTAAATATTGTTTTATGCAAAAGACCTTTATACAGGTATACCTCGATTACGTCGTTTAGAGTTACGTCGTTCTCGATTATACGTCGTTTGTCAAAAAAGTATATGGAAAAATAAAAATCAAGTTTAAGTCATTTTATTCGACTTTACATCCGTCCGCCACAAATATTGAAGTCGTAATAAGCGAACGAAAAGCGTTAAAAGCACATAAAATCATATTAAAATATGTACATTTACAGTAAATGTTAATATAATCATCATAAATCCTAGAGAACACAAAAACATCTGTGTTTCTGTGTTGTCGTCTTATTTAGCGGTCTTTAAGTGCTCATTTTTAGCGTTTTCCACCGTAGTTTCGACTACACAAGTAAATTCGACTTACGTCGCCTCTCCTGGAATCAATTACCGACGTAAGGCGAGGTATACCTGTATTATGCTTATAGGAAGACACTAAGTAATTTTTAAATTTAATCTTATGGGTTCATAACCTTAGAGAACTTTCGTAGACAATTTCTCTCATTTTTTATCATTCAAATTGACCGACATCATTGCGATTCAAACTCATTAAAGCTGTCCATAATTGACATCCACATTTTTCTTGAAATTTTTACTCCCCTCCCTCTATTGTCCCAGTTTGACCAAATTTCCGCAACCCTCTCTCTTCTTTGGACGTCCAACAAAAATCAACCCCCCCTTAAAACCTTTATCGCTTTACAAATGATAGATACCATAAGTAGAAACAAAATATACAAGAAATTTTGAAATAATATAATAAAATGCATAAATTATAAACTTTAATGTTTTGTAATATTTAATATAATGGTTAAGACAAGTCGGGGGAAGGGAAGGACGGTTCACTGAAGCTCAACCCCTCCCCTCCCCCTTATCCGACTTTGTCTGACTTGTCTTAACCCCCTCCTACCTTCCAGTTTGGATGTTATTTATGGACAGCCCCATTATAGGTATATGAATTTCAATTTTGTAATAGACAAAATTATGAATCATATACTCGTACGTATTGCATGTTAATGCTTCATATAACAAATCGAGATTCAGTTCCATAAAAAAATAAAAATAAAATGGAATTTTTAACGTTAATTATGCATTATTTTGAAATTGTTAAATAAAATTATCAATGAAGTTTCTTTTCATATATTTATAAATATTTTATTTCATTTATTTAAAATCTTTACAAGCCAAGTATTAATGATAAAGATATAAAACGTAATTTAAAAAAAAGGAAGTTACTGAAAAATAATAAATATACGCTTTTAAATTGAAAAGTAATAAATTTTTGGAAGAACTAGCTAAATAAAAATATAAAAATATGCATGATAGTTTTCTGTATACGTGTTTTCTAAAATAGAGAGCTAATTAGATAAAATGATAAACAAATAGAATGATTCTAGATACAGTATTAGCAATCAATATTATTGCAAAATATAGACTACTTATGCAGACTATTAGAGTTTATTTAAACGAATTCTACAGATTTCATTTATCAAAAAAGTAAACTGATTTTCTTCTTGTTTTTATCTCGTTCAATTTTGATATACAGTCGAACCTCCAATAACGGTCACTTTCCAACAACGATCGTTTTTTATGTTCCTGTCAGCGGCCATTATTCAGAGGTATTTATGCATTTTTTAAAAATGAATAACCATAACGATATAGAAATATTTGTAATATCATTGTGAAAAAAGATTACAAATAAATGCTTTAATTGTAATACTGCAAATCATTTTCTAACGTTCTAGATATGCAATATCAATATCATCATATGAATGTTAGCATATTCCCTCAAAATATCAACTTTATATATATTTATATCTATCTAAATATAATTTATGTGAAGAAAAATGGGTTCGTTTTTGTTAGAAACGATTATACTCAATTTTAATGATAGAAAATTTGGTAGTAAGCTGTCATTTTAATCGGCATATCTGAAGGTTTTAGTAATGAGTTGCTAATGATTTTCACTTACACTCATAATTAATGTATTAAATTTCGAATGTGGTCGAACAAGGTGGATCAATGTTATCATTTTTTATTAAATGAATTCTCCGATATTATTAAAAATGATCCACGCATTATTTTAAATGTCAGTATAACATAACTAATATTAGTTAGAAGGGTATATTACAAGATGAGATTGCCAAAATTATTTTATCTGAAAGTGGATCATGTACTGTAAGAAAAAAATATGTATATATTTTGTTATAAATAAGACGACTATGACAAGCTTAAATAGGTGTGAATCAGAGGAAAATTGAATTAATAAAATTAAAAATAAAAAAAACACGATTTGATTGGATAATTTTGAAGTTAACTGCCTTGGTCATCCAGCTAATAAATTAAGGGATCAATTCCGACTGGGCGGAAAGAGACTTAATCCAAAAACAATAACGAAATATTGTAGAATAGAACATTAACTTCAACAGTTAAAATAAATGAAACAATTATTCAGAAAAAAGATATTGATTTTATGTAATCCTATTTACAGAAACAGCTTGTATTTGTTTGCATTCGCTAGGGGCATTCACCTGTTGAATATTGTGAAGCTATCTTAAAGGCGTTGTACAGTACATGTACAGATTCGAAAAATTTCGAATATTTTATCATTTTTAAACTGAATTGCGCTTTTTTAAAATAAGCACGTTGTTTCTTTGATGAGAAACAATTTCTCTATTTTATAAAAATCGAATAGGCTTACATTAAAGTTAGAAAAATATTTTTGCAACTACAATCAAACCTCTGAACAACGGGCACTGATGGAAACGTTATAAATAATCCTGGAAAAGACGGGCGCCGTTTAAAGGTGGCCGCTATTGGAGGTTCGGTCGTATAAATATCGTTACAGAGTTAATTCATACTTTGGACGATTTATTAAAAATAAGAGATTAAATTATTTAAAAATGAAGCAGCTTCAAACAATAAAAACAAGAAATGTAAAAACAAGTACCCCACCACGTGGAGTTTTCTTCACGTGTCTAACACTTAAACAATTCTCATAGAAAATACTCCCGAGAGGCATCCCACCTCGGCAGATCGCCTACATGCTACGTTGCCATATCCCATCAAACCACACTATTGTATGTAAATTAATAATTTTTTAATATATACACACAGTAATCTAAAAATGTTATGTTGTTTATTAATTATTAAAAATTCCTTTAAAATGTTTGATATGAAAAGTTTTAAATTTTATAATAGAATGAATGAAAACAATGAGAATTGCGATTTAATTGTTAGTTTGTATTAATAGTAATTCTAGAGAGTACTAAAAAGCAAAGAATTTGTTCGGAAATATAAAATCCTTGACGATAAGCTGGAGTTGAGTGAGATGTTTTGACAACAATAGAATGCACATAAAAAAGAATTGAAAAAGTTGAAAGACTGACTTATATAAGTAGAAAACTTGACACTAATAGTCCATTTTCATGCTCAGTTTAATCTGAAAAGAAATATTTTGTTTTTGTTTTTTTCTATTTCTTTTGTTAATTCCAAATATTTTGTTGTAAATAATTTTATTTTAAAAATGTTGACTATTTTTTTTTATCCGAAAAAAATAAAAGAAAACTTTGAAGTGAACTGATCATCTCACGTTTGCTGGATCAACAGAAAAGTTCCTGATATTTATTTCTATAGATACAACATGTGGCGTGTGATAGGATATACGATAGTTTGTGAACTACCGACTTGAACGAGAAACTATAAGACACTATTCTCCGAACTGACTGTGAGAAGTGAGACTCAGAATCCGAAATTAATCTTAGAATAACTATTTTTATGAACTGGATTTTAAATTAATTTTATTGTTTATAACATTATTTTAAGTACTGTACACACAGTAAGTATATTTAATAAATAATAAATAAACTATATGAAAATACAATTATATATTTTCTAATTAGAATTATCACCACTCATAGTTTGACACAGAATCTCCGGTTTGACTCTGGGCTTTGAACTTAATTTTGATTTCATTTTTAAACTATCCGTCTATGAAACTTATTTAGCAGCTCTGTCGGGTTAAACTCAATCTCTACAACTATTTACCGAACTCAATTTTGATATGAATTGCAGAAGATTTTATGATTATCAATAGAATTAAACAAGAAGAAGTCCTAACGCTTAAATAGGGACGAGTTTCTCATAGTGTCTTCAGGGGAGGCGTTCACCCTTAACAGAACTTTTTCGTTTAGTGTTGCCTTATATCATGAAATCAAACTAATTTTATTTATTCAAGGCGATTTCACACAAACAAATAATGTAAATACTAGCTTACATTTTTATTAAGTAAATATTAAAAATAGTATAAAATATAAAACTTTTATATTTTAGTTTTGGATGTCTAAAATTATTTTTAAGTGATGAATAATTATGTAAGAATGGTCCAATGGTAAGTATTTCCCTAGTCCAATAATTTAAACGTAAAGTTTAAAATATTTTAATGCATTCTTTAGGTAGACAATTTCTTTCTTTAAATGTATGTGTAACTGTATACAATATACACTAACTTGTTTTTTTATAATTACTTTGTTGTTATAATTACATAAAAATTATTTTGCTCCTATTGGGCTGCAATTTTAAAAAATTGTAGACATGAATGCCCACTGTTGTCTGTCCTTCTTTAATCCCGAGAATGAAGTTAGATAGATGAAAGATGGAACCAGATATGGAAACCTTAGAAGCAGGAGGTCCCGATTAATCATATACGAACTTACAATGCAAACCGGAAGTCACGTTATTTCAATTCAAACTTCCCCTGAAAGCAGCTAATAGATGACTTGCGCGACTCTATTGTTAAAGGAAAAGTATGATGTACAGGGGCAAGACGTTATTAATTTGAGGTGGAGAGCATATATTTTAAATTAAATAAATTGAAAATATGATTAAAAATTGCAGCCTAGCATTGCGACGATGTCACAATAAATATTTGCTCGTTAAGTTATATAATTATGCTATATTACGATATTGCTGTATAAAATAAAAAGCAATTGCAAGATATTTTATTCTGTTTTTAGCACTAATAAGTTTCTTTTTTAAAATTTATATTGCTTTACTAAAATCTCGATATGAAAAGGTGGCAATGTTTATTTGTAATGAGTCTGTCAGTTTCTGTCGCTATTTAGTTGGCGTAACACAATTAACCTTTTATCAAAATTAATTTTAATTTATTTAAGCATAAAATTATCATATAATTAATTAATTTGATTCGCTGTAAAATATGTAAATTTAATTGTATTTTCTAGATAAAAAAATTTGAATATATCAAAATAAATTTTGTATGAAAAGTTCTTGTTTTTTTCTTCTAGGAGATTTTATAATTTTATATCTTTGTATTTTTTATAAATATTTTTGTAGTGTTCATAATAAGGTTTTTTAAGTCCTACATCGATATATGTATATGTTCTAAGTCAATATCAGTATATGTATATGTGCGTGTTTGTGTTTTACATCATTACGTGTAATAGTCTTAACATGAAAAAAAGCATATCTAATTTTCTCCCCAGAGACTTTACTGAATAGAAATAACTGAGTTTACACTTTTCTAAATTGAAGTGCGTCTAACTCTGTCTGTCGTTTCTCGCGTCAGCAGAAACTCATTACATTGACTACCCTAGTAGCACAAGTAGTATTTATATTCGATAGCTCCAAGTATTATCTATTTAAGAAATTAATCAATTATGTTCAAATTGACAATATCAAGACAACTAATCATGATTTTGTCAAAGTAATTTTTATTATTTTTTCCAAATGTATGTTAAATGTTTTGTTATTTATTTGTTTTTGTTTGCGATATTTTTCAAGGACATAACACTATAAATTTTTCTATTTGACTTATTATATTGTTTTCACAGTTGCGTAATACGTATTTTGATCGTCATTCAACATTAGACTCTATGACAACAACAGTTGCCTGATTGCCATTGAAAGTATTATTGTTTGCTTTTATTCCTGCACTTTGCTATATACTCGTATGTTGCTTCATCTCTTAACGGATTCAATTACCAAGGCTCGTTTATTACTATTATTATTATATATTTTTTAAATTCTTTATTAATATTAATAAGAATGAATGTTTGTTTTATATTCAGCATACATATAAACATCTAAATCATTAAAATAGTTATTTTGACATTCTATACAATTTTAATTACCGTATTTTACGGACTATAAGACGCACTTTTTTCTTCGAAAAATTGCCTCCAAAATTCAGGTGCGTCTTATAGTCCGTAACATCTTATAGTCCGTAAAATACGGTAGTTAAACAAATATAATTTTTAAAAATATATATATATTGATAGTTATTTTATTTATAAGAAAACTAACTTTAGACATATATATATTTTTTAGCAATGCATACTGTATACCACATTCACTTACTATAACTATAATTATTTTATCCAGATGTAAAACATCAAATGATATATACATACATATATAATATATATATATATATATACACCCTGCATATTTTTAAATATTTTTCCACTTAACTTTTGTCTATGAATGGCCACACAGTGGCCTGGAAAACACGTGGCCAGCAGTTGACTCTGAATTTGTCACAGGCAATTGGCTGGCCACGTGATTTCCGGGTTTACTTCACGTGCCTAACATCTAAATAGGGGCCAGTTCCTCATAGAAAATCCTCCCGTCAGGCACTCCTCCTTGGCGGATCGCCCATGTGTTGCGTTACCTTATCCCATCAATCTAGTCCAATCAATGAATATTAATTTTGCAAATTTAAACAATTCTTAAAATGCATTTTTAAACGCCATCAAATATCTATTTTTATAAATAATAGCCTTAAGTAATAATATTCGTTCGTTGTTCCTCTTTCTTTATCCAAACCCTTGGATAAAGAAAAAACAAATGAATATCAATATCAATTTCAATATAACATGAAATCGAAAGTGAACATTATAGTAAATTATAACATATAAGTAGGAATACAATATTAAAATAATAAAAAATTATGCATTTTTTATATTATATAACAGTTGTAAATTTGCATTTCTTGCAATCAGTAGATGCATTTTTATCTTGTTAGAATGAAAAGCAAAATTGAGCTAGTGACGTTAGCTTATGTAGAAAGAAATTGGGGAAAAAAATTGTGTATGTTAAATAAACAGTGATTGACGGACTAAATCAAACTGAATCAAGTTGGATCTACCGTAAGTGAGAACAGAACATAAGTGTAGATTCTGCTTAGGTCGAACACATAAATAAAACCAAAGGACAGGACTGGATTAGAAAGGAAGAGAGCACTATTGTTTCTTATACAATACTCAAGAAATTTAAAAGTAATCGCTATAGAAACGTTATATTTTATCATATCTAATTCTGTTATAAATATAAAAAATAATTAAATATTATAACATATTTTTTTTTTATTTAAAGAAGCTTCCAATTAATTTGTACTAAATGTCTTTTCTTAAACTCCATGTATTTATATAATGGTTTATATAAACGAATTTCATCATTCTCTGTAAATAAAAATTTATAACCTTTTTCTAATGTTATATTAATTGAGAGAACATTGACATCACTTAAATCATAATTATAATTTACTTAATTATGGCATTCATTATGAAAACCATGAATAGGTTACTGAATAATGTAAATAGATCGATTTTGTTAAAAGTAATTTAAATTATGAAACATCTGCACAGTTTTACTAATTTAAAAAGTTTTTATTTTATTTTTTAATTTTTAAATAAATCTTTACTTCATTGTCCTAATTTTATAACTGATATAAAAGTCAAAGTCATTAATAATATATAAACACTATTCGTCGATAGGTAAGGAACGGTTCATTAATTATGTATACAGTTTAAGGGAGAGGAGGGTTTCGGAGAGCATAGTTGCTCACAATGGAGAAGAGGTCGAGGCATTGTCTACGTGGATGTTCTTCAGTCGTATTAGTGGCATATGAATTTGGGCGTATGAGCCTACTTACTAGTTATGTGAATAAGCTATTAGAAAATACTTATAGAACTCTTTAAAGTCATTTTCAATGTCAGGAGGTCCTGAACTATTTAACACGTAGTTAAAAGGAAAGAGGTTTGTCAAAACTACATCGTTGTGCACAACAGGGGAGGGGGCTGAAAAACTTTATGTAATTAATGAACGACCCAAAAGTAGTAAACTCAAGCCTATATTCCTATAGAGGAGGAACAAAGTGCAACGAGATATCATCATCCTGTCAATGGTTTAAAGCAGGGATGGGCAACCTGCGGCCCCCGGGCCGCATGCGGCCCGCATTCATATATTTTGCGGCCCGCGACGCATAAAATGTGAATAAATATATCAATTTCCTAGCTTAAGGAAGTATGCAGCAAAAATTCAAACGTTATTTTTACAACTTATGTATGTGAATAGTTTTTCCCGCAATGAATTTAGTAAAAATTAAAACAAGAAACCGGCTAACAGACACATGGAAACGAATTTAAAACTAGCAGTGACGAATATTTAACCAAATATTTCAATATATTACGTTTACATCAGTTCCAGAAGCTAAATTAAGTATACCTATTCTAATTTATAATTATATGAATAAATAATTCTGATTCACCAACATTTTTTTTCTCTTTCTCTTGTATGCGGCCCGCATCAGTTCAAAAGTCTTAAAATGCAGCCCTTACATAGAAAAAGGTTGCCCATCCCTGGTTTAAAGGTTGCATGGTTGGATGATCTGGTTGACTAAATTCACTAATTTATCATTTCTTATTTATTAAAATAATTACCTAAAGGATGAAATTAAAAAATCATCGTTTTAAAAAAGAGTTAAAATGATCACTTTGTTAAAATTGAATTATTTTAAGATATATTTAAACAGAAAAAAGTAGAAACATACAAAACGAATTTTATGGCTTAATTTTTAAATTTAACGTGATTTTTATTAGTAAAACATTTCATTTTCGAAAAGCGTTTGTATCAGCTGCCTCTGTTTCGTAAACAATGCAATTGGCGGGAAAAAGTCTTTGTTTACAGCTACTTAGGACAAGCAGATTCAAGGTAATAGGTTTCCAAATTCCAGGTAACGCATTACAAAGCCGTACTCAGCACCGGAGTAGATTCAGTCTTTACTCTTGCCTTTAGTTTTAAAAACAACGATGTTTTCGGAAATCCTACTCGAAATTCTCCTGAGCATTTAGTTAAAGCATTTATTTTTTAACGTTTTCGGAAAGAAATGAAACTTCGCTTCCACGATCAATTTATTTATTTTTTCTCCTTTAAATAAATTGGCTTTCGCTTAACTACTAAATATCAAAATTCAGTTTAATTGGATATGATAATAAAATATTAATTTCTAAAAAAATCAAAAATGTTTAAGAACAATGTATTTTTTACAATAATAATATATATAGCTTGTTCGTGATTAAGAAAAATGCGTAATGTATTATTCAGTTTTTTGCATCGATCCAATATATTTTTTTATAAAAAAAAATATTGATTAAACAAAAAGAATTAAATAAAATGAGAATAAATCTTGAAAACTGTCTTATAATTTATACTCACATCTTTAATTATTGACCATTGTAACTTAAACTAGAAAGATAACAAAGCATTGTAACGTCGCTTCTGTCCACGTGATACGGAAGCTTCTCTTCACGTGGTTATTTCTGATGAGTGACGACATTGCATACGTAATAATATTATATTTTAAAATACGCCAGTCATCGTCGAAACAATTATTAACAGCGTAACGTAAATTTATGCATTGTTTTGCAATCACAATATTATATTCAGATAACTGTTATTAAATATCATGTCCTTCGTACATTCGAATAGGAAAATAAGAGATACAGGGCTATATCATTTAAGTATTTATTAATAATAGATGATGTGTGAGAAGTTTTCGAACGTAACTGTGTAGAAAAGCATATCAAATACTTACGTAAGCGATATTCTCCTCTGTTTTTCTTCCAATTTACACAATTAACTCACTCCATTAACAAAATTTAACGGTTTATTTTATTTAAATTTACTATCAAATTACTCGTTAAAAATGTATTAATTTGACTCAAATTACAGAATAATTAAAAATTATCTAAATTTGGATATAATAATATAATAAAGTTAAAGAATTTTGCGCAGTTTATTAATTTAATTAAATTCGAAACATGTACTAAATTACAATTAAAATCTAACGATGATCAATTTTATATTGAGAATTAAGCAGGCCTGCACTTAACAGTAGAGAAATATCATTCTATCGCATTAAAATCAATTATTTTAAAGTGGAAATGAAATTAGGTAGTTTTTTTTTTCCTTGGTAGATATGAACTTGATAGAGAATTACAAAGAAAAAAGAAAAGAAAAAAGCTAGAAAAGTTGAAAGAAAAGAAGAAAGACGAAGTTATATTGGAAAGTATGAACAGAAATCTATCTATCATGTAGTAGTTATTATGAAGAATAGTTAGCTTTTTATATATAGACATCGATCCTATTCACACAACGTACTTAAAAAAGGGTATAAAAAGTTTTTACGTTGTTAAGATTTTATGTCATCTCTAATTAGGAATTATTTTATTCATAGAAAGCAATCGATTATCTATTGTCACTTTAATTTTTCGTTGTTTATCTTCGCCCGCTTATTAAATGTGATTTAATAATTGAGAAATTAAATAGGAAAAAAATGGAACCTATTGCAGACTTTTATAAAACATTTTTACTTTATTTACTGGATGAAAATCAAACATTGAGCCTCAAAAAAATTAGTGTAAGGGTGAGGCGCATGAGCAAATTTTCCTCTTATGTGGGTCACTCGCGAGCTCGCGCGCTCTCCCTGCACGCTTTCGAATTGGAATGCGCCAGAAAATCTATCATAGCGACGCGCGCGATGAGACGCCAGTCTATTGGAGGAGAAGAAAGAGGCGTAGCAGTGGCAGACGGTCACGTGAGCGAGGAGTTGGCAGCTTATAAGGAAGGACGGGAGAGGTGTCACTCGGTGGTCGATGCCAATCTGGATTGTGCGGTCTCCGTGAACTGTCTGTAAATTTTCGAGCGGTACTACAGGAGGACGTCGCGCTGGGCGTACAGAGAGAGGACCGAAAGTGCAACCTTCTCCGTCAGCCAGGTCAGGGGTGTGTGGGGTAGAAGTGCTGGATACGTGTGCAGACGGCGAAGGGTGCCCCGGCAGTCCGTCTGTTAGTTCGTCCACCGACGTACAGGATATGCCCATTCTGATTCCCGACTACAATGTGCGGAACCTCCGCCCCGAAGAAATCCCCCTGTTACTGGATTTGGCCAAAGCCGAGGGCAGGCACATGGGCTTAGAAGCGGAGATAGAGACGTGGCTGGAGGTGGATCCGGAATGCTTCTTTGTAGCATGCTCCGATTCCGGTGAGTTCAGCGCGTTTTTCTCGCTCATCCTGCTTTAATTTTTTTTTACCTTGAGTGTCTGCGCGACTCTCTCGCTTTCTAAACCTCGGTTATGTCGAGAAATGGCCAGGACGGTTGGTGGTCATTCTCCGCACCGCATCCGGCCGACCAATGGTGGAGACGCTTTGTTTTGGCAGTTGGAAGTTCAAGGTCGCGATATCGTCTGCACAAGGATCGATCTCGGACCGCCATCTTGGTCGGGCCGGGAACCGGTCTATATCGACTGGTTCGGTGTGGCAGCCGCCGACACTTCTCATTTCTGGAGGGTAGAATTAGAAATCTTGAGGTAGTAGAGGTCGATTTGTCGATTTCAAACTCTCGAATCTTCCGAAGGCGTCTACTTCTCCAAAAAACGGGAAATGACGTCACCGGAACCGATTATCTTTGGCTATTTTTCGGAACCGTGACAGAAATAGGGCACGGAACCTCTTCCGTCGCGCCCGGCCTTATCGACCGGCTGCCCAACATCGTCACCCGCATTGCCGTAATGTAGTGCGGAGAAGTCGACCTCCCCGCTGGCCGGATGCCAAAATGGCGTCCGCGGTTAGTAGCTTTGGTCTTTTTATACGACGAAAGCGCGAGTGAGAAGTTGACCCTATCTGACACCGTCTTATCGTTTTCTCTTCCGAGATTCAACGATAAAGCGGTGATGCCATTCGAGTTATAAATTTGGGGATTGGGAGTCGGTGCATGCGCCATCACTCACCGTTTTGGCGCACGTACAACGCGTACCCCGAAAGAGAAAAAAGCTTTAGAGTTAGGGACCCATTATCTTTGTCTCCTCTGAAAAAAGTATTATACAGAAATTTAGTAAAATTGATTGGACATGTATTGGTCCTACTTTCTTCACAAACAGGTGTGTGATACATGACCCCATATCACACGATTCCAGATGGCCCAATCCCTGTCTTAGTGATCTTTCCCCCGTTGATCTCGCGGTGGACAAATACTGTTTATAGTGACGACTTCGGAGATCGAGAAAGAGTGAAAGAGAGGAAAGACAGAGACGTCACGGCACATCAAGATCCCTTAGAGACTGGCAAACACCATCTCTTTAAGCTTTTTAAAATTCCGTAAGCAAGACAGTTTCTTTGGTATTTATTTCTGATTTTTAATTTGTATCTCTTTCGAGCCCATTTAATTGTTTGCAATGACAGCTTCGTCCTCTTCCGGACCACACACTTCTGCCTACGGCAGAGGGGATGACGAATCTACAAATTATTAGATGGGGTCGACTTTATTGCGGGCTTGCGAAGATCACAAAGTCTGTCCCCGAATACTTTTAATAACGTTCGAAAAAATATTTGTTGGCACTCAAATCTTCGCAAACCCTGTTAAGTTTTTAAGAGATTTGATTTAGCATCGTTAAATTGTGGAGAGGGGATGCAGCAAGAGGAGAGGATGACGCATATTTGGTTTCGTTTTAGGAGATATTCTGGGATCTTGTTGCGGAGTCCGTCTGAGCGAGGAGCATGGATACGTGGGCATGTACGTGGTCAAACCTGAGTACCGTTCTCTCGGAATTGGAAAGAAAGTATGGAATGCAGCCATCGAGCATCTTGGAGACCGAAACAAAGGGTTAAGTGCGGTGGATTCGTACTTTCCTCTCTATCGGGACAAGGCCGGCTTCAATGTGGTAGCCGACTGGACTGTGGACCTGTACAGATCAGAGAACGCGCCCGAAATGGATCTGGACCTGGCTGATCTTTACTTGGACAGTAAATTAAGAATTTTGCCCATATCCGACGAAGAGCTAATGCGTGACGTCATAGCATACGATAAAGAGATTCATGTATATGATAGATCGAAAATTGTCAGGTTATCTCTCATGGAAAGGGGCTGTATCAGTCGCGTGGCCCTCCTAGGTGATAGTGTTTGCGGTTACGGGTGTATTAAGCCAGGTTTACAGGGACTGTGGATCATCACTCCGTTATATGCCGATAGCGAGCACGTAGCTCACCTACTTCTATCGGAACTCATCGGCAGTTTATCGGAGGAGGAAAGAGAAAAGGGGTTCGCTCTGAAAGTGCCCAGCACCAACACTGCAGCGGCCGGTGTTATGAGCCATTTTGGCTTCTGCCGGCAGACGTATTCTCTGCGAAGATGCTATACACATTCTGTAGTAGACTTGCCCGTCAGCCGAATTTTCGCTCTTCAAACGTCTGTCTTCTGCACAGAATGAAACATGTACATAAATATATAAATATGTATACATGATATATATATATATATTCTATATATGTATATAGTATATATGTTTATATGAAAGCCTATGGTATATGTGTATGTGTATATACATATATAGACATACATATAATATATATATACATATATATACAAACATAGGTTACGATTAAAAAATATATAAACATATATACACACAAACACATATACATACATATATATATATATCTATACACGCATTTCAGACATGCACATTGTATGTATCTTTCCTTTATAACGATCCCTTTTCCCGAGGCTTGTAAATGTCGGCGAAGAACCTCGAGGCTCTTTAATCTCGTTTCTACGTAGTCTTCACGCGGCATCGGCACGAAAATTTTACCATAGGAAAGAATTTCAAAACAGTTTCAATTTTTCGTTAAATTAGCGGAATCCTGGCATATATATATACATATATATACATATAAATATATATATATATATATATATATATATAAGAACAAAATTATTTTATTTCCTATGGTGCAATAGGGAGCAACCTCCAGTTTTGGTGCTGAATAGTAGATTATTGAACGTTTCTTCGTCCCAGTATCTGGGGTGCTAAAGTCTGTAATACGACCTCTAGGGTACTAAATCGAGACATTCCTTAAAATCTTGTATATTTTATATTGTGTTTTCCACGATTTTTGCGGAAGAATATCCGAACGGAAGAGAATGCGGTAGAGTTAGTTTCGAAATTTTATTAGCTCTGCTCATTTTCGCTGTCTAGAGAAGAAAGCACCGTGTTCTTCTATATTTATCACGGTTATCATTCTTCAAAATAATTCTAAAAATAAAGCCGTTCCAATCAGAATGTTACAATTCGCGCCCGAAATAAAAACAAAACAAAAAAGTAAAAAAAAATGATGATAATAATAATAATAATAATAATAATCGACCTGTCGTCACTTCTTCACTTTTGTTCTTACTTCTCCATCTTAAAAAATGAAATAACAAAAATATATAACAGTGAAAATAAAAGAAATTTCCATCTACTGAAACAATTTTGTGTTCAGTTTATTCTTCTGTAGGGAGGATATTAAATGTTTTTTTTTTTTATGTTAGACGGTCTGAGCATAATTCGCGACGATCTGTAGCGAAATGTCTCTGGACATATTCTACTCTCTTTAGCAAAAAAAAAAAAAAAAAAAACGGACCAGAAATTTAAAAAGAAACTAAAAATGTAAATGACTTTCAACAGCAATAATGTTTAATTATCGCAGATTAAGATCTAAACATAAACGCGTCATAAAACATTTCGATTTTTGATTAATGAGGATACTCTAATTGCATTCATAAATATGAAAAAAGTGGAAAAAATACAAAAAAAAAATGTGCTTGAATTTTTCGAGATTAATTTAAACTTTTATCTTTATTTTTTTAGGAAATGGAATTTTTTGTTTTCATTCAAAACACGGACTTTGGTGAGCATCTGCACCTCGGGTTTGTAATGTAATAATTCATTAATAAAAAAAAAGAAAATATTTTAATATGTAATAAATATGCATGATGAATAATGTAAATACAAAAATTATTATTATTTTTTCTTTTATTATAATAACAAAATGTAAATACATCAATTATTAATGAAATCATAGAAATATAAAAGAAATGAATTTGCGTTTTATTTATTTTCTTCTAACAAGTAAGAAAAAGAATTAAACTGATCTTCCTGGTTAAAATAGAAGAATAAACACGTTTTTTTAATTTTTATTTGTTTAATAATAATTTTCAGACTTGATACTTGTCAAACATCTTCATGCATCTTGATTTTTAGGATGATTAAACTTTAATGTCGAGCTTGAGTTTAGAAATTTATGCATAATTTAAATTTATGAATACAATTAAAGAATCCTCACTACTTAAAGGTTTAATTTATCAAATTATTTAAATTTTAAGCAAAACATTCGCTAAATTAATTTTACTAATGCATTATTGAATTGCAAGAAAAAACAGTAACACACATGTGCAGTATCTCGAATAGGCGAATTTGACTAGAGTTCGAGTGTATTAGATATGAAATTCTCACGATTCTCATATAAATTGAAACCGAACAGATTTCTAGAAGAATGGCGAAGGGTGGTCAAAGAAAAGTTTAGATAAACGAAAGCTATTATTATTCTAGACGTGGAAGCCGTAGCACCGAATGTCGTAAACATTGTATCTTCCGGAGAAAACTGCGCGATCGATAGTGGGAGACTCAATCGATAAGCGACTGCCGGCTGTCTAGTTGGATGTCCAGACACGAGCAGTCAATAACTCAGTCCAGAACCTTCTTCTCGCATCACCCTCCATCTTATTTTTCCTCAATGTTAATCTCCATTCATATAATTTAAAGTTTGTTTTGTAAGCCGAGTCTGTTTCCATTTCTTATATTTAAATCACGGTGGGAAACGTCTTTTATAAGAATTTAAAATTCCAATCCAGTTTTACAGAATCGCGCTAATGGCTATATAATTTTTAATTATTTTTTTTTTTATTTTGTTTAAAATTTACTGATTTTTTATGCTGTAATATCATAAAACAGAAAAGATGACGTTCTAATATAATTATATATATATATTACATTCGCTTTAAAGGGGGTGAAGATTTTCGATTTTCAGCTTGAATTGCATGGAAATGAAAATTCTCGCTATATTTTAAATCTCATTTCTTCAACTCGTCAATCTTATCTTATTATTGAGAACTTACTAAAAGAGCGATTAATTAAAAAAAACCATTGAATTATAATTTAGAATTTTAAGAATTAATAATATAACTCTAGTCAATGCACGGTTAAAAAACGATGGTTTTTAATGAGGCGAGAGACTGAAAACGTGTAAATAAAAATGGCGGCAGTTTAAAAGAAACGAAGATAATCGGCTTCCTCATTTTAATTTTCTGCTCATTTAACAGCGTGCAATTGCCCTTTTGCTTTCGAGTCTGAATTCCATTTGCTATTTTTGTTGATGTTTACTAATCGTGGATTATTGTACTGTACATTGTTTCGATTATTCTGTACTTTTGCAAATGACGCGGGACGAATGTGATATGTTTCTCTTGATTTACTATTATTTTATTGTTTACAAAACATTCCTCTTGATTGTTATTTGCATCGAAGTGTTTGCTAGTTGTTTGTATTATTGTTTGTAACTTTAAAAAGACATGGTTTATTTTTAATTAAATTAAATATAGATCATTTTAATTCTTATTATTATTTTTTTTTTTTTGCAAAGCAGCAAAATTTGAATAAATTTTATTATTGTATCAATAATAATTTCTTCGTTTGATAATAGAATTTCTTTTAAATTATATGAAAAATTTGTTTTATTATATATTATTTATTTTAATTTATTTTGCATTTCAAACATCTGTTTGCTATTAATTATAAATTATACAGAATTTGCATCTGCGAAGTATTTATGAGAAATGAAATTTACTTTCCTATTAAAAAATAATAAAGTTTTATTATTTATCTTTACGTTTTTCTTTTGCTTCACCACTTTTTAATATTCTTTTAATCAATAAAGTAGTTTGCGATGGGGGAATTTCCTTCACCATTTTACTTTAAAGTAGTTAATATGTATAGACAAAAATAAATTGTGTGATATATAAAATTAAGATTTAAGATGAAACCTGAGTGTGATAGATAGACGACATCTATTAAATTGTATGTGTAGCCTATGCAGGAAATATTTCTGGTTATAGCCTATATATAGAGATAATCTTACAAGACATTAATTTCATGATTTTGCTATTAAGAACCGCGTAACTTTTTTTATTTTCTAAATTAATTTATAATTCAACGGCAAAGGAATAGTTTCAGTTAAAGTAGGATTATATTATATACGTTATTAAAATGATTATAATTTTTTATTTAAAACTTCTAATTTATTTTGCTGCAATTCTTCTATAAAGTTAAAGTTTATCAAATATTAAAATAGTTTTTAAAATATATTATTTTTATTTTTACTCTTTCTGGTCTGTGGGTACTAAGAGGGCTTCTTTTAGGACCATCGTAGGTTCGGCCATGCTTACAATTGCGAGGGATGGGTCCCAACATAACTCAGACAGACCACGAAAAAAATTCCGGGTTCCGTCTTTCGTTTGGATCCGAACTCGAGCCCATGGAGCAGGCTAAAGTTTTACGGTCTTGGCCACCGACCGGTCTTTTTTAAATATAAATAATATATATTAAAAGTAAATAAAACAAACATCAACTCTAGATTTTATTTTATTCAAAACGTACTGTACTTAACAATAAAAATTAAACTGGTATGGTCGTTCTTTGAAAATTGTTCTTGTTTAATCTTTTAAATGTGTTTGAATAAATTAAAAATTGAAAAATGCTTCTTATTTTTTACAAAATAAATTCAAACTTTAAGACAGAGTCAGCGTATTTAACAATAGAGTTTCGGAATTGTTTATATTTAAACTTTGATCAGAAATATCAAATTTAACATCAGAAAAACACGAACAATTTTAAGTTTTATTGAATATAAAATTGACTCAAAAATAAAAATAATTAGCTCGATATCAATGTTGTAAGAATGATTAATATTATTTAAGTGGATTTTTAAGATATTAAATGACGTATTTGGAAAATTTACTAGTATTAGTAATATATGAAAATAAAGAAATCTCATTAATTTATATGAAATTTTAATTTTTCAGGCATTAATGCTATATTACGAGATTAAGATTTTCGTTTCAAAGATGAAACGATTGTTAACTAGAAGCATCTTTGTAAAGTTTGTATAATATATAAAGACAATTTGGTATATAAATATGTGCTTCGTAGTATGTAAGTAAAATTACTTAAATAACTTTTTCATTAAATATGAACTTATTATGTGGCTCTTGAAGAGGCATAAATATAAATTATAAGGCTGTAAATGTATACTTATTAGCACATATATATATATTTTTATTCTCGATAGGCCTACATACTAATTGTAGTGACGCGAGATTGTAGTGTTAAACGCTAAAAAATTATTTATCAATTGTGATAACAAAGTAAACAAAAAACGTCAATACTTACAAAAAGTGAGTATAGAAATTTCTATGTTGTCGTTTATTTGAATTTGCTTTCCTTTACGATTTCCTTTAATGGAAAGAATAGTAGAGAAAAAATTATTTTAAATGAAAGAATATTATAAGCGTGTATCCTAAAACTCCACAAATTTCGATAATTTCGAATAACGTAAGTGCATATATTTTTTCTAGAATATTCTTGATTCCATTTGTCGAAAAGATTTACGTAAATAACTCTCCGATTTAAAAATGGAAGGATTAAATGAATTCTATAGAAATGTAATTGACTATTTTATACCGAAAAATACAAAAATGGGAAATCTTATGCAGTTAAACATTTCTCTGCAATGGGAGTTCCACGACTCACGGTGTATGGCATCATTTCAATGGTAGAGCAAGGGAAACCTGCAGAAAGAAGAACGGGAAGTGACCGAAAGAGGAGGAAAATGACAGAAAGGAAGAGGAACCAACCGGAAGATAAGCCTTAATAAAAGTTAGACAAACGTTTATAAAATTGAAAAGAAAGTTCAAAATTTCAGAGGAATATGTTCGCTGGATTGTGAAGAAACATCAAGTAACTCAAAAAGCGAAAGTCTTATCAAAAATGCACGACGAAGCAACGTGAAACTCAAAAAACCCTTTGCGGAAGCTGCCTTGATGAAAGACATCAAACAATCTTCATATGGTTATGGACGATTTTACTTTTGACGGAAATGAATGTGCTGATAACAATCGCTATTTTACCAAAGAAGGGCTAGATGTTAATCTCGAAGACAAATTCAAACGACACTCCAAGCTTACGCTGAAGTTTCTAGTTTGGCTGGCAGTCAGTTCAAAGGGACGTTTACAGGTCTTTATTGCCCGTCACGGCTTTCCTTCACCTTAGAAGTGTATGGCAACGAATGAATTCATATACAGCTAATAGCCTTCTTAAAAAAATACCACCATAACCAAGAATGTCTCACTCTGCACTTCCATTATGCTCACGACACAGTTGCCAAATTGAACCATTACCAAATTCAATAATCTACCATGAAGTCACGTTCCAAACGTTCCGCAACTGAGCTCGATTGAAAGATTTTGGTACCAACTGAAGCAAAAAGTGGTTGGAAAGCTGGATCTGCGAAGGAGTTGGAGGACAAGATCAAGGTCAAACTTTGCCAGTTCCGAAGATAATGGAACAGATTAAGACGAAAGTTCGATTGCAACAGATTGCGGTCCTGATCATTCTCATCTGAATGTTAAACAATCTGTCCGTACCCAAAAACACTTTATTTTTAAATAAATAATGATTTTAAACAACTTTGGAATTTGTGCAGATTTTCAGGATACATGCTCTTAACAAAGTGAACTAAAAATTAAACTCTACATAAGATAATATTTATTTATAGTAGCTTTAAAATGCAGATAAAATACTAAAAATAGAATTAGCTTAAAGATGCATTTTCTTTGGAATTATATAATAATAAAACAAACCTTTAACATTTTTGACATAATATTTGAAATTATTCATAATTTTTGTCTTACTTAAACTGTACTTTTTAATTTCATTTCATGACTTTAAATCTGCACACGTACTGTACATACACACACTCATATATCTATACATATATAAACTGAGGCATAACATACTTTTTCCGGATGTATAGCATATCTGATGTTAATTTGGACCTGTAAACAGGTCCTGTAAACAGTAAAATAAACAAATTTGGTGACTGGAAGCCATTTTTTCACTGTTTACAGTCCTAAAAAATAATAAACACCATATGTACAGTACTATACATTCAGAAATATATGTTACGTATGACTCACCATGTATAATTTTCCATTTTCAGGATAATCTTATATTATACATCGATATAACTTATATAATATTACCCTGAAAATGAAAAGTCATATTAATTTCTATAGCTTTTGAATGTCGCAACGCAATCAGGATTGTGGAGAGCTTGTATGGGGCCCGAGATAGACAGACCCCCTTTTGCCTTTTGTTCCCGAACACGATATTTAAATACATAAATTTATAGGTATAATTTTTCCATTAATTTCAATATGACAAATTATTTAATTATTAATTAACTATGATATATTGTATACTGTGTAATCCTCGACAGTACTGTTTATCCAGTATGCATTGTCATCGGACTTAGATACGTTCGATGACAATGCATTTTAATGATATTTTAGGGGTGTGGCCCACCCCCACCATCCTCCACACACCGGAACCCGGAAAACACAACCAAACGTATAATTTAGTGTGTAAATGCATGCATTGATGGGTATGATGAGGGTAAAGTCACCCTCACCATCCCGCACCCCCAATCTCGAAAAACATAACCGATAAAAGCCATACTTAAAAATATATTAAAATGATTCAAAATAAATACAAAAATGAAAGGAACAAAAGATTCTTTCTATGCTTTTACCATGTTTCTGGTGTCAAACAGTAGTGACGAGAATTACGCATACTACGTTCAACATATCAGATCAAGATATCCTCAATCTTTCTTTATGTTAATTAATTAATTAATAAAAATTGCTTTAAATTTCTTGTTTATGATGTCAATTTTCATCAATTTAAAGGTTATTTATTCTACAATATAATACACAGGAGAATCATTTACATGTTTGTAAAAATTGATTTAGTTCAAGAATTTAAAAAATGCAAAGAAGTGAAAAATTTGTCACTATATTTTATTTTTACTCTAAAAATATATTTACTGTTACTTTTTGCAAACAATTTATTGAAAAGTGCAGTATAATCAAATATAGAATTTATGATTTTTGTCTATAAATTTGTCTGTAATTTATGATTTTTCTTTCTTTATAGAAACAATAAATAATATATTTTCTGTTTCGTATTACTTAATTAATAAATAAGTTTAATAAATATAATCTACTTTTTCAATAAATAAAGTTTAGTATTTCATGAGCATTTCATACAATTATTTATTGTAAGAAGTGATATTTCTGTTTAAATTAATCATTATTTGATATATAAGGATTAAGAATGGGAAGGCTAATTGAAATATTTTAATAAATTATTCAAATAAATTGAATTTATTAGTACATTTTTCATTTACGCGTACATTTATTTCAAAACATTCACGATATGATGAAAGATTCAGATTGTCTTAAAATAGAACTTTTATATCATATTCTAGTCTGGTGGTATTTAAATAATTCATAAAGAAAACCTTTATAACAATTTAAATGGAATTATTTAAAATATTTATACCAGTTTTTGTAACGTTATTTTTTATATTAGATCAACATATTTAATAAAACTAACTATAAAAAAAATTTAAATACGTTTATATTTATTAATTTTAATTTAATTTAATAAATGAGGTTCTAATAAATAAAAGAATAACAATCTTGTTAATTTTATATTATATTATCTTAATAATTATTATAAAGGTAATTTATTTAAATTTATTATTTTTTTAAATAAATAAGCAACTTTTAATAATAAATATTCATTTAACATTTCAACATATTTATTTTCTAATTGAATTTAATTATAATTAACCTAAATTTTAATTCAAATTAAACATAGCGAATTTTTATGACGTTGTATGTGATAAATATCTTTACATAATTTTGTTTTACAGATATTGATTATAGATTAAAAGATATATTCTGAATATGCCTAATATTTAGTTTCATTGCGGTTTAAAAGAATTTACACTTAATTATTTAAACATTTGAAAGTATTTCCCATACATTTTTAAAATATTAGATCAGATTTCTATATTGTGACGTATTTATACTGAAATATACATACTGTACAACAAATATAAAACATATAATATATATCTCCAATTCTAGCTCAGTAATAATTCTATGAATATAATTTTACATTGCTTTACAATTTTTATAGTTGTTACAGTTTAAGACTGTCCATTATTTATATATACAGTTGAAGGGGGAGAATTACGAAAGGTAATGTACAGTACATCATTGTACACAGTAGGGAAGAGATGTCGAGATATTATCTACGCGGACTTTTATAGTGATATAAATGGCATACAAATTTGTTCTTATGAGCTTACTTATTAATCATATGAATAAACTATCAGAAAATAAGTTTTTAAAGTCAATTTCGGGGAGTTCCATGAACTATTATATACGTAGTTAAAGGGGACAGGAGTTTGTCAGAACAGTACATCATTGTACACGACAGGGAGTGAGGGGGTCAAAAGTGGTTCAAAAAATTATACACGTAATTAATAAATGTCTGTTATTGGTTAGTAAAAATTAAATCTATTTAGTTTTCTAAAGTTTTAAATTTCAAAAGTTATAATTAATATATTTATTTCAGTTATTTATAACGACAAACAAAATATTCTAGACGAAAAGAAAACACATTAAGTAAGGCTATTATCATGCTAAAACGATTCCCCTTTGTACGTGTGACCCTAGGCTATAAAAATTCGGGAAGAAGATTGTTTAATTTAACGTTCGTTTAAATATTTTATACATTTAAAAATTAAATTTTGTTAAAATTGTTTTACCTTTCAATTGTTTATGTTTCATGTTAAATGCAGTAGGCTATATTCTTAATTAAATGATAATAAGTAAAACGTCATTTAATATTTAATTTTAAAAATTCGTTAAATAAGCACATTTTAATAATATTTTACGTTTTTAAAATATGACAACGTTAAATTAATACATTTAATATTATGGAAATTTTTATTAAAAACTGTAAACAACAATATCTATTTTATGACTATATATTCGACTATATAAATATATAATTATTTATGACAACTGTATATTTTCTTAAACACTTGTAAAATTAGGTTAAGACATAAAAAAATGCAATCATTTTCAAGTTTTTAAAATTATTTAATAAATTATACAAAGTAACTTATTTATATATTTATTAAACTATTAACTTAAAGAACTATATAAGGAAATACAGTAATGGTTACGTTAAGAAAGTATACCATAGGAACCCGGATCGTCCCGAGCTATATGCAGTCACCTAGGGCTCAAGAATTTAGGGATGCCACAATCAGTGTCAGTCAAAGGGCCCTACGGCGTCCTTTGATGACGGCTGTTGCGCCAAAATCTGCCTAGGGCGCCAAAAACTCTTGAATCGGGCCCGACAGCAATAATTGTAATGGCAATTATGACGAACTACTAAGTGTTTATTACAATCTTACTTTAGAAATTTTAATTTTGAAATTTAAAAGATTTTCGTGAAATTTCTATATAGAACGTTCGTGTAAAATTAATATTAATAACTATACAATATATTTTACATATACTCAGCTAACAGTAATAAAGAAATTAGCCAATTCATCTCATGCAGTGAATGGAAAAGATAAAAGATAGTGTTAAATGATTAGGTTAGAAAGAATGTTTAATATTCATGTTGTATGTAATTTTAAATGCAAAATTGTCCTTTGCATTATGTATAAGTATAATTTATTCTGAAATTTAAATTTTAACTATCACTTCATTCTAGATTATATCACTTATGTAGTATCAATCTCGCCTTTGAGCTGCAACTTTGTAAAATTTTTAATAAACTTTTATAATAAATGTTTTCTAAAATTTAAATTATTAGCATTAATTTAAATTAAAATATATAATTTATAAATATATATATTTATAAATATACATTTATAATTTATAATTTATAAAATATATAATATATAAAATATATAGTTTTTATATTTACCTTAGAAAAATATAAAAACTATTAACAAATAAGCATCTTCCACGATCTTATTCTCTCATACTTCTTATTCATTGTACTGTACTATACACTGTACGGTACTGTACTATACATTTATTCATTTCCAGATATGCTTATTCACTAAATTTTTGCAATAAACATTACAGTGTATAAATTTATAAAAAAATAATTGGCATTTATAAATTATAGCACCATTAATTAATTAATCTTATTTTATATGAAATTCTTTCACTAAACTTTACACGAGTAAAGTCGTTCGCAGGCGGATGGAAGAGATAATTAAGGCTTCAGCCTACTTCAGATTCTGAATCGAATGGGTTACCTGATAAATCGGCTTTAATACAGCTGGACAAGCGGGATTGTTTGATTTGAAATGGATCCTGTCATTGGCTCGATTTTCCAGATGTGTTAAAGCCACTTTGACAGGCAACACGTCTGTAAAACCTGTCCAAAACGGAACCTGAATAAAACGAAAACTTGCCTAAACGTGAAAAATTCTTTGAAACAAAACAATTTTCTAAGATTAAAAATGCATGTTCAAAACTGAAACCTGCCAAACCGAAAAAATATTCGGTATCGTGCGATTCTGTTTTTAACAGGTTTTACTGTAATTTTCGTAGAAATCAAATTAAAATTTAGAAAGTTTATAAGTAGAATTTTAAAAAATTGTTTTATTGATTAAACCGATAGATAAAGCTGAAATGAAATTTTCAATTTTTTATATGCATGATATTACTTTTCCATTTTAGCCAGCGTAAAACTCATAAATTTATAAGCATTATAGATTAATATATTAATAATTAACTATCCAAATATTTTTGGAATGATTTATCATTTATTAAGTAGGTTCCGTGTTAAAATTAAATTTTATCATAATTTGTTTTAATTATAATTAGAGAATAAATGAATCATGTATCATTTGCTGGAATTTAATTCCATAATTCACATCATTATCGTTTATTTTAACGTGAAATTGTGTAACTTCGATTT
Organism: Centruroides vittatus; assembly: GCF_030686945.1. NCBI lineage: Eukaryota > Metazoa > Arthropoda > Arachnida > Scorpiones > Buthidae > Centruroides > Centruroides vittatus. Next base: position 1,494,696 of record NW_027121917.1, on the reverse strand, counting down.
GTTACGACGTTGTTAAAATATAATCAATATAACATTCATGTTACTGAATATTTTTAGGTTCTTGATAATAATTATTTTTATTTTATAATAATTTAAAGATTTATCGAAGTTTTGATAATAATAGAATCTTTTGTTATGCCCAAAATCGACAAAAATATGTGATATTTATAAAGAAGCAAAATAAAAAAACATGCAATAAAATACAACAAAAATACGAAAACGAAAATCAATAAAAGGAAACAAAAACAAGGAAAACAATTGCTTTTTATTTTATTTATATTCTTTGTAAACAAATGCTAGCCCCTGAGTCGTGTGGAGATACAAATTCGATTTGTTTCTTTTACGTACAATAATAAATAGGTTACAAGTAATTATTAATATTAATATTTACTGATAAGTGACTTGTGAATTTTAAATATTAGAAACAGACGTACAGTACGATATGAATCAGTAATATAAAAAGAATATTTGATAAAAGCAGAGAAAAGTATTTGTAAAATACATTCCATTGCCTTTCTCAGCTATTATAAATGCATTCCAATGATCAGGATGAGAAAATTCCATAAGTCTTTTCCAGAGTTTTGTAGTATTTTCTCGAGAATTCTTCGGAATTATGATGAAAATGATGAATACAAGATTACTTGGATAAAGTCTAATAAACTTTCTAATTAAAAAGCTTTTATTATAGTAATATAATACTTTATTAGCCATCACACCAATAATAATCTCATATTGATACATAGGAACAGCAGCTTCAGCTAAAATACTGTATATTTTTTAAGATAATTAATTAATTCTTTAAAGTATAAATGATTAATGAAAGTATTTATTAAAACAGATAAACATATATATGTATACCATTTTATATACCAATTATATAGTTTATATATATAATGATACTGTGTATATATATACATACAATACCATTTTTAAAAGATAAAAAATGTATTCTGCCTTAAATTAATTGAATTATGCAAAGATGCATACATTCCTAATGTACAAGTATATTAAATATTTATAAAATAATTAATTAATAAATGAACTAGTTAACAGTTGGAAAGATTTAACGAAGTGAAGTAATATTAAATTTTAAAAATAAGTGAAAATCAGAAATGAAAAAAGGCCATTTTATGTAGAGAAATATAAAACTGGGAAATTGTACAGTACCGTACATCTTTGTATCAAGAGAAATTTTTCTATTAACAAAGGTTACCTGTAAACTCTATATTTAATTGTTGAAATTAAGTAAAATATGCTTCTATTTTAAATGAAAATATTCCTGTTTTTCAATTTATTATAGTTTATTGATAATTATGAAGCTATGATTTTTCTCTAGTGAGGACTACTTGTATTTGTTGAAGTCTAATTAGTTTTTCTCTGTTTTTATATAGGATACATCTACAATTTTATAATATTCTTTTTAATCGATCCATTATTTTTTAATATAATGCTGTTAATGTTACCTGTAATAACGGCCACTCCCAACAACCGTTATCTCTAAACGGCCAATAACGTAATTGAACCTCTTAACAACAGCCAAAATGGCGGTTGTTCAGAGATTTGACAGTAAGTGACCGTTCTCTGGAGTTTATTTGTATGAGTTTTTAATTACGTTACTATTAAAATGACCGCCGTTTAGAGGTAGCCGTTGTTGGGAGTGGCCGTTATTACAGGTTCAATTGTATCTATATATATTTATTTCACTGCCAGTGGCAATATACGATGCCTATATTGTTATATAGATGTAATTTTGATTGCTAGATCTATTCACCAATATTGATTATTTTAGTAAGATATACTTTTCAAAAATTATCATATCTATACAATAACATTATTAATATATAATTCAAAATTTTGTCGTCTCTTAAAATTATTCATAGTATAGTAATTACGATTAATGATATTTTTATTTCTTATAGTTGAGAATATTTTAAAAAATATCTATTTTGCTTACCTAATTAAAGAGTTGTGGTCCTTAATTTAAATATATAAATTTTTATAATGCATTGCATTATTATATCGAATATAATTTGCACGAATTTATATAATAAAATTAATATTAGTAAAAAGAGTTAAAAGTAAAGGTTAAAAACTTTTCACCAAATTCGCCCACGTACTGTACCTGTTTTAAATGTGAGGGACCCGAATCTAACCCGGGCGAGTTACCCTAGGAATTTTTTATGGGCGTAAGTCCCAAATATGTTGTGCCCCGTCCCTCACCACTCGGTCGCTCCCATTGTGTACCTGACCAAACCCACGGGGGGGCATGGAAAAATTTAGTCGAAAAGAAACAAAAACGAAAAAGTACACTACATATAACGACGCGACAATATCTCAAGAATTATTCATCGTGCAATTTATTTAGTAGTAATATCGAAACTTGAAAAATGCACTTATATACAAATACAATACTTATATATATATATATATTAGGCGTGATCAAACGAAACCCATTAGAGTGGCTTTACGTACACGCCTTCCGTTAAGTAAGGAAATCACGTGGTTCCCGAATGTCGATACGTGTAGATCTGTAAATAGACTAGTGAAATAACTCATAGGATTCGCAGTGGTGTGGTGAATTTTAAGGCTGTTTCAATATGATGGCTATCCTCGAAAACCCATCCAAAGCAGAGCAACGAACGGTAATTCGTTGGTCTGCTTTGTTTATGGAGACAAATGTCTATCGAAACCACTGTCACAGATTGTTCTGTCTTGTAGTCCCATCAAGGGCGTATGGAGACCATGGACAAAGCACATCGTCGCCACCGCTGAGGATGTTGAAAGGATTAATGACGCCGTACAAGTGGTCGTGGACAAAGCTTACATGCAATTTCATCCAAGTGTAAAATCTCGTACGAAACGTACAGTCCATCGTGGCGACACAGCTACAATACTGCAAGGTGTGGACACAGTGGTTTCCGGAACGCCCACGAACATCATAAGGACCCAGCATCGTCTTCATTATTAGGCGGAAGATGACGTATTTCTCCAGCACATATTGATAGGCAATAAAACATGGAACCACCACTTTGAATTATTAAGCAAAACCTAGAGTGGAAACAGTCGGATTCGTCACGTTTCCGAAAGCCCAAAACGCAGGCTTAGCTGGCAAGGTAAAGCTTATGGTCTTCTATGACCACATCTCTGTTGCTAGAGTTCAGAGAAGCGTACGTCACAATGAACGCAGAGTGTTATCTCCTGAACAGCTTCCAACATGCCATAAAGAATATGCACCTGGGTGTCATCAACTCCGGCGTTATTATTCTCCACGATAATACATGTTACTCTCATTGTTAAATAGACTCTTGTCAGAAAGGAGTAGGAGGTTCTACAATATCCTGCATGCAGTCACGACTTATCGTCATGCGACTATTGTTCGGACTATTCAAGAAGGCTCTCAGAAGCAGGTGATGCTTGGTACTTATAGCTGTCAAACGAGTTTCATTTGATCACGCCTAACATATCCTTTTTAAAATAAAATGTGGTCCTTAATTTAAATATATAAATTTTTATAATGCATCCTAATCGTAATGAGAGTCTCGATCTACATCCATATCCAATTAACTACAGTACTATTATTAAATTAAGTAACGTAAACTATCTAAATATAAAATTGTAGTATTTTCGCTTTAAATGTAATTATTCTAGCTTATTCTCCTATATTTCGCGTATAAATTGTTGATAAATAAGTAAGTAAAATTTTTGCGCCACATATGCTGTTACAAAAATAAAATTTACATTGAAAATATAGAAGAAAACTGAAATCATCATAAATCGAACATATTGTTAGTAATTCCATCACGATTGTAAACATATTATATACTTATTTAACCGCAAATATTTTATTAAATAATTGAATTGTTATGCTAAATCTGCTGAACACGCACGCACACACACATATATATTGTTTATTGCATGAATTTAAATCCTTTATACACTATAATAATAATTTTTGATATAATTATTTAATTATATCAAAAATGTGGCCGAATTATTATGTGGTTATTCAACAATAGATTTTATAGCGACATGAATATTAAAAGTGCGTAGAGAATTATTTTAAAAATATATAGTTTAATACAACGTTTTAATATGGTAAAATACTAATAATGATATTTGTGAAAGATAGTCAAGGTAATATGTCATAACTAAAACATCAATAAATTTCATCCCTGAAACTAATATATTTATTCTCGACAATATTTAAATGGGCATAAATTTCAGGGATAAAATTTATTGATGTTTTAGTTATGACATATAGCCTTGACTATTTTTCACATATGGCTATTAACATATTAAAACGTTATATTAAACTGTATATATTTTTAATAATTACTTGACTTACAGTATATTTTTTGTAAAGTATTATTGCTAATACTTGTCTTAAATAACTGATTGTTTGCTATAATAAATCATTAAAATAAATTTGAATTTTCTAATCTTTCTACGTGAAAATTAAAAGAAAATAAATTGTTAATATAAACATTCAAAATTTGATTCGAGATTGAACATAAAAATTAAAATTTTAATTATTATGAAATTTTTATCTAAAGATTTTAATATGAAAGGGTATATTTAATTCATACGTTTCACTTATTAAAACTTGTTTATTTATATTTTATTAAACCCTAAAGTAGACTGTCCACGTGAGAAAGGCACTCCAAAGAAATGTGATGACATCAAGTAGGAGAAATTATTTTTCACAAATAACGATCTTCAAGGTATAGTCAAATACTAAGTAAATATTAAATTATAATCAAAATTTAATTTACTTTTCAAATTTGAGTTTTTGTTAAACACTCAAATGAATAAATGTGTAATTTAAATGAAATAAGCTATATTAATAGAATTTAATATTATTGTGCAGCGTAGAAAATATTATTTATGTTTATTGATAACGTTATAAAAACATAATGTAACTGTTGGTAAATTTTTCTGTTTTGAAACTGTATACAGTGTCAATTTAAACATATGTCCAGGGGCAAAAGAGATCTTTCCAGCGTTACAGCAATGTATACATATGGTGCATGCTTGTTCCAACGTTGAAATAATCGAAGAAAATCAATTTAATACGATTTAGAATAACATACAAATAATCTTTGACTGTAAGGGATAAAGAAGACGTTGCAGAAATTGATACAAAAAGTGAACTGTATTTTGTTAGAAATGTTCAAAACAACCGCCTTCAGCGATAATACAAAGATTATGATGGTTGATCAGAAATGCTAAGTGCTATCCATAATGTTTTTATTACGGCATTACGGATAGCGAGTAGCATTTCTGATGTTACCGTTTCACAAGCCTGTCGTATGCATCTCTCCAGTTCTCCAACATCACGCGGCACTACTGGGTGTGGATCATACATCAATGTTTTTAGGTGACTCCATAGGAAAAATTCGGAAAATAAGCCTGGGAACGTAGTAACCATGGAACAGAGTTTTGTTGTCTTATCCAGGGGTGCCAATCCGCTCTGCGAGCTACTGACGCACGTTTGTCTGGGAATGAGGTGGCGTGCCATCGTGCTGGTACCAAACCTGCTGTAGTTGCGTCGATGGCAAGTCATCAAAGCCATTCCTCCATCGTCGTGTTTATGAAGTCCCGATATCGGTTACTATTCAGGATGCTATCTATTCGTAAAGCATCTCTGCCCAGTAGTATTTTTTAAATAAATTAAATTCTTTTGTCCCTGGATAGATATTTGGGTATCGGTTATTTTAATGCTGGACAAGCTTACACCATGTGCACACACTTATGAAATGCTGGAAAGATCTGTTTTGCTCCTGGACAGATATTTAAGTGAACACACTGCATATATACTGTATATTTATTTTAAAATACAGTCTAATACGATTTACGAATATATCTCGTTCCTAAAATCTTGTAAAAAGAAATCTTGCAACTAGGGACTAGAAACAAACTTATCCATTAGTTCTCATGGTCGAAATTTATACCTACTCCCTGCATAACCCAATCACACCCATATTTTCCCAAATAACAATGAACTACTACAAAACACTTATTTATCTATCAATTAATAATTCTAATTGAAACAAATAAAGGGATTTGATTGGGTTATTCGTTGATATAAAAGAAACTAATACCAACTGAGAAAGAGAATACGACTAATCTACCAAAATCTACATTGGAAATATAGAGAAAAAATAAAATCAACAAAAAATCGAACATATTAACGTATTAATATTAATTTTATCATGATTTTGAGCATGTTATACGTTTATGTAATGGTAAATATTTTATTAAATAATTTATGCTAAATCTACTGAGCGGGCGATTATACACACACACATATATAATGATATAGTGATCTAATATTTTATGCATTTGCTTCTCTTATAAGAAGCAAGTACGTTTGTTTTTTTGTTTACTTAATGATAAGTCAGTTAGGGCAATAACAAGAAAATAAAATAAAATACAGTAAAATAAAATTGTTTTAATTCATAAAGTTGTAGTCAATAATATAAGGGTTGTAATGTTGAGATAAATTGTACATATTCGAAAAAATAGTTCTATCGCTAAAAAACAAATATATAGTGTAATGTAACAAAGAAAATGGAGATTGGAACCTACGAGCCACCTAATAAAAGAGCGCGAGAATTTCAATCTCATCACACTCGTGACCAGAATATGTTGTTCTCACAAATATTGGTCGACTATCGAATATTTCGTCTCATAATTGAGGAAGGGAGATGAAATAAAGTATCTCTTCGTATTGAATTCTTTATATTGAGTAGTTGTAAATCGGTTTACACTGCACTTAAGATTTAAGAGATTTGACAAAAACTGTACTCCCTAATACTGTAATAGATGTGTCTGTTGATTACATCAGACACGACTATTACAGTTGAGTTTCAGTTGCAGAGTAGGCTTCGCAAATCTTTTAAAATATTTTGAATGAATCAAATGCGCTATTTGTTTATTTTATAATATTCGTAAGCGAGCAGTTATTTATATGAGTCGGCAATATATCTCAATACGGTGGTTGTCATTTTCAATTACCACTCCATTCATTTGTACAACTGACGTTTCATTGAATGATAAAAATAAAATATATATAGTTGTTTATTGATGACAGTTACAAGCAATTGTATATAATTTAATCATTCGATGAAATAATAATAAAAAATAAAACATTAGTGTGAGGGCTCCTGAAAAGAAATTTTCATTACTTAAGGGCTCCACTTTACGAAGGAGTTTGGAAAAAACTGGATTATTTGATAGTATGTCTCAGCCGTCTTCCTTAAACACACAGACTTAATTTCAAGTTCTATTTCCAAGTTTTATTGAGGCATGAGTCTACCTCGATTGGAGTCCGGAATTGAATCATGGTGAACCACCACAAAAATTTTTCATGGGCAGAATCGCCCATATATGTCGCTTCTCGTTCGTCGCTTTCCCGTCGCTCCATTGTGGGCGAATCCATATTGTGTATGAAAGGCCCTCTTACTTATCAGTGCCTACAGGGCGAAAAGAGTAAAAAAACAAAGAAATTAATGCAGCATATTCAAGCGCTGAAATAAACTCATTTGATTATGAAACTTATATTTATTTCCAAAGAAAATTTTACACGATTAGAAATAGAGTTGCCCAAAGTAACTGTTAATCGGGATATAACTTATTTGAAAAAATAATCGTAAAATATATATATTGATTCACCGACTTTCAGCACACCTTGTATATAATTTTAAAAATTTCGATATAAGCTTCTAATCTGTTATTATTTATTAATTAGTAATAAATAAATATGAGCCCAACGGCCTTATTGTTATGATTACAAGGTGTGTGATGAATCGCTGGCCTTTTGTTACAAAAGGCCAGCGATTCATCACACTCCTTGCATAACAAAAGGCCAGCGGGCTCATAATTATTTATTATTAAGTTTAAAAATTTATTTATTGATTGACTTGTTGAAAGCTTTAGTTTATTTAATTTATATCATAAGAAATATAAATGTGGAAATGTGTTCTAGTCTACATTTAGTATGCTAAGCAGTCAGTTCTTGTTATCTGTTAAGTTTTGAGAGAGTGGTAATTGGAAAACACGTTGTTATATAAGACACAGCTGAAACAATTTGCTGATAAAGAGTGTGTTAAGTTTAGACCTAACAAATACAACTCATTTTTAACGGATGAAGTCCTAAGTTTATGAAGCGTAAAGTTGAATGATATTGGACTATGGTTTTTTTCTTTCTTGGGAATATAGAGAATGATTAAATAAATACGTAGCCATATTTATACCTTTAAAATTTATTTATTTAGATCTAAACTCCTTATGATTCTAACGAATAAGTAAATATTTTATTCATTTTGTTATAAGTTAGTTGAACATTGCAGTGTGCAGAATGATTGTAAAAAGTATAATTTGTGCAGAATTTAAAAATTGATAAATAAATCGTTATTACTTTTTGTATTTATTGATAATTTTTACAAACTAATTAATGGAACTTTAATACAATTGTTCGATAGAAAAATTTCCAAATAAAGCTAAAATTTTAAAAAATTTCAATCTAAAATCGTGAATTGTTGACTTAATAGTTGATAAAATTTTGCTTTCTACATTATCCTAATCAGAACTGCTTACCAGTGACCAAGTAATTAAACAAGCTGGAGTTTTCCAGTTTTTCTTCATGTGTGTAACACCTAAATAGGGACCAGTTCCTTATAGAAAATCTCTTTTGGAGGCTACCCTCTTGGCAAATCGTCCATATGTTACGTTTACCTTATTCCATCAATCTAATTCAATCCAATTCTAATCACCACTAAGTTTTAAAATTTCTTTTCTTACGTTTTCTCTTCAGCAGAAGAATAAAAACAAGTATTGTCATTTTTTTGCTAGATATACAGATTTATATAATAAATTTATTATGTATTTAATTATCATAATAAATATAGATTGCGGCTATCAAGCTGATAACTGTAATCACTATTCATAGTGAACTCTCTCCGAAAATCCCAGCTCTCTTTTGCGCCAAGGGATCTAGAACAAAACTCGTTTGAATCCTGATGAATATTTCATGACCGATGTATTCTCAACATTATAGCTATTCGATCGTGTTCGAAAATTAACTGTATATATCCTTCAGAAATAGAAACTATGTAACTGAATCAATCAAATCGAAGCAAACTTCAGGATAAATATTGTATAATACAGCTGCAAAGAAAATTTCCTGTAGATTTCTTTTAGAAAAACTTAGCCTATATTTTTAGATAAATCTTTTATATATATTGATTACAATTAAACTGTTTAATCGAGATAAAGTAAGCTGATTATTATTTAATTTCCAAATCCTATTATTTTATTATTTTCTTTCTGATTAATTATTACTATTAGATATGAATGATGATAAATTCTATTTAAATTACAAAACTTTTTATTTTTTAAAATTACTCAGAAACACTAATTGAAAATATAATACTATTGACCCCTTTTATACAAGAGTAATAAAATGAACTTTATTTAAGTTTATTTATTTTGAGTTTCTTAAGATTTACTTATATAAACAACTTAAGCTAGATTTTAAAGTTCTTCTATGGTTTTATGGAATGGATTATTGTAAACTTTAAATATTTTAGCATTTACATTTTATACTTTCACGTTATTTAATTTTCACAATATCTAGCTTTAAATTTTCCGTAAAATTCGACATTTACATGTACCGAAACTATGTATAATACAGTGCAATAAAATATATGTTATCACATTTAATTTATTTATTCAATTCGCTTATCGTAATTATAATTAATTGAAAATAATAATTAACTTTTTCCAAAATTTTTAATTCAATTTCCATATTAGCACATTGATTTCTTATATTTCTATTTCTGATTGTATTTTGTATAGGTGGTCACACGTCCCCACATTTTGTCTGGGACAGTCTCGGATTTTTCTTGTTTTTAATCCTCAAAAATGAAATAAACTTTAAATAAATCATTTCATGAGTCTCCTAGTGCAATATGATCAATGCCATTATCAATTTTACATTCATTAGATATTTAAAATTTTTAAAGATAGTTTATATATTTAATTTCTAATGCTTGATTTACAAAGGAATGTCAACAGTGCTCTCTTCTCAAAGAAAAAGTTATTTATGATTTTGACAAAACTTTATGCTTGCAAGTTATATCGATGAAATAATATTTTTATATTCGTCAAGCTTTAAAAATACAATGGTTATTAAAATGCGCGGAATTAAAGGTAGTTAAATTATATAAAATAATAAAATTTTTAATATTTGCAAAGGCTGATTTTTTAAGAAATTAAAGTCACACCCAAGATCAATATTAGCTAAATGTTCGGAATTAATTTTTTATAAATAAAATTACTTTCTAAATTTCGACATCATATTCTGATTTTTTTTTCTTAATTTTGAACTCTTTCCGCCCTATGCCACTAAGAGGATTTTTCTAGCCTTTTATGGGTTCGATCAGCCCACGACGTGGCTCTGATCGAACCCATAAAACCAACGATACCGGTATTTGGTCGCGGGTTCGTGCGTGATCAAAGAGCTGGCCATATGAAGTTTTACGGGTTTTCTGCACGTGCCTAATACCAAAATAAAGGCCAGTTTCTCCGTAGGAAGTCCCTTTGTAGATCGCTCTTGTTTTGAGTTATCTTATAATATCAATCCCATCTAGGCCACAATGGGGCAGCCAGTTGATGAGGGACGGGACCCGACATTTCTGGGGCAGACTACCACCGAAAATTTCCTGTAGCTTTTTGACTACCGGATCCGATCCTGGGTCTTTCAGAGTAGTAGAATGCTGCCTTATCCGCCTCAACCGTCCGATCAGAAACCAATACTATTATTAGATTACTAATACTATTATAAAATACTATTGTATTTTATAAATGTTCTTTTTTATAAAATAAAAACGATAAGAAACAATATATTCATATATTTTTCTCCTTAAATTAGATTACTTTTATGGTATCTTAAATTAAAGGTGCCAAATTTATATGATACCTAGAATAAATATTGTAGGTTAAGATAGATCATATCTTTTAATTATAAAAAACAGAAAATTCTTAATATATTGAGAAATTTCACGTCATCCAATCATACCGAAAACAAATATTTTTAAAGATTATTATTATATAAAAATAAAAAATAAAAAAGGCAATTAAATAAGTGAGAAAACATTTTATATTGGAATAGTTTACGTTTAGAAGTGTATAAATTCTACTGCAATGTATTTCGTTTTGATCAGATATTTGATTCGTCTTCTTTAAAGTGATGTTACTGTTTCAACTTGACAGCTGTGAGTTTCGAGAAATTTATATTGTCTTGTTTCTCTTTCTTTTTTTAAATAACAAGGTAACTGTTCTGACTTCAAGATTTTTGAAAAATATTTCTGTTTTTGTTTTTTTTTAAATAATAAATAACCAATACAATCCTACAGTAATTCAACAAAACAATACATATTTTTCTATTGTTATTTATCTTTATTTGTATATAAAAAAATATACATTAATGATAAAAATTTTATAATTTTATTCATTTATTGATCATATAAATAACAAACGTATTTTTATATTCTTTGTAGGAAAAGTACATTTTAATTTGTTTTATTATTTCAAACTTAATTATTTTTTACGCTGAATTTAGAAAAAAACACGAAATGTGAATAATATTTTAAAAATCCTGAGCAAAAAACTATTTTAAAATACATTTTTTTTAGCTTCCAAATTATATTTAACATTACAGTACAGTATATTAATTTTTGTTTTGTTTTTAAATGAAATTTTTCGTTTAAAAATGTAAATTTTATTTTATTTTTTTCTGTTTCTTGCCATTATAAATATAAGAATTTTATATAAAACGTAAAATAAAAAGTTTTAAAACATTATTTTTTTAATAAGCAAAAACTTTAAGAATAATTTAATTAAATAAAACCTTCTATAGCATTTTTATTAAATTAGTTTTTATATCTTTTTAGTAAGAAAATTACTTTATAATAAAGAACTTAACATTTTTAAGAGAAATTCGTTAGGGCCGTCCATTACCTGTACAGTTTAAAGGGGATTACGAAAAGTAATTGTTGTACATAATGGAGAGGGGGTCGAAGCTTTTCTATGTGGACTTTTTTTTATGATATTAGTGGCATACAAATGTGTTCTTACAGGCGTAGTTACGTGAATAAACCGAACTAAGAAATATTTGTAGAACTTTTTAAATTATTTTTTCAATTGTACTCTACACGCGTAATTAAAGGGGACGGATTTGCCAAAAGTACACCATTGTACACAACAGGGAGGAAGAGGTCTACTGTCTCTTTAAAATCCTGAACTTCTAAAATTCTTCAATAACTGTACACTTAATTAATGGGTGGCTTTTTATGCCTACTATTTTAAATCAATACGATTTTTTAAAATTAATTTGATAGCAGTGTATGTTAATCGTATACCACACAATTTCGAAAGAAGACAACAAGAAATACAAAAATATTCTCATAAATAGAAGAATTTTGTCATAATCTCATGTTTCTGCGATATATAATTGTTGGTGAAATCAATTATATATCACAGGAAAAGGCTGAAGACTAAAACTAGATAATTTATCGAGATAGAAAGTAATGTGTAGGACTATGTGCTTATATATGTGTGATAAAACGTGTTCTTATTAGAAAGAAAATATTCATGTAATCAGTAATAATCTTCAATAATTAATTTCTTCGAACAGTTTTTTTTATGCCACTTATTATTTTTTGATCAATTTATTGAATTAGATTTAGTTTTGAATGCTGGCATTTGTTAATGAATGAACTGCTGTTCAAGGTTTAAAAATCTAATTTTTTAAAAATAATGTTTATGCGGAAAAATGCTTCTTTCCAACGAAATTGAGATATAGGAATAAAAATAAAAGGTACTTATAGTTGTCAGACATAATGTTCTGATCTTAACTAGAATTATCCGTGATCGTCAAAACGATTAAGTCATTTAGTGTTTATATTGATGGTTTGACAGTGGAGTAAGGTTACTCAAAGATGACAAGAAAAATTGTCCTTTAAAGAAATAGTTATTTGTAGAAGACATATAAAGGGGAAAAAAAAGGATAAACATTACATTTGTCTCTAATTGGATATGATGTCAGCAACTGTCTTTTATCGAATAGGATTCAAAGAGGTAACAAAACTGACATAAAGTATCACTTATAATTAAACAAATAAATATATATTTTTGTAACATTTAATTTCTTCTGACAATCTTAAATTGTTTTATAGACATGTGAAATGCAGCTCCATTGAAAAAAAGAAAGAAATCTACCACAGTTTTTATCTTAAATTCAATTTCTTATTTATAGTGAATATTGGTTATTCTTCAAAACTTAAAATACATCGGAACTTTTTGCAAACATATGAGTGAGAAAAAATAAATATTATACCTCCTCTATAAATCTATAATCAGTTCGTATATTGACAAAATAAATATTTCTTAAGATGTCTACTTGAATAACTCATAACTGTTTATATATATATATACATATTCTCAGTGTCGTAACTAGGCAGCTGCAACAGGTGCATCCGCACAGGGCCCACTTGGAAGGGGGGCCCAAAATGCGTGTATTTGTTTTATTAATTTCCCAAACCTAATTAGTTAAGGGGCCTAAATGCAAATTCTTGCACAGGGCACAGGAATGGCTAGTTACGGCACTGCATATTCTAGTTAAAAATTCATAAAATATATATTATGAATTCTCAACTAGAATTGGAAAAAGATTTATAAAATATATTTTTCTTTAAAATAATTCTAAACTGGGAAATCGAAGAGTTGGGATTCGTGCAAACCAAGATATATTAAAATGTATTTTGGTTTGCAAAAAACCTTCGAATAGAAACCAAAAAGGAATCGCATGGTTTCAAAATTCTTCCTTAAAGATATTTTTTATGTAATTTATCAATATTGATTGATAATTATCTATTCTTTGGTTTGTATTTCATTGTTCTTTGCAATATGAAAAATAGTGTCTCTATTTTTCATATTGCATAAGAAATAATGGAAATATTAACAATTTATTTGTTGAAAACCAATAATTATTATTTATCACAACAAAAACACTGGAAATAAATTAATATAAACTAAATTAAATTTTAAAATATTTTTCCACTTAAGGAATGTCTAAGGAAGTAACATCAAAAAATAATATAATGGTAATGAATTAGAATTTATTTAAAATCTTGTGAAGGAAATTCCACGTGGTCAGCCCCAGATAAGGCGTGAGTCCACGACCAACAATTATTGTTTTATCAATTTTTATCCTCTCGGTCGCTTAAATTGATAACAATTATCTGAATAAATTCTCCATTTCTGTTGAAACGGACGTGTTACAAATAATTAATCATAGTAATTAGAACTTAAGCTAATAAGTTTATTAATAACATAATGATTATTCAAATATTTGACTTTATCAATTGTAAATTACTCAGTTCAATACTATAAGCTACGGCCATTCCTATAAAGATATGAGATCACGACTTAGTTACTACCTAATTATAATGATATGATAATTATACATTATGATTATACGAATGTAAGTTTCATATAAGATTTGAATGGAATTCTTAAGTCCTTTATGTCATTGTAGTAATAATGTAGAGGACCTATTCACGATTACTTTGATTTCATAAGTATTGAAAGTGTAATAATTTCAGCAACCATTCTAGAAAATTCCGGTTTTCCGATTTGAAAGACAACAAGCAAATGGACAACAAAATTAAATTTCGTTACATTAAGGAATTTACATCAAGAAATAAAAATTGATACTATTTATATACCTCAGAGCATAGCTTGAAAACTGCTCACGGCATGTGGCTCTCGACCTCTTTCCATACAACTCTCTATCTATTCATATAAAATAAATTGAATTTGCTATTATAATGCCGTAACATAAAATGTAAAATTACGGTATGAGTATTTATGTATACTCAATAGATTACTAAACAAAAGAATTTATAAATTTTATTGTGAAGTTGCATGATAGATGAGTATTTACTAGTAATATTAAGAATTCTCATGAATTTATATAAAATTTAAAACATTTGCTTTAGTCTCTTTAATACTACATACATTCTGCATTATATATAAATATTTTTCGAAAGTTTTGATAATTTATAATATAATTTTAATATTTATGATCTTTTGTCTTTTATTCTTATCCTAAAATAATTATTTTATCCTCAATGTTTAACAACTCTTTGTAAGTTTAAACCAAAATGGAATTGATTTAAATGAATTATTAAAAATATTGATACTTTTCTAAAGCTAGCTTATTTTCGTTTGAAACATGACAACCAATGAAATAATGCAAATAATTTTAATATGTATATATACCTTGTATATATTAAAATACTTTTATTGGTCATGTCTTTCGAGATTGGGTTGGAAGACGGTGGGGGGTAGGACCATCCCACCATATACGTCACTACGTTTACACACACATGATTAAATTCTATATTTGGTTGTTTACCGGATTTCGGAGTGTGGATAACGGTGGAATGAGCTACCCCTAAAACATAATTCAAATTCATCGTCATTGGACTTAGGTATGTCCTCAAAGTATGTCTTTTGGATGTTGATGAAATTGATACTAATGTCGGGTTTTCTTGATAATTACACTAACATAATTTTTTGTATCTTTTCTAAAATTAAAATATATTTGTTTATAAGCTTTTTAATAGTGATGTAACGAATAGTATATTCGGCGTGAGCCGAATACCGAATATTCGGCCAGGAGCGTTGCCGAATGGCCGAATATTCGGCCAAACTATTCGGCTTGATTAACGCATGTACGAAAATTGGCGCGCAAACCGCATTATGGCAAAGATCGCGCACCGTGCTCTCTATTGGCCCGCTGTCACTACGATTTTTTCTTCCATTAGGTCTAAATTATTTAAATTAATTAATTAAATTATAATTATTAAAAAGTTAATATGAGATGGAGCCTAACGTCTACCTCTAGTGCCAAATTGGTTTATAATTTATGTAATAGCCGTAAATAGCCCGCTATGATTCGGCAGTTGTTGGTATTTAGATGTAAGTTATAACTTATAAGTTATTTTATTTGCAATCGATCATTTTAACTCTTTAATTAAACACTAAAATTTTGTTTTTACTACGTATTTGTAGACTGAATAGTACCCTAAGGATATACTTTAGTGGTGACATAATATGGTCTAGTTTCTCCCCAGTTGTGGAACAGTTCAAATATATCGTATAAATATTAAAATATACGCGAATACGAATATAACATAATTAACTAAACAATAACATTAATGCCCGATACATTCTAACCTACACGCCATCAATGCCATAAGATATCGGGCTAGATAAAGGCTATATTATTATTTAATTACGAAATAATTTAATACTAGAGTTAGATGCTATTTCTTATTAACTTTAATAATTATAGTTTAATGTTCAGCATTAATAAAAGTAACAAAAATGATTAATTTACTGTGTTTTTGTTATTTCTTACTCCTGTTTTTAGGTATTCAGTATTCGGCCGAATAGTGATTAAATATTCGGTATTCGGCCGAATAGTGATTTAAATATTCGGTATTCGGCCGAATAGTGAAAAATAGGCCAAATAGGCCGAATACCGGGTAGTAACCGAATATTCGTTACATCACTACTTTTTAATTTTAAAAAGATACAACAATTAAAGGCAGCATATAACATATTTATACATATATATATATTTATCAGCTTTAATGTTAATAACAATAAAATATCTAATTGCATAGAGCTTATCGAATTTTCAGGTGATAAATAATGATATCAAACGTTGTTCAGAATTTCTTTTAATTATCTTTGAATAGTAGTCTTTATGTAGGAATCTTTTTCTTCATTTTTGTTCCAAGAATTCTCAGATTTAGATCGCGGCGATTTTCAAGCCTTTTACTTTTGTGTTGACGGTAATAATATATAATAGGATGACGAATTGTAAATAAATTCAGTGTAAATAAGTTTATTTATAAATTTTATAAAGCGTATTTATTACTTTAACATAAAGCAAAATTATCTTAACAGGAAACATTTTCTTGATTACTAGAGTAATCATTAATTGCTTTTGTTAACGACCACTGAGAATCTCAAAGTAATTTCTAGTTTAAGTATTCTATTTATAAAATATAAGCGGTCAATACTCTGACAGGAAGTGTATTACTGCACCACTTGATTAAATGAATGCTTTACTACGTCTCGTAAATATCAATAATTAGGGTATTTCTCAGCATTTCTACAAATTTCAGAATTTTCAAATAAATATAATGATTTCATAGATCTATTTCACTTCTATCTGATTAAATTATAAAAAGAGAGTTTCGAATGAATTAAAAATCATCGATAAGTCTATGTTTGATGATCCTTTGTCCATTTGAGTCAAGTAGTCTTCATGTATTTTGTCACCAAAATTTTTTCTATTCTACATGCATGAGGACTAATCAGCTATGTATTCGAAGCCTGTTGCACTTCTAATTTAGAAACGAATCTATTCAGAACTCACTCCTATTTCTTCTATTAGAGAATTTTATTCTAGTTTTTCCTTTCCATCATCACCTATCTCAAAAGTTCTCTTAAACTTTTAAAATTCTTACTATCATTGCCTAATTAAAGTAATTTCTGATAGCCAAATAATTTCGAGAGTAGAATAATCTTCAGTATAAAGAATAAAATAAATACTTCGGTGTCATTTCTTCTATTTTACCTGTCCGTATTTCCACAGCATATTAGTATTTTATTAACAGCTAATCTAATACAGAAGGAAACTACTATTTCTTATCCTCTACATATACTAGGCTGTTGACTGATAAGATAACTTAAGTATATTGCGTAATATTTGTTTATTCTAAACTAATAAATTTATAATTATGCAAGTATATACATTGTATAAGTAGTACAGTACGTTCTTCATTCTCAAGATATGTTGAGTAAATATTATTACTGACGCGTATTATTTTTAACTGATATTATTTTAACAGTTAAGCTTCTATTTATTACAAAACATCACAAAAATTAAGCATGTGGCTGCTGTAATTCTATTTTGAATTTTAACGATCATTTGGACGAAGGTCCTCCTGCCAGTAGGTTCCACGGCCTGGCAGCCGTTTTCTTTTCATTTTGAATACTGCTTGATTAAAGGAAAAAGAAAACACTATAATTAAACACGATGCTTTCTTAACGTACAACACACTGAACATGTTAATTATAATTTTACGCGATCCGGATTAGTCAAAAAGCATATTATCTGGAAATGTTCTTTTCAGACAATCTCGAGGTTCAGTACTTGAACCTCAATATTATTTTGTAGTTCCTAAACTCCTAGCAGACTTCCATTGTTTACAAAATTGCCTTTGACCAGTGGTGATTCGCGCTTTCATCAAAAAAGATGACAAGAACAGAGCGCATCGAAGATAATCCATTATTTTGAAATTTTTTTTAGCGCACCTTCCTCTCTCATGTTGTTTTAAATATCGCTATATCAAAAGGATATAAGGAGAAATCATAACCAACCAGAGACTCGCTGGAATGCTCTAGTCAAGAGTTACAAGCATGTTTCGAAGGTCTACTGGAAGTATCCGCAAGTCCTTCGGTAGGCCCATTGTCCAATCTATGGTTATTAATGAAGTCTTTTGGATTGAGATTTTACAGAATTGTCTCAGAGGACGATTTGATATAAAATTCCAAAATACATTAGTGAGATATTAAAATGGCGTAAGTGTGAACGTCAAAAGAACATCATTTCACGCCTATGTAAGTCATGGAGAGCGAGTACATTAATTTTAAAGCTGTCAGCTAAAGATATACTGTCCTATATTACAATAAAAACTTCAAGATAAATGATGATATATTCCTATACAAGTCTATAGTAGCATATTTTCTTTTTTAGATGACATAAAGCTATTATTGTGTCCATATTTCTTCCATTACTATACATATTTTTTTTTTTTTTTTTTTAACAGTTAAGTGGATAAGTTAAGTCTTATTTATTATTGTTATTTTTTGACTTTAGTTGAACATTATCAGAAGAATTGAATATGTTTCCGCTTTGAAGAATCTCGTAACTAATATTTTCCTGTTTTTCGATCCTGTTTTAAAAGCCCTAAGAGCAACAGAAGATTTATAAAGTGTACAATAAAAATGTTACTTTTTATCACCATAAATAAAATATCACTTCTTCTATAGTACATAAAATAAAATTTCATTTCCGTAATACATATATATGTTAATGTTGTTTTTATGAAGTAGCTAGATACTCTGAAAAGTAGTGTATATAACAGGTTTTAACTAGTTTTCAGACAATATCTGTGTAGCTTAAGAAAACATCAGATTATGTTTTTAATAGTAAACTAAATAAATAATTAAATAAAAATTATTTATCATATTCAGATATAATCAAACCTCTGAACAACGGCCACTGACAGAGACATAAAAAAATGGCCGTTTATGGAGGTTATTTTGTATGCATTTTAAAAAAATTAATATTATATTTCCCTGAAAATCTGGCGCCATTTACAGGTTGCTGTTGTTGGGAGAAGGCCGTTATTGGAGATTCGACTGTATATATATATATAGAATAATTTAATACTACTGTTAGTTCGTCTGTAATACGCTGAGCATCGTATAATTTCTAATTTATAAGGCATACCGCATCAAACCCACACTTTTGCTTCTTTAAATATTTAAAATATATTCTCAGAATTTGAAGTTATATTTAAATAGGTTTTATTTATTTTTTTCAAACCATTAGACGTTGATTTATTGTCAAATATATTGCATTAATGTTATATTCTGACGTATTCACAACTATGAGAAAGTTATACGATATTACTGAAATATTATCTTAATAATTTTATTATATTATTAAACAGAATCATTTAGATGCTAAATAAAATCTGAATTTATTTCTTCAATTTGTTTAATCTTATTAAATATATAATAATTAGTCATACATCAGTACATATCAAATCTTCAAGTATCGCAATTTGTGTAGGTTTTATAAATAAAATCAACGAGCTTTTGAGACTTGTTTGGCTTTATTAATTACATTTTAAACTAAATATTAATTAAGGCTGTCTATAAATTACGTAGTGCAAATAGAGATGATTAGGTTGCCGGTAATTGTTACGATGCGTTACAAGGAAGTGGAGTGTTTACAAACACGCCACAGTATGCTACGGTAATGGAATGATTCATTTTTGTTTCTAAAATGTTGCATAGCAAACTATACTGTTTATATCAGTTTTGTACGTTACACGTATAATTAGGCCTAAAAAATAATGTAAGTTAGCTTTCTGTGCCCAATGCTGCCTGTTATTCCTTAGTACAATTAACGGGGTTGATCGAAGATATGTGTTACTTAATTTTGGAGATGTGACAGCGTTACGAGACGTTACGGGGGATAGAATTTAGTTGAAAAGTATAAAAATAGCTTTACATAACTTATGAATCATCCCAATATTAATTTACGAAATTGAATACATTTTACACTTATTTCAAGCAAATCAAAATAAACTTTAAATAATACTTTTCTTATAAAGATACATTTTATCTTAAAAAAGTCAGAAATCTTGAATTGCATAACTTGTAATTAGAAAATAATAGATTATATATAGATAGAAAAACTTTACATATAAATTACTTTTCAAAAAGTTACTAAAGACAAAAACTAATTATTCAATTGAATTTCTTTATAAAAGTTTTTTCTAGAAAGTATATATTTAAATCTGCCAATACCAGACTTTGAGAAAATTACAACATGTCTTTTTCTTCATGTTATGTGATCTCCTGTACAGTAGATATATAATTCATCATAATGTCTTCGTATTAGTCATAAATGCATTCGAAGAAAATTTTAGAGTTAATCGAATTGAAAATAAATAATAAAAAAAACTATATATAATTTTAAATAGGATAAATGAAACTTGCAAACTGGATTATTTATTTAATTCGTTTTAAAAATAATTGAAAAACTAATTAAATAAATTATCTTGTTTAAATTTATTTAAATTATATTCATTTAAATGAATTATTTACTGATAACTTACAGAATTTTAATAAAAATTGTTTCTTTGTCATTCTACTATAAAATATAAGAAGATTAAAATTTAAATAATTTATATATTTAATTATTTTTAAAGTGTCATGAGTCGAAATATTAATAAAAGTGAAGTGTTTTTCCTTTGTTTCTTGGTAATAAAATTACTATCATCAATATTAGTCATAGTTTAACTTGCATTTCTTAAAACTGATAAACGTAGCATTTATTTTACTTTATCATAGAATTAATTCAAAAATTCCAACTTGGTTAAATTTATTTATTTAATTTTTCTTTAATATACAGTATTTAACTTGTCTAAGTGAAATAAATTGTAAACTAGTAATTTACATAATTTTAATTAACGTTATTTCTTTATAATTCTTTCATAAAGTATAAATAAATTAAATTTTAAATAAATAATATATTTAATTATTATAAAAGGATTTTTTTCTTTAAAATATTTTAATTTTGTATTAGTTAATCTTAGTTTTGTTACATTAGTTTTTGATAATAATGTATCTTTTTGCTTGCAATGAACATTCTCAATGTTGTAAGTAATATGGGGCGCGGGGCCTCATATAAGCTCTCGATTTATAGAAGGCGCATTGTGCCTTTTATCGGGGCCTTTTTATCCTTTTTTTAACAAATGAAATACAAACGAAGTGACATACTCAAAATGTAATTTTGGGGAGCCGAGTTGAACGGATAAAAACGAATTCAATTAACGGATTAATGCGAATTCAATAGAATTCCCACTTTACGTGACAGCTAATTCGTAAATAGGATAGAAATAGAAGACACGACACATTATAAATAAAAAATGCATTTTAATTAAGAAAAGATTTTTGGAAAATTTTCTAGTGTTTATTTTCTTTTTTCTTTGGAGGATGCCAAGGCCCATCCTCCAAAGAAATACATAGAATACGCCACTGAATACGTAGAATATGTTTCTTTATTAATAAAAGCAGTTTTAAAGATTTTATTTTTGTTCGTAAAATATAACATTAATTTATAAATATAGAAACCACTACGACACCCCTAAGTTTTCTCGAAGGACCTGGCTGTGAGACATTTAGCTTAAAAAAATGATGCATGAGTAACCATTTCTTCTTATTATTATTAATGATTCATAAATATACTCAGATTTTTGCGCAGCTGTTAATGTATTAATAGCAAATAAAGAACGAAGTACAAAATAATTTTCTATTAAAATACTGAATTTAGATAATTGCATAGAAATAGAATATTTTCCTAATAAAAGTTTATAACATTATTTTCCCGAATAGTAAACACATAATATGAATATCTACATTTATTAAAGTATGAATTTCAATTTTTTTAATTAAAAAAATATCTAAAATGATTAATTATTAATATGTTAATAAAGATAAAGAAAATATTACAATACATTAATAATATTAATAAAGATTATATTAATAAAGATAGAAAGAATTTGATAAAGAGGAAAGTGCTTTTCACATTTTAATCGTATTGAAGACGGATCGTATGTTCAGACGATAATGAATACCTGTCTAGCTAAAAGGATAAATTTATTGTTTAAAATTAAATTATTCTTTTGCTTTTTAAGAATAAAATATAATTAATTTAAATTTTTATCCATTTTAAGAAATGACAGAGTTATAAAGAGAAGAGGATCGAGAATATAATAAAACCTTCAACAATACCAGGTTTTACTCAAATAAAATTTAAAATAATCATTCTTTGTCTAATTTTTTATGATTTTTGGAATTTATTATCAATTTTTCAAAAATGCTAATTTGTAATTCTATTTTTTTAGTTCAATTATTAAATATTTTTTTGTTTTTTTAAATTTTTGCAACATTACGAATTTTAACTGTGAATTTGCAGATATTTTCTCTACTCAAAATTGAATCGTAATGCTCATCCCGATTTACTAAATGCATCCAAAGTTTAAAATACTTGTATGTCAGATAAAGTTCTGATTTATCTAGAAATTTAAAAAAGAATTCCCAATTCTAATCGAACTGTTTCAATTTACAATATCGCATTGTATGTCGACTGCAAGAAAAACGAAGATCATTCAATTCAATGGCGTAACTAAGCAATACTAAATGGCCCAGAAATAAAAGAGGCCCTTAATCAGTGCCCAGGTTCTGGACATTGTTTCCGTAGAATAATATACATGTGAGAATCTTAAATTATATAAGATAAATATTAATAAATTCCTATACCATCGTGAATTTAGAGTGATAAAGCCCGAAGCATTGTGGGTCCTTTACTATATTTTGTTGACGAGACTAAATTTCTAGTTACGCTATTGATCCAACTGTTCGTATATAATTAATAGATCTAATCTTCTTGATAATTAAGATATAATTCCATATTGACAATAAGATATAAAATGTTTTATTGCTTATAAGAAGAAGCATGTACAGTACAGCACATCTGTATTATTTTAAATAAAATTTCAATTTTTATGCAGGTTAAACAATTTATTTAAATAAAATAATATTTCACTAAAACTTATTCAGTAAGTTGTTATGATTAACAACAGATATTGATCGATCACTTTATATTTATTTAATAATTTTTTAATAATATCCCAGAATTATAGGCGTCATGATTAAGTTATGTAAAATGTAATTTTTTTTAATTAACTAAAACATAATTAATAATTAACTAAATGAAATTTATTGAAACTTGTAAATAAAACAGAATCTCTAGTTTTTATATTTTGAGAAAAAATTTGGTTATCATTCTGACACCGAAAGATAAATAGGGCGATACAAATTATTTGCTTAAGTTCTAATAATTTTGGGTTAAATCGTCGCGAATAAAGCTATTTTTTTGATGCAAAAATGATGCGAAAGAATTAATATTTTGTGTTCTTTTTAAAATACACAGTTAAATCTGAAAATAAAACTTTATATATTATCTTATATATCAAGAACATGTTCGAAATCGTTCCAATAAAAACATATAGGAGTTGGACAAAATAATGTGATCACTTGTGTAAAAGTAGTCTTGGCATTCACTGAGATCTATTGTGCCACTGAAAGAAAAGATCACGGCACAACATTATGATGAACTTTTGAGCCATTATCTCCAACCCATAGTGAAGGTTTGTTTCCAACTAAAGAGGTAGTGTTCGAGAAGATAATGCACCAATATGTCCAGACGTGGTTTGATAAATATCAGGGTAAAGTTCAACAGCTTCCTTGCCATCACAACCACCTGATCTCAACAACATAGAATCATTGTGAGGAATCTTGGAGGCTAAGGAGCGTAGCAAGGCTTCCTCCTTCACGCATACTTTCATAACTTGAGTGCATTCTTCATGAAGAATGGACGCTATCCATAATCTTTATTTGTCTATTCCACGTCGGATAAACGCTGTACTACAAGCGAAAGGTGGACCAACCTCATATTAATAAACATTCAGCTTGATGTCACTTGTGTTCACATCACTTTGTCCAACCCCCGTGTAATCGAGATCGAGTAACGATAGCTGATTAAGTGTTACTTTATACAAAGTAAGATAATTGTTTTTAAAGGATTTTTATTTAAAGTAACTTTTTATCAATACGAATCACTCTTTCAAGATTTTAGTTCATTTTAGATTCTGATTATGTAAATGTTACATCACATTTCTTCGTGCATAGAGTTCCATACGCTCGATTTACATCTACAGATAAGTCTTAAATGCAAAAATTCCAATATTGTTTGTCATTAAAATTTTTATTACGCATTTCTCTTGAATGACTTGGCATTATAATCTATTGTTTTTCATGTTAGAGTTAAATAAACTCTTCCAATATCTTCACGAATAATTCAGATGATCAGTCTATGGAAACAACAGGCAAAAATTTGAATTATTATTATTACAAAAACTTAAATTTAACATTTCCAATTATGACTGTTTATGCTTAAAACCCGTTTCCACAATTCCGTTTTAATGCATTGTATGTAAGAAAATTAATTTTTTTTTTAATTTTGGATATATTCTGCACAAATATCAACAAAAAAAAGCAAAAATATTGGATTTTAATTCATACAAATACACTTTTATGAAACTAATATAAGAATACTTTTTCATATGAAAATTAGAAAATTTTTGAATACTTACATTTATTATACAATTACCCCTCTATTTAACGGCCTAATTGGAAGAAAGTTGTGTCCGTTATTGCCGGAAGTCCATTAAATCGAATGGGTTTTAAAAACATACAGCATATATTAAAATATTATAATATATAAGTATGAACAAAATATTATAATGTACGGTACTGTACATTGGATACCCATCTTGTAGCGTGTTCTATCCACGAATAAAAACAAAATTTATTAATTTTTTCCTTTAGAACAGAAATTTTTTGTCCGTTAAATCGAGGGTCTACTGTAATTATATTTAAATAACGCTCTTAAAATATATTAATTATTAATTTAAAACGTGAAAAAATAATTCAAATTTACAACTCTTATTTTACTTATTTAATTATATTTGTAATTTGTAGTAAATTAAAAATTTATTTTAAACAAATTTTTATGTTTTAAATCTTTTAATAAAACGTAAATTGATCAAAAAGACACAATTGCTAAATAAATTTGAAAACAAATAAAATATTTAAATTATTTTAACATATCGAAAAATCTAAAATATTGCAGCGTGAACGAATTAGAGTTAGAATATTTTAAAGATAATTTACAACCAATGTTATATACAACTCAAACTATTATAGATTTTAATTTAAAATGCTTGAACCCATTTGTTTTAAAATTTAAAGACCATAAATCTATAAGAAGATAAAATAGAATTTGTGGCTAAATTTAATGAAAAAAAATACATAAAAGGAATTTTTTAAACTTTGATAGGGGAAAAAAATTTTAAATACTTTAAATTTATTAATTGATGATCTATTGATTTTAATAAGATTTTTCCATATTCCTAATTTAACTTATACGGAAATTAATATAATATATTATGAGTTAATGGATTCTTCTAAGTGACAAGCAATTAAGTAAGCAAACCAATGGATAATCCGTTTCATATGAAACAGATTATGCATCGGTATTTAGCTGGTTATCACTTAGAATGTGAATAGATAGACGTAATGGAACAGTATCACTTACTCCATTGTGGGCCTGACTTGATTAAAAATCCATTATAGCGCCTACTGGACTAAAAGAGTAAAAAATGACCTGTATTAATTATGAAATAAATAATAATAATAATAAACTATAAAAAGTCAAAGCATACATTTGTACAATTTCACGAGTCGTTTAAACTCTAGAAATTGCCTATAATTTAAAAAGTTTTTGTTTATGCGACGAATTTTTAGAACTAAATAAATAGAAATACATTCATTATAGATAACTTCTGCACAGGCGTTTTGGTACTGGTATCGTACGTGGGATATCGAAGTTAAGTTTTTCAGTTTTTCTATCCACGTTTACTGGCGTAGCACGCAAAAGATATATGGCCTTGACCTCGGAAAAATTTTATCGACCATTGAAAAATAAAAAAAGAGATAGAATACATTTAAAAAACGATTGGATAGAAATTTATTCGAAGTTTTAAAAAATGTTTGTAAGCCACGCTTTGTTTCATTTTAGTTTTTACTTGTTTATCATTCCACTGTGCTTTTAATTATAAACATTTTAAAATAAATATTAATAAAATAAAATCCCTTAAAAATTTAAAACAATACACTAAAATAGGGTAATGTTTTATGATTATAAATAAAATGAAATAATAATTATTAAATCATTTATTATTTAAAAAAGTATAAGATCATTTTATTGTCACTTAATATTTCTCATACTCAGTATAAAATCGATGAAAATGGCGTAATAAAACGTTAAAATTAATGTCATGATAGTAGAGATCAACATGCTTTTACGAAGACCTCAATTAATTCCTGGAATGGGAATTACTCTTAAGAAATAACATAACTCATAAATATTTCGCACTCGTAAAAATTACTTTCTGAGAATTAAATCATATATTAAATAAATATTTAATATACGATTTAATTCTCAGAGAAATTAATGATTTTTTATACAATTCGTATTGATTAAGAAGTATATTAATTTTAAAAATATTTATAACTAAATATTCTTTAATTCAAAATGTAATAGATGATAGAGAACAGAGTGTTTAAAACTCAAAGATGAGAATAAAAATTTAAAAGTATTATTGGTTGTAAATTACA
This sequence comes from Centruroides vittatus, assembly GCF_030686945.1. NCBI lineage: Eukaryota > Metazoa > Arthropoda > Arachnida > Scorpiones > Buthidae > Centruroides > Centruroides vittatus. Next base: position 1,467,450 of record NW_027121917.1, on the reverse strand, counting down.
ATAAGAACTCCGTTAATTACCATATTTTACGGCATATCAGATACAACTTTTGTCCAAAGAAAAGGCTAAAATAATCTCCAGCGTCTTAAATGTGAAATTAAGATCCATAGGCTAACGAATTCCCCAAACGCCCTTCATTAGGCTAAAATAATCTATATCTGGCCCAACTCTTAATTAAACGGTAACATTTTTATTCAAACATATCATTATTATTTTTAACCAGAATATACTGAATAATTTTTCCCTAAATATTGTGTGCTGAAAAATAAGTTCGTCTTATATGCTGTAAAATACAGTAATAATAGTCGATCGTAGGCTTATAAATATCATTCCAAATCTTTATTAATGCAGTAACAATTAAAACTTAAATGGATATAAATTAACGATTATCGATAATTTATTCTGTGATTGAATCTTAAATGTATGGTTTATTAAATAAATTTAATAATTATTTTCAATGACAATTAAATAACTTATTGTTTTAATTAACGACAATTTAAATAAAATTTGCTAAAATTTTAATAATAAACTTAATTTATTTATTTTAACTTCAAAAAAATCATGTTTATATGACTTGATTTTTATTTTAATTTCTATGAAATTAATATAAAGAAAATGTTACTATATTTAGTGCTTAGATTGTAAAATTATATATTCGATAATACTGTATATAGCAAACTATAACAATGACATAGACTTGTTTAAAAACAATGCTATTAAAACAAGCACATTTTTATTATTTGAAAGAAAAAATTCACTTTTGGAAAATTATTTTAATGTAGAAAACGGTAGCAAAACATCTCTGTGTGGACTCAACTTTGAAATGATTTGCCATTAAAGAAAAATAGAAAACAGAAAGAAAACATATTTAACCGCAAATCTATTTTACTAATCTCCAAACAAATCGTTATATTGCAAATAAAGTCTGTACATGAAAGCAATGGTTACCAAACAAAGGTCAAATCTCCCCAAGGAGAGACGAAACACGAAAAGAAGAGGGAAGGGGGAAGAATCAATTTTTAATATCAAATTCAACTAAATTACTGAATATTCAACCGCATTCTTCCAACTCATAGTTAACAACCTTCAAAAGTATTGATTCACATATTAAAAACTGAATAATAATAAAACAGAATGGCTAGGTGTTATTAACATTGTCGCACTTTTATTACTTCAGTCTCGCCATTTTAATCGACCCGTAACCGATTGATTAGAATCCTGTCGTATACAACTATCTCGAGGTCGGAAGCATTCAACGTATTCAAGAATAACAATATGGTGTTTACCCTTAAGCATCGGAAGAGCTACCTAATCTAATAAATGTAATTGTGAAGAAATGCTTCCTGTAAAGAATTACTTTCGACAATAGAATAGTCTTTGTACAGATCTGAATAAACGTAAGCAACATCATTTAGGTTTGTTTGCTTCTGATTCTTTTAACATAAAAATCGACGTGGTAATAACTCGATAATGATAAAAACCATCTATTTGAACATATTATTTGATTCATTCTTTCTCTACTAGTATTGCTGTATATCTACAGATTTCATTTTAGTGTACGTTTTACTCACTGTGTCATTAGTAGAATGTTGCTAAGCAGCATCCAGAGCCCCTTCAATTCACATTTTGTTGCGTTGGTCGTGCATTACTTGTAAATTCTCTCTCCCCCCGTTTCTATTTTTACTTATATTGATTCATTACACTAAACCTAATATCAATCCACTTTATCATCGTTCAAATAAAATATTTCCATTACAAATACTTCCGGTTATTCTGAATAAATAGTGTTGCAGTATAAGAAATTTGCTTTATTTAGACAGAATTTTATATAAAATTAATGTGTCATCTTCTATATTTTTGTGAATGGTTTTTTTTATCAGATTTTATTCAGTTTTTTTTTAAATCGCATAATGTACTTAAGCGTTAAACTGATGAGTCATCATCATATGAATTCATAAGTATACTACAGTAAAGGAAAATTATTAACTTTCGTTTTATGCACTAATGTAAAGAGAACGTTTATAAATCGATTATATTTATATCAATAAAACGCATATATATATATATATATATATATTAAATTAATTAATAATATAATATAAAGATAATCAAGTTATAAATTCACGCAGCTGCCACAAATGCATATTACAACAATGTCTAAGATTATACATCTTGACATTGTTGTAATATTTGTGGCATATTGTGGCAAGTCCGATATTTTGTATAAAATGTAAAACTTTCTAAATTACATCTGGTTCATTTTTGTATAGATTCCGTTTAGTATTTTTACTCCGTAAATTAATTATGGCTCAGAAGAATCAATAATCAGGAACACCTTTAATTATCAGGTGAGTGATTTTTATCACAAAGAAAGAAATCTGCATTATTACTATAGATTGTGACAAGCATCCAATTCCCAAAAGACAGAAAGAATGTTTTTTGGGTTTTTTTTTTTTTTTGTCTTAGTCACAAACAATAGGGATAGTAGCCAGTTAATGTTTCGTTTTCCTCTGGGATATAATAGTATATATCACGTTAAAGCTGATCTGGCTTACATCAGAATACTAATTTTTGTTAGAAAAAATATACACAGAGGGTTTTATCATTCCGAACATTTGATATCACTGATGAATACTTACGCGCAATTAGATTTGCTGGTGCCTTTTTTACTCTACTATTCAGATAATGGTTCATCCTTTAATTCTGTAATAATTTTAATTCCACTTTTAAAACATCCCTATGTTTTCGTATTTGGATACACAATAAAGATTAAGTGTTAAAGAAATAACAAAAAAAAAAAAAAAACATATATCAAATTTTCCATTAAACGAAATTTTCTGGAATAAAATCTTTGAAATCTTCACATATAATAATAACACAAAGTGTATTACTTCTTATATTATACTGTAACATATATTATTATCCCGTGTAAAAAATCCGTCAAATAAGTGCAAGACTGTCTTATAAAAATATTATTTTAAGTATGATCTGTTTTACAAGACTGACGTTTTACTGCTCACAGAAATTATTTATAGTAAGATTAAAGTTCTACATAGATATTTTTCAACCGTAACTGATCCGTATTCGAGAAAGTTTGATCTTCACCTATATAAAAATATAAAAAAATAAAATTTATCTATATTTGTCGATAAGTTTACCACGTTATATAACTCAAAGATCGAAATAAATGTAATTAAAACAAATAAAATAAAAATAAAAAAATTATCTGATCCGAAGAAATTAGAAAGATTACTACAAATATAAGTTATGTTATGCATCTAAAGTTAGTTCAGATAAATGAAAAATAAAGGTATCCCTCGTATAACACGGTAGTTACGTTCCGAAAAAGTGCCGTGTTATGCGAATCCGTGCTATACGAAACAAAGGACTAGTGCAAAACCCGGGGGTTACGTTTCATAAGTTAGCAAAGTATACTATTCTATTTCGTCACAAAGAAAAATATGTTTATAGAAACAATCAATAATTAGATAACAATCACAATTAAAATACTGTATTACGCGTTAATTAACATTAATTTTAGTTAAACGAGGACGTTTTCTTTTTACAAAGTATTGTTGTCTTTTGAGGTTTTTTGTTAATCTTGGTCAGAAATATTAGCAACGTCATCATTTTTCTTATTTTTATCATAAAAAAGTTTATGAACGACGAAATAAAAATAAAAATAGGTCTATGTTATTAAATCGAAAATTTGTTCTAAGGGCCCTCGTTGGTTTATTCGAGTACTAATAAATTTTTCTCCAGAATTTGTGTTCGAATACCGAATTTCTCAGTTGGGAACAGTTCGAGTACCGAGATACCGCTGTATTTCATTCGTCACTTTTATACTTACATACGATTAAAAAAGTTTAATAACACTCACCTAAAACTGTTAAAATAAACTTTACTAAATACGAAGATAAATCTATAAATCCAAAACACGGTGACAGTCTTAAATGCTAATGTCTGAAAGCAACGTCAGCAATACCTGGTTGATAGGAAAGCCAGGACAAGGAAGAAAAATTGTACTATCAGTTTTCATTAAAGTAAATCTGACGAAAGGCCCACACAACCAACCACTTGATACCAATTGAAAGTTTCAATATTCTAAAATTCATGGACAAATTCGACACGTATGCTTACTTGAATAGAAAAAGAAAAAGAAATGCCGAATAACGGAGTTTTCACTTAAAGTTGTGAAGTTTTGTATGGAGGATTTCTCGAATCGTGTTAGAGAGAAACCGGAAAGTGTTGTACGGAGGTTATCAGCAATTTTCAAACCGTGTTGTAGAAATTCCATTTGTACGAAGGATGCATGTACTAGGCAATCTATGGAATAATTTATTAGTTGTGGACAAGCTGCAGTTTGCCCACATTTCCGTTCACAAAAATTTTGGTGACATATTGCTTGAGCATAAGCGCGTATATAGAATATGCGGTATTTTCTACTTTTTTCATATTTTCATTTTAAAAGCATTTATTTTATCGTTCATCAATACAATAATAAAAAAAAAAAAATATATTGACATTAAAATAAAGTAATGAAAAATTATACTTTACAATCTGCAGCTTAACGAACATAACAATTCATAATGTGGTCCTCTGGGAAACATTTTCAAAACCGGCCCCAAACAATCGATACGACATGACAGAGTTTAGCTGAGAGATTTCACAAATGAACATATGGGTGTCACGAATACAGAAACACTACAACTATTTGCGGATTAATTTCACAGAAGTGTTCGACGCAGAAAAAGCACGAAAGGGTAGACTCTTCGCAAAAACGATCGAACAGATTGCACGAATGATCAGAAGGATTCCGTACGGCGTGACAGGAAATATGACTCAGTATGCGGAATAGAGAAGACGAATCCCGCAGTTTAACGGAATGATTTTACCTAATTACGGAGCCACCAGGGCCACAAGGCAATTGGTTCAAAAATTTTATTTTGGGAATACAAATCTTAAAAATCAGAATTGAAAACCATCATCGAATCAGAACATCGCCTGACTGTCCGGGAAATCGCGAAAAGATTGAACATACTGGACATTATTCAATTATTTGTCGACATCTAAACATGTTAGGGAAAGCCAAGAAGCTCGACAAATGGGTAAAACACGAACTCCGTGAGAGAGATAAGGAGCATCATTTGGAGGTCTGCAGTTCTTTAATTATTCGTCACAAAAATGAAAGTATTCAAATAAAATTCTTCTCCATTTACTTTATTCTCCAGACTTTTTGCCAATAGACTATCACTTGTTTTTTATACATTTCGATAGTTTTTGGCAAGAAAAGCCTTCGAAGAAGAGGATGCAATAAAACTTTGATAACTTTTTGGCTTATCATTCTTGAGATTTATATCAAATTGGCGTTAATACATATCTATCTTTGCATTGGGAAAAGTGTATTAATGTTGGTGGAGAAAATTTTGATTGGATATGTAAGTTTTAAATTAAATTAAATCAATAAACGTTTAAAGTCAGAAGTAAAAATCGGTCATTTCATTTGCAACAATCTAATAATTATAATTTATTCATTTTAAAATTCGCAAATTACTTAGTATACTATTGGCTATTTACTTTGTGATTAACTTACCTGCCGTCTCATTTTTACTTTCCCGCCTGTTATATAACGGTACGAGTATAACATAGGAAAAGTACAACGATCGGTCAAAAGATTTATACATTTTTGGACCAAAAACATTTGTGGGTTTTCTGGATATATGGATATTAGTGTCTGTGGGGACGATTTTGTTTACCCACTTTGAATAACTCCTGTACCTTTTATCGAAAATTTCTAAAATTTTGCAGGGAGGTTTGTGTATTAGGGGATTGATGCTATTAAATTTTGGAGGTTAAACGTCAAGGGGGGGAAATAGTGGAAGTCATGTTTATATCGCGCGTGGGTCAGACTTAATGAAGATTTTGGTTGTTAGCATTTATAGTGTTTCATAAAACTCATCCTTACCCTCATAATTAAGCCTTTTGTCATTTTATAATACTAATACTTTTGTCATTTTATAATATAATATAAAAACTTTTAAAAAATAAAATATCGTAACAGATGGCGAGACATTCAATTTAATTTTTCTCGGGAAAGTTACACAACTCGTTGCTGGATTTTTTTTTTTTTTTTTTTACATTTAATTGTAGTAAATACTGTATAGTATATAGATTGCCTTGGACAAGTCCAATTTCCTCATTTCTGAATTTTCGATAGAAAATAATGCTAAACCACTTACCTCTCTTCGGCCATTGAACAGTCAAATAGTTTTTATAAAAATGATTTTTAGTTTTCAGAATAAACGTTTGTTAGAAGCCGTAGTGATAGACATTGTAAGAAATAATAAGGAAACCTTCAAGCATTTTTATCCATTTTTCATTGTGGATCTTTTGGAAATGTTTTTTTCTGATGTTGCCAATTTTCGGATAATTATCCGCTAATTTGAGGATATTTTTTGTAACCTAGAGGAAAATTGATAATTTCTAAACTTTTTAGAAAACCTGCTAACTTGTTTCAAAATAAATATTTATAAATCACCGAAAATCACAAATTGGCTACTTTTTCTGTAAGAAAAAATACAAAAAGAAGAGCTGTAACCTATAATAACAATGTAGATCTTGGCAGATATTTTATCCCATTTTGAAACTCGACTTTTCTAAGCCTTTATAATACATGGCTTCGGATAATATCAGATATTTTGTCGTTCAAATCGGATAATTTCCATTTTTTGGATTGGCAGCATTGCACAACAAAAAGCATCGTGCAAACCGAAGATCGCCAGATTAAAATCATTGGAAGTGCTGGCTAATGAATTCCGGATTAGTGATATTCAAACTAATAACTGAAAATCATTTCGTATAAAATTTGTCTTTATTAAATGAAATTATAATAAGTTTAGTGATTGTGTAGAAGGAATTGAAGAAAATTCTGTATTTTAAATCATGAAATCTAATTTTTAAAACTCTAATTAAATTAATATTTGAATAAGAATAAATCAATCAGAGAAATTAAACTCGCATCTAAATGAAACAGTAAAATATGTTTAAGTATTTAAATTATTTATTTTGAGTTTAAAACTTATTCATTGTTTAATATATTGTAACATTGGCACCTATTATGAAATAATATTTATTTCATATATACAATACATTCTGGTTAATTGGGACCGCCGTTTTTATTTGGTTCATACATTGAAAGACGGAAACAAATAATATAAAACAAATTTACTTCGTTTATTTGGGACTTCCCGCCGCTTTATCTGTACAGCATACGAAGTACGATATGTGTTAATGGGTCGATGTTAAAAACAAATGTAGCGCCGCGGCTCCCCGGGGCGCCGAGATGCCGTCATAAGGGCGCCGCGAAATATTCAATTAAACAATTCGGCAATTTTCTTGGAATTTCCAATTCTCGAAATTTTGCGCCAACAATCGTGTATGCTGACAAAATTCCAAGAATTTAGCAACTTTCGAGTCTTTCATTGTTTTCTTTCTCCACCCATGCTTTAGTGGTTTAGTCACTAAAGCTTGGGTGTGGAGCTAGACGCTAAGCGTGGGTAACGCAGTACCAAGTTGGATTTCTGTTCATTCGTTGTCACCATCTTAGTGTTTGCATTAGTTTTTGTTTGTTGGACTAACGACTAACTTAACAGTATGGTGGTTAAGTTAATTTTCAAAAGTTATTTTTCTGATCACCCTAAAAATGGACAAATTCTTATTAAACTCGAATAATAAAGATAGTGCTGAATCTAGAGAGGATGTTCCAGAAACAAGTGGCAAGGGTTTCGAGAGGCGAAAACGTCGTGACAGTTATTTGGATTTTGGCTTTACATCAATAAACGAAAATGATAAGGAGAGACCACAGTGTGTGTTGTGTATGAAAGTTTTGGCACCAGAATGTATGCTTCCAAGTAAGTTAAAACGACATTTAGAAACCAACCATTCTAACTTTGTTGGTAGACCTCGCGACTTTTTTACCAAAAAGTTAATTGAATTAAAACAACAAAAAAGCAGCATTTTTAAACATATGTCAATACCAAATAATGCTTTGCTAGCATCATACAAAGTTGCATATAGAGTTGCTAAGTGTAAAAAGTCCCATACCATCGCAGAGCAACTCATTCTACCGGCTGCTGTAGATTTAGTAAACATTATGATTGGCGAGACGGCGGGAAAACTGCTTTCAAAAGTCCCTTTGTCTAACAATACCATTAGTCGCAGAATTCAGCACATGGGGAGGATCTTAATATACAATTAATTGAAAAATTAAAAAAAAGTGAATTTGGATTACAACTCGATGAGGCCACAGATAATAATAAGGACGCACACTTGATTTGTTACGTACGGTTCTTAGATGGTAATTCAATCGTTGAGGACCTTCTCTTTTGTAAAAGTATTACTGGAAGTACTGTACAAAGGCTTACGATTTGTTCGAGATTCTGAATATATTTATGGTTGAAAATAATTTAGAATGGACAAAGTGCGTTGGTGTTTGTACTGACGGTGGTCGTTCAATGTCCGGCTCTTATGGAGGATTGCAGGCGCTTATTCGAAACAAAGCTCCAGATTCAGTTTGGACCCATTGCATCATTCACAGAGAAGCACTGGCATCAAAGTATATGAGTCCTCCACTAAATATAGTTTTAGAACGTGTAGTAAATATAGTAAACTATATAAAAATTCGGCCACTGAAAGCAAGATTTTTTTAAAAAATGTGTGAAGATATGGGAGCCGAATACACATCTTTGTTGTACTACTGCCACTCACGATGGCTCTCTCGCGGAGGTGTATTGTCTCGTACGTTCCAATTACGGCAAGAAATATACGCTTTCCTTGAAGAAGAAAAACATGAGTATGCCAAACACTTTGTGGAAACAGACTTTTTGATTAAACTCGCATATCTATGTGATATTTTTGAAAAGTTAAATTCGTTGAATATCTCCTTACAAGGACGCAATATGCACATTTTAAAGCAAACAGAAAAGATTTCAGCTTTCAGAAAAAAATTACAGCTATGGAAAATAAAAATTAATAAAGAGTGTATCAGTGATTGTTTTCCCTTGTTGCACCAGTTTGTAACCTCCAATGAAATTAATTTGTCTTGCAATATAAAATCCATTTTTGTTGATCTTATAAATCAGAAAGCTTATCAAAGTTGATCAGAGCTTATAAAAAAGTTCGAAAAATACTTTGAAGCAGATATTGATAAATTTACATGGATTCAAAACCCATTTAGAGCCAAGACTCCATCTGAATTTACTTCTTTAGAAGAAGAATCTTTTATTGACTTGTCTTGCGATAATACTTTAAAGTTAAAATTTGGTAGCATGGAACTTTCTGATTTTTGGATATCAGTAAAAGAGGAATATCCACTGCTTAGTGGTAAAGCTCTACGAATATTAATTCCGTTTGCAACATCCTATTTGTGCGAAGCTGGGTTTTCGGCAGTCGCAGTAATAAAAAGTAAATATCGCTCGAAAATTAACGTTGAACAAGAAATGAGGGTCGCCATATCCAATTTTATTCCGAGATTTGAGAAGTTGTGTAGTGAACATCGAGCCCATCCATCCCATTAATAATTTTAATAATGTTAATCAACAATAAACGTTCAATAAATTGTTTGTGAATTCAAAATTCGTGTTTAATTTATTTTTCAACTAACCTAACCACATGGTGGTTGTCCAGTCTCAATATAGATATTACCGAAACAGTTGAAATTAGATATTTTATATTATCCCAAGGAAAATAGTAAGTATCTGTTTTTAATTTTTCGCTGTTAATTGGATAATCGCTTTTGAAAAGGAAAGTTTTCCAATTTTTCAAGTAAGTCAAAAATTTAGGGCGTATAGATGAAGAAAGTCAAAAAATTTAGGGCGTAGATGTATTAAGGGGCGCCGCGAAAAAAATCCGATTATTTAGGGAGCCGCAAACCGAAAAAGATTGGGAACCTCTGTGTTAATGGGTCGATGTTAAAAACAAATTAGAAGAGTTAGCTACAAAGATGGTTTACACGAATTTCAGAACTAGTTATCGCGATGGAAAACCTGACAGAAAGTAAAATGTAGTAGGTCACGCAGTGAAACGGTGTTTATACTAGAAGCGTCAAACAGTGGAAATCAACTAAGTTGCCCGAATTTCTGTAGAAATTCAGTCCTGGTCAAATCTACAATCGGATGAAACAGGATTGTTTTACCGTGCTATCTCCCGATGGTTCCGGTGGAGTTTTAAACATGAAATACTATCAGGTTCAAATAAGCAATGAATAGCATTGCCATATTGTGCTTCTATAAGATATCAGAAACAGATAAACGAAAGTTGATAATCAATGGAAACCATGCTAAGCCTCAGTGCTTCATAAATCTTAGAATGGACTGTTAACTAGTTGAATATTATGCCAACAAGAAGGGATGGATGACTTCCAGTATTTTTCTGAAATAGATTAAGAATTGTGGTGCAGAACTGCAGAGAAAGTTGAGAACAGTTCTGATACTTTTGGACGACTCTATTGCCATGTTGAGCGCTTGAAAGCCATTCATCTGGAGTTTCTTTCAGCTAATACCATGTCCTCGATACAACCATTGGATTCGAGAATCATAAAAAAAAACAATGTATCGCGAAGGCTAGTATAATACATCTTTGAAGCAATTGAAGAAAATCTTATCATTATCTACAAAAGCAGACGAAATTAGTTCCAAGATTACTACACAAGCAATATATGTCACTGAAGTCACAGAAAAATAAGTTGTAGCACAATTCAAAACTGCTTTTCTCATTGTGGTTTTTTAGACTTCAGAACAGGAAATGCTATGATTCACAAATAATTTTTATAAATTGATAACAATACGCCATGTTACAATGAGGATTGTGTAGATGCAATTATTGAACAAGTTGTTTCGGGAAAACACCTAAAAAGTAAAGAAGATAAGGATAGTGATGGAAACGATACTCCTCTCCTAATCAAGACTTAATTACTAGGAAGCCATAAAATTTATATCTGAACTAAGACGGATATCTTGTGCAAGATGAAAACGAAGGAAATCCAATTTTGCAGAATATAAAGAAAATGCATCAAGATACTCTCGATAAATTTCTGCAAAACTAATTGTTCTTTTTGTTCAATGATTATACTGTAATGTGCTTTTTATGAACTTGAACTTTATTTACATATATCCACACTGAATATTAATTATATTTTTCAATAAATAATTTTTGTCTGTATTGTTCACTTTTTATTTTAAATTTTCTCTGTTTCACTAAAATTTGCTTTATTGAGACAGCCGCTTAATCGGGAAAATTAAGCGGAATCGATTGTATTAGAAATTATTTTTAACCAGACAACGCGTCCATAATCTTTCCATAATCGTCCATAATGATATATTGCTAATAATAATATTATTATTTATATTTTAATAAGATAAATTTAAAATATTAAATCTTTATTTTTCATTCGTTTTTATAAGCAAATAAATTACATATAATTGATTTATTTATTTTCGAAGCACATATCCATATAATTGGAAAATCGGTTCAACGATTGGATAAAATGGTTTATCAACGATAATTGGAGAAAATTCTCAATGATTAAAACTTCCAGAATTCTTCTATTAAGCTATTTATAATTATAAAATATTTGATTATTATAGAATTATTTTATCATTATAGTTAAGCAAACACTTTCTACATAATTCAAATATCAATAGATTTTAATTAAATTAACTTTTTAGCTCATCTCTGATTTTTACGCATATTTTTAAGCGTCCTAATGCCTAAAATATGTTACATTTATTTTTAAGTTTTGAAGTTTATAAATTCTGGGTTAAAATTCAGTAAAAAAATTAGATTAAACTTATGGAATAAAGCAACACAATCTGCCAAAGGAGATACCTCCCAGAAGAATTTCTGAGTGAAACGACCTAGACACGTGGAGTAAATCCGGAAAACTTTACATGGCCAGTCCATTGTTAGGCTCGAACCTGTAACCAACTTACTGGTAGAAGAAACAAAAATCCAGCAACAAGTTCCGTAACTTTACAAGATATTATAAGATTTTATTTTAAAAATAACTTTTATATTATTAATTTTAATAAATAAAATTATGTGTGGCGCCATCTGTTATCAGAGTTTATTATAAAAACTTTTTCTATCATTAGTTAGTATAAAATGGCAAAAAGCTTAATTTTGAGGGTAAAGATAGGTTTTATGAAAAAATTGTAAATGCTAACGAGTAACGAGTAAAATCTTTATTAAATCCGACCCCCTTCGTCTATTTCTCCACCTCCTTGACCTCTAACCACCAAAATTTAATAGCATTATTGCCTCTACGTAATCTACTATGCCAAAGTTTATTTCTTAATCTTTACCCCATCCTGAGATATTAAACCAAATAGACGTCAACAGGCAAACACGTATCCAAGGAATTTTTTTTTACCTTTTTTTTGAATTTTTTGGGTTCAAGAGGTCTCAAAACATGGAGATTTGCAGCACTATTTCAATACTTTCCCTTGTTATGTATATGTTACTATACATAACAGCCAGGAAAGTAAAACGTAAAAATATGTCGAATAGAGTTTTTGAATGAAATTACTACGTTAAATCGTTAATTTTGAATAAACTTTTAATCATACAAAATCAAATGCATTAATAAAATTATTAAATTGAAAATTTGTTCAAGTATCTTAAATTATAAATATGATATGATTGTGTCTTAGTTAACATAAGATAATTCTATCGAAAGTAGATAAAGATGATAAATATATTCAAAAGTAATTTAAAATTTTATTTAATTTATCGATAAACAAAGGAGAAAATTAAATCTCAATACCTTTAATTTGAAATGATACAAGAAACCTTTGAATCAGATTTCTTGGAAAGATCATTTAACAAGGATTGTTTATAGAAATCTAACAAGTATGATGCTAAATTGTAAATGATGTAAATTACATTAAGGCAAATGTTTAAGAATTTTAAACTGATCCCCGGAAATTAATTAAATTTAGTAATTAGTTCTGTGATATAGAAAGGGACTTATAATTTACGATAAATAATCACGAATAAAAATTGAGATATTTACTTTACGGAGTTTGTGTGAATCATGCTTTAAGTTTTAATTTATAATAATTATTGATGAGAAAAAAGAAATAACAAAGTAGTAGCAGTAGAAGAAAACACAAAAAACTGTAAAATTTGCATCAATAAAAGACTCGCAAAAGCATTAGTGTTGTTGATTATGAGAATGCTGTTTATACTGTTGCATAAAAATTCTATTGGATAAAGATGATGTTGATGCTGTTGGTGCTATGAATGCTATTTATGCTTTTGAAACTCATATTAATGAGTATTCGAATATTACGAAAAGACTTTTGTCTCACTTTTCGTAATATTTCAGCTGTTAAAGTTTAATATTATTTTTTAAATTAGTAATTAAATGTTTTCCATATTAAATAAGATATAAATAAATCATTATATTTGAAAATAATTTCAGTAAGTAACACGTAGAAAACATAATAGGTTATTTATCAAATTTGATCTTTAATATCATACTTAATTACAAATGCCTTTTTCGTATAAAGTCTATTTTTATGATTAATAAAAAAATTTAATCGCTTTCTACATTAATTTAACTGGAACGTCTGCGGAATGAATAGTTTATCTTTCATTCTAATAATTAATAATTTACATTTTGAACCTATATTTTAGTTAAGATATTCTAAATTTAATATATATATATATATATATAAAATTAAATGCTTTAATGATAAAGGAAATTTTAAAGTCGTAAAAATATTTTTATAATTCCTGTCAATATCAGAATCGAATACAAACAGCTTCACTTTGAATTATGATGTAAAATATCCATCAAGTAAAGATTATTCTTTCGTGACTTTTATCGGATTTGGAAAATTTCCAATTCCTAGAACTTCGTTTCTTTTTATGGAAGAAATTATCGATTCGAACAGAATAGGCCTATATTATAATATGAAAAAAAATTTGCATATTATGTTAAGTTATATTATAATAATTATTATTATTAGGGTATAGAGCCTAATGTTGTAGGATCTACCAAAGGTATAGGCTGAAGAAAGGGAGTGTGAGAGCATGAGAAAGAATATAAGAAAGAAGAAATAAGATCCCAGTAGAGTGTGGAATAGGTAGGGTGAATTAGAAAGCATGAAAATAAATACGAAATTTGTTGAGAATGTAGTTATCTGTATATTATTTATAAATTCTCATCACTTTTTATTCGATACGCCTTTTCATTCTTAATATATCTAATGCCACAAGATAGGAAAATAAATAAATAAATATATATATATATATATCATTAGAAGATAAATGTCTTCTAAATTCACTTATATTTCTTTATAAACATCCACGTTGTAACCATTTAAATTATGATAAATAAATTTGAATAAATTTTGTTTTATTACGAATATTTTGACAAAAAAACGCATAATCGGATTAGTCTTTTATTTCAAAACATGAAACCAGATAAAATCGTAGACAAATCTACTGATTTCAAAACGATTTTTATCTTTTTAGTCAAATAAACAAAAATTTTAAGAAATAAAATAAAACATAATGAGCTGCCATCTGTTAGCTTCAAATTCAACTAAAAAATTTATATTTTTGAAATACTACTATTTTTTTAAATATAAAGTAAAATTAATTTAGACATTAATTAATATGGATTACATTAAGTAAAAAATATTTGATCATTATTATGAATAAATTTGGAATAAAATTTATGAAATTAAGCTTTATTATTAATAGAAATTACGTATGCTATCTGTACATTAGTTAAGTAAGTACTATCGATATTCCGTATATGAAATTGATATAGAAAGATATATCAGTTCCTTTTATGGAATATAAGATTAAATGACAGGAGCAAAGTGTAGGAGGGTTGGAATTTATATCATTAACTTTCATGCTCTGGATATGTCAATTTTTTTGCTACCTTATTTAATACTGTGGCGGTTTACTGAGCCAAATTTATAAAAATAATTTATTATGAAAAATATTTTTTCGTAAATTGAATTTGTAATAATATCAACTGAATTTCCTCACCATCCGGCCGCCCTGTTATGGGTCTGAACGAACCTGATCCTATGATGAACCTGAAAAAGGCTCTATTAGTGCCCACAGTACGGAAAGAGTAAAATAAATAAATAAATAAAGTTTTAAGAACGGAAATTCAAAATAAATCTTTGATTTTGCGTGACATTTTGCACTTAATATATTCGATCAATGCCTACTATCTTTGAATACAGCACAATCATAAACGTAAACATGGTTAAATTAATTCAGGAAGCTTCCACTTTTAAATCGTATTTAAATTTTTAAAATAAGCTAAAGTTTGAATTTGTCATTTTAATGCTAATTCGTCACGTTATTGTGAATCAAAATAACGAATATACAAGCCTTGTTTGAATTAACTCAACTAATAAAAATCTTCAAAATTTTATAAAAAAAAAAAAAAAAAAAAGTTTAATACATTAATAAAAATTGAGACAAGAAATTCGTTATCGTATTATTTCCAAGTTTCGTACATTTGAGAAATTTGTTCTAATTATTTATAAAATGTATGCATATAACTGAAAATTAGATATCCTCATGAATTAAATTTTAGAAAATTGAAAAATACGATTTTCTCATGATTCAAAAGAATATTTTCAATTTATTAACGTATATAAATCATTAAAAATATAAAGTATTATTTTATTTGTCTTCTTTAGATCACAATTTGACAACCATTTATTAAGAGAAAAATTATTGTCAAAGATCTACTCTATAGTATATCACTTCAGTAATACTAGACAAATTATTGCTATAATAAGTTATGTAATATTATTGCTAACAATAATGTTACATAATCTGTACATGTACAAAGATAAAAGTAAGAATTTAAGAATTTAAAAATTAGTCAGCGCTTAAAGCTTTGTATGCCACAATTGAGAAAATACTTATAATAAAGAATTTTCTTCTTAGATGTCATGCCAGTAATAATTGCTTATATTTTATTCTTCGAGGAATTTCTAAAATGTCAAGCTATAAACTTCTGAAATACAAGAATTACGTAACTGTTTCATTGTGTTTTATATAAAAGACCAAAACCTTTCCAGTCCTTTCAAATGGATTTACTATATAATAAACATTTTTATACTAAATCGATTACACTTGCATAACATTTAAAAACTTTTTCTGCAAAGATTTTAAATTTTACAAAACATATGACAGGAAAATGTCTAAATATATTTTAGGAAAAAATTTACTGTAAAATATCACTTAGAGGTGTACAGTTTCTGTTCATGCGACGTGTCAGTAAATTCTTTGGTTGGTTTAATGAGATATGCAAACGTAGTACGTGCTTCGGGAAGATGTTTTTTTTTTTTTTTTTTTTTTTACTTGTCTGACACCTAAGGGCTACTTTCTATGATAAAGTGGCCCGTAGGTGTTAGACAAGTGAAAAAAAACTCGGAAAACTCCACGCGCTGGTGAAAAAGAGTAAATTATATGTCAATCTTAGCTAATCGTAACAATTATATTTTCGTGTTTATATAAAAGTGCTAAAGTATTTTAAATATCACACGTGACTCAGCTATGTTTTGTCAGTTTTATGTAACATACATGTTGTAAAAATAAAATTGAATGTATGGAAGTTTGTTTGTACAAAGTGTGCACATACGAAATTACAAAATTGAAAACAGCTTTAATTTTTTATTTTAAATCTTCAAAATTCTGTGAAATGTTCGTCACTTAAAACTTAAAAAATATATTTATGTAACAATTCAGTATAAAACATCATATTGGCGAAGCAGGATATTGAAATAAAGTAGAGCGCCCAAAACTCCTGAGGCTGACAGGCACCAGGAACGAAGGATTGCTCTATTAAGTGTGATAAAACATCATATTTAAAAGATAGTAAACATTTCAGTAATATCAGGTTTCTTACAAACATAAAAAATGATCTAGGCTATTCGAAAATTTTAACTGAGAAAAGAAGTAAAATTGATTATTTATTTGAAAATTAAAAAGTTTTAATTCAATGGCACTTTCAGCATGACAAATTCGACCATATCAGCGCAAACTGAGAGAACTTTTCCTTATTCTGGTTAAAAGCAATTGCCACCCGGCCGTTTCCATTGTGGGCCTGACTGAATTCACGATTGGCATGGAAAATTCTCTCTTAGCGTCCAGGGCAGAAAGAACAAAAAATAAAAATTTCAGCAACAAGTTACGTAACTTTCCAGGGAAAAAGTTAAAATTATGTGTGGCGCCATCTGTTATGAGATTTTATTTGTAAAATTTGTATATTATTAATTATTATAAAATGGCAAAAAGCTGAATTTTGAGGATAGATGTGAGTTTCATAAAAATTGTAAATTTTAATAAGGAGTAAAATCTTTATTAAAGTCCAAGAGGTGGTCATATGACCTCCCTCTATTTTCCCCGTGAGCTTTAACCACCAAAATTTAATAACATCAATTCTCTAATACACAAACCTCCCTGCAAAATTTCAAAAAATTTTCCCAAGTATTGGAACCCCTGATAGGTATTGTGTTACTTTATACAGTATATCTTCTTGCATTGTAAATATTAATAAACTACGCTATGAGAAAATATTTTTTTAAAACTTCATCATTTTAAAACTCTCAGGTTTGACTTCTGTGTAATTCAATACTGAACTATTGAAAAATTGATTTTCAAAATATATTTTACTTTCAATCTAATGCAGTGGTTCCCAAGCTTTTCTAGGATGCGGAACACTTTTGTGAGCAATTTTCTTTAGCGGAACACTTACTTAAGTTAATATGAAATACATAAGCTTGTCATCAGTTATTTTATTAGAATTGAGCAGTTATAATTCAAAATCTCTACTCATATTATTAACGCCAATTCTAAGACAGGAAAAAATATACCTAAATAACTTTAATGGGAAACTTGTGCCTGATGTGTTTTACATATTTCATTCAGTTTTTATCATTGCCTTTATCTTATTTGAAACAGTAGTACACTCCATAAGTACGAGTCGTAGGCCTACATATATATTTAAGTTTATGAAAATTTTATGATTTTAATTTTTTTATATTCGGCGGCTCGAATACGATTGTACACTTTCCGATTTGCGACTAAATCTGCGGAACACTTGGGAGATGCTTACGGAACACCAGTGTTCCGCGGAACACCGGTTGGGAACCACTGATCTAATGTAGTAACTAATCATTATAGCTGACAAACTTTTTGTTTTAATGGATTAATTAATGAGATTTTCATATGGTTTATTCTATTATACCACAAGATATTGACCTAAATTTTGCGTATTATGTGCAAGCCTAAGCGCTTGGAATTGAGTAAAATGGTTAAAAGATAGAAATTGAAACTTCGATTTAATTAAATAAAAACTAATAAAATTTTCAAATTTGGATTCCTCAAAGCTCAAGAATTCTTGAAGTTCAAGACTATAAACACAGTCGCATTTTATTACACGACTGAGTTAGTAGTCTTGAACTTCAATAATTTCTAAAAGAAAGATTCTACAAAGAAAATGTAACGTTACGTAATTATTGTATCTCATTGAAATACTGTGACTCATTGGGCCACTAACTACTTAAAATTTATAAAGAATAGAAGTTACTGTAATATGTAATAGTAGCGTTTTGTAAATGCGTAACGTCTTCACATATCTCGTTTTATAGATTTCCCCTGGAAATTTCGGATTCGCAATACAAGGTGAGAGCCTATACTGTTATCCATGGCGTGGAGAGCCTTTTTGAAATATACAAGTGATATCGCAGTATAATTGTATATTGCACGTGCATTGGAGGTAACGCTCGTACTAGGCTATTATTATTATATTTTTA
This sequence comes from Centruroides vittatus, assembly GCF_030686945.1. Lineage (NCBI taxonomy): Eukaryota > Metazoa > Arthropoda > Arachnida > Scorpiones > Buthidae > Centruroides > Centruroides vittatus. The sequence continues at coordinate 1,448,590 of NW_027121917.1, read as the reverse complement.
TTATTACTTTTATAAATGTTTTACACATGTTATCTTTATATTTTCAATTATTCATAACTTCAAAGGTCCGGTTATCAACATTTGAAATATTTATTCTAGAATGCTTTAAAATTTTTTATTCTATTGAATGCAACCGACATTCGATTTACATTTTTCTCGAGGAGATCGATGAAATACAGGTGCATATCGGTCAAAGGATTTAGAAGTGTATAGAAGACAGAAACATCCATCCATTCTCCATTCTATTATATATATAAATAATATATTTATATATATATATAATAGAATGGAGAATGGATGGATGTTTCTGTTCGCACAGAACATTTCAATCTAGATTGTGAGCAAGGTCGGGGACTATGTCTTGGTGCGATCTCTCTCGACCGTTTCAATCTCGACCGAAACGAGGTTTAATCGTGATCGATTCAAGAGAGTTCTTGAAACTAGATCCAGTCATAAGAGAGATCCCACAATCTCACGCGCGCGAGATAATACAAGATGGCTGTGGAACACGTGTTGGGCTATGGACAGCGAAATAAAAAGGATATTGTATTTCGAGAGATGATGGCATCTGTCTATTATCAACAGTGCCATTCGGGATGAAAAATTTCTCTGCAAAAAAAAAAAAAAAAAAAAAAAAAAGAGTCGACAGCACTAATATACTATTGTTACCTGGTCTTCGCCCAGGGCTCGTTACGTTCCAAATACGCCACTGATTATTAGATATATCGCAAGAAAAGATATTGTATTTATTTCTAGCCAAAACTTCCATTTCGTTTGCCGGTGATTATCAGGGAAAAATTTTCTGCTAGCGAACCCTTTGTTAACTATTTCGAATATCACCACTGTATATATATATACAGTCGAGTCCGCATAAGTCGTCATAGGTGTAACTTGAAACCGTTGGTTAAGTAGTCAGTTTTCTGTGGTCCCGGCCGACTTACATAGGCATTAATGTTAAAAAAATCTGGTTTACTCGACACCGTTTAAAAAACGACGATGACTCGGTAAATCATTGACCGATTTTAACGAAACTTGCTTTATTTTGTTACTATTCTCGTTTGGGGTACAGGATTCTTAAAAATGTGGCGGTATTTTGCGCCGTTTTATCTGTATGTAATTACATCAACTAACCAAATAATCTCAGACTTTCAGTAGTATATAAATATTCTTTTTGTTGCTGTTTTTTAGTTTAACTGAAATTATTCATTTATTTCAGATAAAAAAAAATTAAGTTTTAATTAAACCATGGCACAAATTTTATTCTGGATAGCCGAATAAAAGTTTTCTATGCTGTAAATATTTCAAATTTTATTAAAACATTACTTTATATTTTGAGTAAATATAAAACTACAAATATTGATCTGATTTATTTATAGAATGTTATTTGTCATCATTCTGAAATATCATTCAACATTATAAATATACGTTTTTCACCTTGATGTACACCTAGATATTTTAAATATTAACATATAACTTATGAATCTACTAAAAGCTATTATTGTTATTATAAATACGGTTATAAAATATTGAAAAATAATCTCAGAACATATAACTTTTTATTATGATCCGTTACATAAATTTCTGTAAGATGGAATTTTGTTATTAGCAATAGTTACTTTAAAATGCCAAATAATCAAGTTTGTTTATTTATTCAATAGAAGTCAAAGTCAAACTAATTTATCGTTTTTTTAAGCTTTATTTTAATATTTAGTAAATAATCTACTAAGAAGAATGTTTTTCATCACTATTTTGATGTAGACTTTATTAATGTGTATAATATTTAGTTTATTAAAAAATTTTTTAAAATTTCATTTAAACTATTAAGCCTATTTACATGAACATAATGAGTTAAAGTTGTCCCTACAGTATTTTAAATTATGGGATGCAAAAATAGAATTCTTCATAGGGATTATAAAAAAAAAGAAAAAAAACAGTAATGCTCAGGAACGGTTCACAAAAACTTGTTGCATATTTATGATTTTATTATTATTATTATGTTGCGAATGTCATGCTCAGCTGACATGGTGCCACGATGCCACGTGCTATGTAGGACTAAAGTCAAAGTATAGCTACGCAAACAAGTGTTACATTAAGCTTCTATGTTATTGGTATATGTGTCAACATTTAGAAACTTCCTAACATTGCGACATGTGTTCAATGGCAGCCGGATGGCCGAGCGGTTAAAGCGGCAGCCTATCGCTCTGGGGGACTCAAGATCGAATCCGACAATCCCCAGGAAAATTTTCGGGGATGGTCCGTCCGGATATGTCTGGCCCCATCCCTCACCACCCGGCTGCCTCATTGTGGACCTGGCCGAACACATAATGTGCCTGCCAAAAAGAAGCTCTCTTAGTGTCCACAGGGCGAAAAGAGTTTAAAAAAAAGACGTGTTCGATATTGCAGCTTTCTGCAGTGCCATGCATGTTTTTATTAAGGTTTAATGTTTCTAGATTTTTGTGTGGTGTATGTGGCATAACACCAGTAGAATAGAGGACAACAGGTACAATAAATTCCTTATCCATCCTCCACACCTATTTTGGGTTATACTTGGTTGACACCGGTGCTGTGCGTTGGTTTTTCTTTGGAAAACCAAAGTAAAGTAAAAAGAAAAAAAAATCATTAGTAAATTTTCCTAAAATCTTTTTCTAATTGAAATATATTTTTTATTTATATTGTATAGTGCCTTCTATTTCTACATTACTTAAGAATTAGCGATCAGATAAGGGGGGATATTTATTAAATTTGCATTAAAAATTTTTTATCCGTTCAAATCGGCTCCCTAAGATTAAATCCTGAGGACTAGTCATTGGTTTGCTTACACAGTTGTATTAAGTCTGCTTTATCAAGCAAAGCGTCTCGCGCAATTCACGTGGCCTTTGAATTTTTCAGATTATCAAAGAGCATAAAAGATTATACGAATAATCTCATCCACGCTGTTTTTTACAGTTAAGTTACGATAGTAAATAAATCGAAATATTAATCAGAAATACATTTTTTTCCTCGAGTTAATTAGTGCTCGAAGAAGATAGCAATGCAACATTATTCAAAAAGCCTGAATGAAATCTAGAGCCCTATGCACTCTGGCGGTGAACAGATAAAACAGAAAAGATGACGGTGACGTCATGATGGCGACTTCCAGTCAGTCAGACGATGAGGATGGAAGGAAAATTGAGGATGCACGTGGCGATTCCCCATCGCAGATCGTTCAAGTAATGAATACATATGGCAGGGAATTTTGGTTTATATTGGCTGTGATATTTACTGCATTTGCGGCACTACAAGATGGGTAATAATATTGCACTCGTATATCGGTGCATTTTTAGGTATTCTTTACTATTTAAAGAATCAACTTTGATATTTACTTTTCTAAAGGTTTGATTTGTTTTTCTTCGTTTCAATTTCTGTATTATTTATTAAATATTACACTTAATGCGATGTATTTCTTTTCCTCATCGCAACTTTTGTTGCTTGAAGGTAATAAATATTTATACGATTTTTGTAATTATCACATCTATAAAATTTGGGAAGTTACTTTTAGGTCATTGGCTTATATGTTTATATATACATAAAATACCCAAAGGTAACTTCTACTGTAATTTGTTAAATTATATAATTACATTGCTGTAAATTTTGTATTAAATCTTTCTCCATTATTTAAAATGTAATTATTTTTTCAAAACTCATCCTACTCAACATTTATAATATATAAACAAATGAAAATTGCGAGAAATATTGAGCTGGTTTATTAGAATCTAAACTGCAATTTAGATTTTATCTTCCGAAAGGTCTAAATGTAGATTTTAAAATGATCCAAGAACAATTTACGATAATCAAAAAGATAGTGGACTTAAGGAAGTCGAAATTCAGTCTAAAACAGTGGTTTCAAGTGAAATGCCTTGGCACATTAGGGTGCTGCAATGACATTTCATCTCTTAATATAGTGATGAGTGGCATCATAACACCTTATGTGTGTTACTGAAAGTATGAAAAAAGATTTTAACTGCCATAATCCAGTTACTTCAAACATAAGTTGAAATAAAATGCTGCTTTATGTTCTGTTTGTACAGATTATTACAAAACTTTATATGGTAAAAACACCAAAACTTCAGTTCGTGAAACACAACATTGGAGAAAAGTGAACGTTTTCAATTGCTTTTAGCAATCATCCTCAAGTTAAAGAACTTATTCAAAAACATATATCAAAATACACATATGATGGAATATAATAATTTATGGTGAATATGATGAAAAATTATTATATCCCATATCATATGTATATTCTGATATATGTTTTTGAATAAGTTCTTTAACTTGAAGATGATTGCTAAAAGCAATTGAAAACGTTTGTTTTTCTTTAATGTTGTGTTTCACGAGCTGAATTTTTGGTTGTGTGTTTTGAATATTATTCAGTATTTAGTGCATTTATTCTTTATATGGAATATTAGCCAGTCAAATAGACAGAAACTAATATCTAATAAACTTCTTGAAATAAAGGAAAAATAAAAGTTAATGTTGTATTTGTAATTTAATAATATCATCTCCAATAGTGTGAAAAGTAACCTTTGATAATTCACAAATATTTTTCACGGTAGAAACAGTTTAAAAAAGATAATCTATTTCATACTAATTTTTAATTTGATTAAAGATCTAGTAATCCATCCTGGATTCAAAAAAATCTGTGAAGTAAAATAAAACAAAATACAAGTAATGTATAATGAAAAGTAAAATTAGATAAACTTTTGAAAACATTTAAAATCATAATTATAAAATAAATGTTATATTATGAGAAATCCTTTACACTGAGCCTAGTACATATATACTTGTCTGTTTCCAACCAAAAATGTGTATATAGAATAGAAGTTTGTTAACCTGGCATCTACACAACCAGAATGGTGTTAGATTATCAAAAATGTTAGATCAAGCAGAATGCTATACATTTTGTACCAGCTTGCACTACTGTATGCTTTAAAGAAAATGCACAGAGAAATTAATCAGTCTGAATGATGATACTCTGCATAATTATACTGTTTTAGGATTGAAAAACATTAACAAACACATTTAAACAAAATCGACAATTACAATGATTCACGTATAGTACATATATTTTTCTATACTTGTTCTTTATACATATGATTCACAAAAGACTTGTGGGAAAGAAAATACCAAACACACTGTTATTATAGCTAACAGATGCCTTTTGTATATAATATAAACCATTACTAAACAAAATATCTTTGCTAGTTCTGGCAAAACAAGGTTTGTTTGACATAATATAATGTACTCTGTAGTTTACTGAATTACACTGAATAAGAATTTGAGGGTTTTATAATTATTCTTGAGATGATATTGATGGAACTGTTTCATCCAGCATCCCCTGCAAAATAGTTGAATTATTAACTGCTTTTAAGAGGGTATCAAATTACAGGGCATTATAGATTATCAGATGTCAGATTAATAAACTACTGGATAGATGGTCTCACAGCATGCTGTTAGACAGTCTACCAAACAAGTTTTTTTTGGATTAAAGGGACATTATATATAGAAATTAGTTGATCAAATTACCATACTGTATGTACAGACAATTTATTAAATAATTTGAAATATCTTGCCATTGTATCTTAGGCCACATAATAGATTTTCTCCATACATATTCTGGAAAATAATATAAACTGTCATTTAAATTAAATGATATAAACTTTTTTAACCTCTAGTTAATTGATATAACACTACATTGTGAATGAAAATGAAATCTAATCTAACTTTTCTGTAATTTTTATGAAAATTACTCACCTCTGATACTGAGAATCATAGCAGTGACTCCCCACCAAGTAAAAAGTTGCTGACTGACTATACAGGAATCAGAGTTACTGATTTTCAGAGGTCAATTTTTTTACCCCGAAAGTCTAAAGTAATTCCAAATATCTCATTTGAAAGATAATTGTTTTCTTAAGTAGGGTGCAAAATTTTAAGATTTTCTATAAAGTGGTTGCTGAAATAAAAGCAATTAAAAAGTACAAAAATCACTGAAAAAGCTTATTTTCTTCTTTGTCTGGCAGTGCAGATGCTCATAGATGAAAAAAAATTACTGAGTCTAGAAAGCTGAAATTTTAAACTTAAGAAGTCTTTTTCTTTATTGGTGAAGTACTCATGAAACTTCTGGGTCAATAGGTCAAAGTTCACAGGGGTTTCCCATAGAACTTTCAGTTTTATTGCTTAATTTTATTCTTATAAGGATAAAATTGCAATGGAACAAATTAATTTTATTCAAAATGTTAATCAGAATAACAAAAGCTCAAATTTATGCAAATTAAAACATTTTATAATGATTTTTCTAAATGGTGTACACTCAAACCTGTTTTTGTGCGATTTGTTGTGTGTGATTTTTTGTGTGCGGTATATGAATTTCAATCAAATTGGTATACTGCACAAAAATAATTGCACAAAACACATTGCACATATAAAAAATCGCACAAAAAAAAGACTGCACAAAAACAGGTTTGAGTGTATTGAAAGCATTAGTTGGCAATGTGTTTGGTTGGTACCAACCAAAAGAGGCCGTCCATAAATTATGTAAGTGAGATTTTGGCCTTTCTAGACCCCACCCATCCCTTGTAAGAAACTGTAATATTTTCTTTGATCCCCCTCCCCTTCCCTATCTTATGTAATATTTAGGCATGATTTTAAAAAAAGATTTTAACAAAAATAAATTTTTTTTATGAAACCCGTAAAAATCTTAGGTCTAAAATATATGATTATTAATTAGTTAATTAATATGTACTATTATTTATAAAAGACTTTATGTGAACAAATTTAAAAATATAAAAATTTAATAAATTTGAATGAACAATTTATTTTAAGAACTTTATTTTTTAATTATTAACAATCTTTTCATTATTATTATTATTTATCAATGTTGTAATATTCATTTTTATATTAATTTTAATTTTCACAAAAGGATGCAAAAAACTTTGACAGATCGACTAGCTAATACACGTAAACAGAAACTTCGTACAAAACGAGAGAAACCACCAAATGGCCTTTCTTCCACGATAAAAAAATGTTTAGAGTGTGAGTCTGTGAGCATTATTATTCTATCACATCACACGAGATGGCATTGGTACAACGAGCGTTCTTAATAGAAACCGCCAAATTGAAGCCAAATTCAAAACTCCACCACTCAACGAGATCAAAAAATAAGAATATTACATAAGACGAGATCTATTACCCCCTACCCGAGTAAGAAATCATAAGAAATCCTTGACCCACCCCAAAATACCTTATATAATTTATGGATGCCCCAAACATATTGAAAGCATTTGGTCGATGACAGACAACCAAACAGTACATCATTGTCTGATGTCTTGATGTAATAATACAATTATTAAACAAAAAAACAACTGATATCCAAACAAAGACATTTGAGATATAAAAGAATTGTGCTAAGTAAAAACTTACAACAATTTAAACAGTCAAAATTTTTCTTAGGAGTTTTTCTTTGGTAAAGATAAGCTTGGTGCTTGGAAATGGTACCCATAAGATTTTTACCTGTATTATTTTCTACATTTCACTTCAAAGTGCCAAGCTTATCTTTACCAAAGAAAAACTCCTAAGAAAAATTTTGACTGTTGTCTAATTGTACTTAGCACAGTTTTTTTTTACATCTCAGATGTTTTTGTTTGAATATTTGTATTTACAAGAAAGCTCTGTTTTTACCTGTACATTCAGGTACCTTAACACTTGACATCATTGTTAAATTTGTCCATTGTATTTACTTTGGGCTCATCTATATTGATATCATTAAATGAAGTAAATAAGACAACAATTAGAAGAAAATCTGCTTTTGTTGACTAGGCCATAATCTTAAAAAGCCATGTTAAACAATAAAAACAAAATGCCTAACTTAAGGATATATTAATTAATATATAATTAATTCAATAGTGTTTCTCTGCTACTAACATCATCATTTTAAACTTTTCTATTATGAAGAAATAATGATTAATATTAAGCATTTAAAGTACTGCTTAAGATTACCATGCAACTGTTATCAGTTATCATTATCAATCAGCCATATGTGGCTGATAGCAGAAAAAAAATTAAAAAGGCCTATTTATTTAGAGATGATGATAACCAAATTCTGATCACAGTGAGCAAAATTTTAATGTATTTTAATTTTTTTTTTTTTTGGGACCTGCTAATTTTGATTATATAAACTCAATTAATAACATAATCTGTGATTACAATAAGCAGAATCTACTGTATATAGAAATTATTTTCAGTTGTCAAACTTTTTATAAGCTCAATTTCATTTAGGTGCAATAAATATGCAAATATTTTACTCAATGTTCACTTAATGCACTGTATAGTATGTATGATTCCGCAAGATTCAAATAGTTCTCATTGTTTCCTCAAGTTTAAAAGAAACTGTTTCTTCTATAAGCAGTCCAAATGACATCACTTGTATGTTGAAAGTAGCTATCTTATGACATTCATAACAAGATAAATCACTATAAAGAAATGCAAGTAAAGTCAAGTTTTTTGTTGTGTGCTCTCTATAAAACAAGTAAATCAAGAAATGATAATTGTTACATTTTTGTTTAGTGCAAAATGGGTTAAATTCTTGACTTATCCAATGTTTTTAAACACACATACTACATATCCCAGTGCAAGAAATATTTTATTTATGGAGCTGTGTGTCATTGTATTCTACATTCATAACTTGAAAGACAGTTGCCAAATTTTATGTATATCATGAAGGCATCACAAAGAAAGGGTCTAATGAAATGTACACTTTCCTTCTCAGTTATATTAAAGGGGATTTTCCAATTGAAGTGAATGAGCTGTACTTCTGCTGACATGTATAGTGGACAAAATAGAAAGAATGCATCTATTTGTCAGCAGATTACCTTGGTCACTAGAAGAAGATTCCAGTCATTGTGCCAGTACTTTTTAGTTATATGTCATGCTTATCTCTTCCTCAATAGGAATTTTTGAATAATTTAAAGACAAGCAGAAAGTGCTGATTGAATTTACTTTCTAGAAGAATATGTACTGATGATATAGACTGCAAGGAATACAAATTCTTTTGTAGTAAATAGGATGGAAACTGATATTCTGCTAGTAAAGAAATAATAGCCAATGTTTTTCAAAACAACCTGTTTTCCATAAAATTGCAGGGGAAAGACACAAGGAAAGGACAGTTTTCCTTCTCAGTACAAAATGCTTTCAAGTTCCTTTGAACACAGATGAGTGATTGTTGTATGAGAGTTCATAGACAGTTTCATTAGCACTTCAAAATAAAAAGGAGAACAGAGCTAACCAATTATTTTTTATTTGCTTTATGTCTATGGATTAACAAAACCTTAAAGTCCACTGTCAGTACCTAAGAAAATTAGATGAGGTTTAAAATGAGATATATTGATGACTTTTCCCTCCTTACCCTATATATATATAAAGTAAATTGATTTATCTTAAAAATATTCAATGATTAAGTGTTCTGAGAGGTGAGAGGTACAACCAAAAACGAATCATCAATAGCTTGAATTTATTTAAAATATTTCAAGACAAACAGGTTTTTCTTTTTTCTCAAAACATTGTTACAGGAGAATTTCACATATTCAAGTGCATAATCATACCTGGAAGTAAGTATTTTAATAATAGTAATTTTGAAATCTTTCATGATCACAATGCATTCAATCCCCAACAAAGATCAATTCATAGATCAGTTGGCTTTACCTGTTGATGATAAGCAACTGCTGGTTGTGACTGATCTTGTACAGATAACAATGCACTAACTTTCTCAGTATTTTCCACACATGTACCATAGGATATACCATATTTACTTGCATATAAGATGAGGTTTTTATCCATTTTTCACTGCTTAAAAAATCTAGGTATCCTACATGCGCAAGCAAAGGATTATTTTCGTTTTTGTATAATTTTTGTAAACTGTGTATTTGTATTTTTTTTACTGGATTCTCATCTTCTGGTGTTTAAAAACAAAAGTATTTTATCTGGGTTGTTTGAATCGTTCTTGTATATTGTCAGGAGTAAAGATGAATAGCATTAGGAAAAGCAAAGCTTTTGAATTGAATTCCAAAATTACATGGGAGCCCAATATGTTTTAATTCATTCCCATGTGAAAACAGATTATTATTTGGAAATCATAATTCGAAGAAACTCATAAGTGTAATCGACAAAGAGTGAATTTGACTGTTAAGAATTGGCAAAAAAGGTTCCCGATTGTCCTGCTTTACATTTTACAAGATTTTTCCTTGGTTTAAAATGCCAGTAATTTTTGCAGGACGATGTGTGCATTTACATGCATTTGATATTTTATTTGTGATTAAATGAAGTAAAATTAGACAAATATATAAAGGAACAACACTGGAGTGAAAATAAATTAAAACCAACAACTGTAGTGCCTTTGACCGGTGTGCTTCTCTCCTCTTTCTCTGCAAAATGCAAACGTTTTCGAACCTCGTTGGTTCTTCCTCAGGCGTAACATTAGAATTGTATTAATAAATCTAATTTTCTTCATTTTGATCTTTAAAGTCACACTTCTTCCTATATGCGAGGTTGTCTTATATTTGAGTAAATATGGTACCCAACTACTGTAACATTGTGTATACACTATTGGAGTTTGCAACACTTTTCATTGACTACTATTTTTAATGTCTTAGGAATTGCTTGTTTGTTTGTTTGGTTATGGCAATGCAACACTTGGGCAATCTGCTTAGGGGGATGCCTTCTGGGAGGTCTTTTTAAGGGAAACTGGCCCCTATTTAGGTGTTACAGACATGGAGAAAACCCGGAAAACTCTACATGGCCAGCTTGTCCAAGTGAGGCTCAAACCCACAACCGAACTCCCAGTGTTCTAGGAACAAAGACCGCTTGGCCACTGATAGGCCCTCTTAGGAATTGATTGGTTAAGTTCTCAGATGTCCAACTTCTTTAAATTGAATGAAAGCTTGTGGAGTCAATGATCATCAAAATAAATTCTTATGATACTCTAAATTATTGAAATGCAACTATAGCATTATTTTTTTTTTTTTTATAAAACAGATCCACAAAAAATGCATGTTCTAGAAGGCAATTGTAACTGTTAAGAATGACCTTCAACAGTTATGACCACTTTTATACTAGAACTTAGCTGCAACACATGCTAATGCAAAAGAGACTGCTTTTTCATTACTTGCAGTGCCAAACATGCCATAGTGATGAATTTTATACTTTTTTTTTTGTTTTGGAATGTCTTCTGCATGTCCTGAAACGTTACCATGTATAAAATTTTATATCAGATTAGGATAGTTTGTTTATACAATTTCATTTTTATTTAGTAAGATCATTTAAAATTGGATTATATGCTGTTTATAGGTCATGCAATATTATTTCTTTTATTATAGCATTTTTTTATCATTAGCAATTATTTAAAGTATTATATAAATAAAATTTATTGTGTAAATTTATGAATGAAAATTGAAAATTTCAAGATTTGAAACAGTTCGACTTAACACAATGGTTTAACAAGAGATGATTCCCTACAGTTAAAAACAATATAAATTTTTAATGAATTTTAAAATTTTAAATTAACCATTTTGTTTTTATAAATAAAATTTGAAATTTATTATTTTTTTTTATATTGTCTTGTTCAGACTGTTAATATATCAGATAATGATTTTTTTTAAGTAGTTGAAAGATTGTAACTTTAATAAATATCCTATCTGGTTTAAGCTGGTTTTATAAAGATCACAATTCAGGTAATCACAAGAAGATTAGATTACTCATCTATTTTTATTTTTACAGTTTAACATACTTCTTTATTATTGATGATTAAAATGAAACTATCATAAATTATCCACTTATAAGATTTATATATGAAAACAATTCTTATGAAAAATTTTCCTTTTAATGTTCATTTTTATGTATATAATATTTTTAAAGAATTTTTAAGCCATTACAATTATAAAGTATATTTGAATATTTAATTACCCAATTCTATTTGTAGCATTAGACTTACAGAATGTTGAAATAGATGATGATAATTTCATATATTGTCTAAAAATAAAATTTGTTTAATTGCAAAAACAATAGTTGTTTTGATTATTATAGATACTAGGCCTATTAAACAAAATTTTGGTTATTACAAAATATCTGAAGGTTCTCCTGAACATTATTTCTATCTGATATTTTATATCTGTATATATTCTGTATGCCTGATATTAATAATGATAAATTATTCTTGTTTTAATATATATAGAAAGTTTAAACTTTAAATCAGTTTCTAAGTTTTAATGAAAACTTATCTTAATTTAAAATTTGGAGTTAAGACTATTTACAAAAATATACATTAATTAATGTATATTAATTACATTAATATATTAATATTAATGTAAAAGTATCAGATCCTCAAATGTTTGATATCGTTTTTAACTTTGTGAATTTTTATCTATTGTTATTTGTCTTTAAATGAAATTTTTTTCTTCAATCCAATGTAACTGTTACTTCTGTGATGGTGTTAGAGGGATAAATGGATAGACTTGAAAATGTATATTTTTGTAAATAGTCTTAACTTCAAATTTTAAATTAGAAGATATCCTGAGTCGTCATGAAAATTGTACTTATCTTAATTATTTTTACTGTTATTGATAAACATTTAAATATATATTTAAAATAAGGTTTTTAAATAATTTGAATCCCTTTATTTAAAATATGAATGTATAGAATTTTATTACATGCTGAAATATTATGAATTTTATATTAATTTAAAAAAATGTTTTTTAAGTTATAAATATTGAATCAATGTCTTAAAAATCTATATTTCCTTACTGAAGAGACAATATAAAATAAAATAATCAACCATTCCAACTTCAGCAAAAATTCTTTAATCCTAAGAACGTTTTCAAACGCATTAAGCGTCCATCTTCAGTTACATCTTTAAATTAAATATGAAATTCGAACTAATATTAAATTCGAACAAATATTACATAAATTAACGGTACGATTACAATAAATAAATAAATACATAAAAAATAAAAAATAAAAATAAAATAAAATAAAATAAACAGGATTATCGTAATTTACAAAATTATGTCAATATTTCATCAACAAATAAAATAAAATAAAATAAAAAATAAAAACGAAACTAAAAAACAACGTGCGGTTTAAACCAATCACGGATTATCGCTATATTTCTTTACAAATGCCTTCATCCGTCATTAAAGATTTAAAACAATATCAGCTCTAGGATTTATCGTACTTCTATGTTTAGCCCAAATCATCGCACAAAGATTTCCAAGCTGTGGAAAGCCCATCAGCGTCCCTATAATTAATGCATTGCGTACTTCTCTGCGCTCTGTGGATCTCCAATTTTTCGAAAAATTTTATTGCGTGTCTCGATCTAGTAGCCCTGATGATAGAGGCTTGGTCCCAAAAGACCGTGATGCCTTGCTGCTTAGCATAACTGGCCAGGACGGTACTATCAACTGATTTTTCCACCGATCGCTTGTGTTCATTAATCCTCTTTTTTAAATTTCTCAAAGTTGCCCCTATATATACTAATTTAGAATCGAACCTATGATCCCTTAATGGTATCGAATAAATTCCTGTTAGTGAGTTACGCTCATACTTCATCTTATCATTCCTTAAAAGCTTGTATATGGTCGGATTACGTCGATAAATAACCTGCAAATTCCTACTCTTGGAAATCCTTTTAACTAACGGCTTAAGAAAAGGAATGTAATCGAGGATCACTTTCTCTCTTGGTTGGTTTCTACTCCTCCCACTCGTTCGGTTATGGTGTTTCTTGATGAGAGCATCTATTTTTTCTGTTCTGTAGCCATGTTGCAAAGCCGTTGTTCGGATGTATTGTAGCTCTTTAATTGTATCTAAAACATTGGTGCAGTGTGTGTGCGCTCTCTGTATCCACGAGCGAAATACTGCCATCTTGATATGCCCCGGGTCTGCAGAGTTCCTAGGGATAACGATTGGGACTGATATCGGTTTCCGATCTAACTCTAGAGTTAAACCATAGGAGTTGTGATTCATTAAACCCTATAAACTTTTTGATGTTTGCGTATTGTGCTTAATTTCTTGGATCTCACTATAACATGTGTAGGAGGGGAAATCTGCACGAATGTCTATCGGAAACCGATATCAGTCCCAATCGTTATCCCTAGGAACTCTGCAGACCCGGGGCATATCAAGATGGCAGTATTTCGCTCGTGGATACAGAGAGCGCACACACACTGCACCAATGTTTTAGATACAATTAAAGAGCTACAATACATCCGAACAACGGCTTTGCAACATGGCTACAGAACAGAAAAAATAGATGCTCTCATCAAGAAACACCATAACCGAACGAGTGGGAGGAGTAGAAACCAACCAAGAGAGAAAGTGATCCTCGATTACATTCCTTTTCTTAAGCCGTTAGTTAAAAGGATTTCCAAGAGTAGGAATTTGCAGGTTATTTATCGACGTAATCCGACCATATACAAGCTTTTAAGGAATGATAAGATGAAGTATGAGCGTAACTCACTAACAGGAATTTATTCGATACCATTAAGGGATCATAGGTTCGATTCTAAATTAGTATATATAGGGGCAACTTTGAGAAATTTAAAAAAAGAGGATTAATGAACACAAGCGATCGGTGGAAAAATCAGTTGATAGTACCGTCCTGGCCAGTTATGCTAAGCAGCAAGGCATCACGGTCTTTTGGGACCAAGCCTCTATCATCAGGGCTACTAGATCGAGACACGCAATAAAATTTTTCGAAAAATTGGAGATCCACAGAGCGCAGAGAAGTACGCAATGCATTAATTATAGGGACGCTGATGGGCTTTCCACAGCTTGGAAATCTTTGTGCGATGATTTGGGCTAAACATAGAAGTACGATAAATCCTAGAGCTGATATTGTTTTAAATCTTTAATGACGGATGAAGGCATTTGTAAAGAAATATAGCGATAATCCGTGATTGGTTTAAACCGCACGTTGATTTTTAGTTTCGTTTTTATTTTTTATTTTATTTTTATTTGTTGATGAAATATTGACATAATTTTGTAAATTACGATAATCCTGTTTATTTTATTTTATTTTATTTTTATTTTTTAATTTTTTATGTATTTATTTATTTATTGTAATCGTACCGTTAATTTATGTAATATTTTGTTCGAATTTAATATTAGTTCGAATTTCATATTTAATTTAAAGATGTAACTGAAGATGGACGCTTAATGCGTTTGAAAACGTTCTTAGGATTAAAGAATTTTTGCTGAAGTTGGAAATGGTTGATTATTTTATTTTATAAATATTGAAATCAATGTCTTAAAAATCTATTTAATTTCCTTTTTAAAATAATAATTATATAAAAAGCTTTATAATTTTATTTTTGTTTTTGAGTTACTTTTATGTTTTACAAACTCATAAACCATAAAACATGTTAATTTAAGTATAAAAAAGTATAAATAATATAACATCTGCCTTTATAAAATTATTTTCTTTAAAGGATTTATACTTTTGATGTATTTTTTGAATATTTATTCAACAAAAATTTAGAAAAATATATTTTAATGTTATAATAATAATTTGATATAAATGGCAAACAGTACTAAAAAACTTTTTGTTTTTTTCATATTAAGTCATTGTTTTTTTCTGCTTTTTAGATTTCTTTAGTTTTGTTTACTCTAAAATGTTTATAAAAATTCAAATCTTGTCTCAAATACTTTCTGAAATATTTGATGAAAATAGAGGCGAATACTTTGTATTAAATTTTATCAAAATAAGACTATGTAATCAAAATGTAATAAACATCAATAGGAAGTACAAAATATCATTAAGTAATCTCCAAGTAAGAAGACAATACAAAATAAATACACCCTGTCTTTCAGAGCTAATTTAGTTTAATCCAAATGTATGCAAGTACTTTCAACCTTTTACAAATGTTGTCTTCAGGTGAAATAGAATGTGTTTAGAAATACATTCTTATTCTAAATATTTTCTTTTCTACCTGAAAATGACATTTGTAAAAGGTTGAATGTACTTGCATACATTTGACTAAACTAAATTAACTCTGAAAGAAAGACAGTGTATATTTATTAATTGTACTAATTTGGCATTGTGTGTGTTCATCAGTTTTGTGAAGACAATACTAAAAGAAAACTTCATTTAACATTTTCTAAGCCATAACTCAATAACCAAAACGAAAGTTGATGTCTTAAAAAAAAATAAAATGGCAATTTCACAAAATTCAACATGAAATTAGCAGTTGATGTTCTGCCAGTTTTGCAAAATTATTCAAGTATTTGCTTATTTTTCTAAATGAGCAACATTCCCTGATTTGGTATAACATGTATAAATTTTTATCTGGAATAAAATTTTATTATTCTAAATGTAGAAAGAATTGATTTATATCATCCAGATATTGTTTGAGAAATCCAAATATTCATAAATTATTGTAAAAATAGTAATTTTAATAATTTATGAATATTTAAATACTAAAAAAAAATACAAACTGATGATGATGTAAGTTAACAATTTAGAAATGTACTTTGATTATAAATAATAGATATTTCATTATCAATATGTTATAGATTTTTCCAAGTTTGTGCAAAGTAAAATTTGTGTATAAAAGTTGGGATCTGAAGCCGCAACTACAAAGACTTTGAAAAATATTTTATCCAGAGAAATTACTAACTTGTTCATTTTTCATCACCGTGTATTGTTTTTATAAAGAATAAAGACATTTAAATTTTTTCATGCATTCCTTTTTTGGATTTATTTGTAATCTTTGATTTCAGTTAATATTGTAAAATTAAATTATTATTTTACCTTTCAGAACTTATAATTTAATCTTCAGTTTAGATGAATGGCATCATTTTGTTAATTCAAACTGTGAGTTTGTTATATATTTAAAATGTTTAATAGAGCTGACAATGACTTTCTTATATTTGTTATATATTCATAAAAAGTGGATAAATGGGATATTAAAAAAAAAAGCTCAAATTGGATTTTGATTATGAAAAAAACTCAAAATTGTAGATACATATTATAGGTTATATATGTTGCTTTTATTGATTTTTTTTGATTATGGTGATAATGGTATAAATTATACTATTTCTTACTTTAATATACTGAATATTTTACAAGTGTATTTAATTTAAAATCGTTAATGTATTTGATTATTCTGTATCATTATAACATGTTACAGGAAAATTGAACCAATATACATTTTTTTTCCTCTGAATAGACCAATAACTGTTTTCCATTTAGATGATTGTTTTTTGTGCTAGTGTTCATTTTGCCTGCTATTTATCAAAATTTTAGATTGTTTTAAATGTATTTTAAAATGTTTTTTCATTAATTATATTGTATGCATTTTTTTAACATTTTTAATTATCCAGAATATAATTTTATTTTTGAATTATTTTGCTTAAAACCTGATGATGTCTGTTTAAACTAGTTAAAAATATTCATTTAAAATTTTTACCTACTTGATATTGAAGTTTCAGTTTAACATTACTTTACGTTTAAGTAACAATTTTTGTGATAAATTAAATTTCAAATAAGTATTTTGAGTAAATCAGTAGGAAAGTTGAATTTTTGCAGATAAACTTTAATAAAAATTTTTTAATGGATGTGTTACTTAATTGAGTTAATGTCATTGTATTTAAGTAATAATTAATACACACCTCTCTTTTTAATTATTCATTATCTATTGTAGTAATTTATTATCAAGATTTATTAGTACAGATAAACAAATTTCAGAATAATATATTTCAAATGAAATGAATTGAGAAATATAAAGAAAACTAAGATTATCATAATCTTGTGTAAATTTTCTGTTATAATTTAATAACTGTTTTAACATATTATATTTAAAAAATCTAGTAAATTGTGACATGCTCTCTATTAGTTTAATAAGAGATAGTCTATTTTTTGCATACTTTTGTATCTAACTCAACAGAAAAAAATTTTTTTTTCTGTAAGCTTTCATTTATATGTTAACTTCATTATAATATACATTGATATCTATAAAATTGAATGATTTATCAGCAAAATATTTCTGAATTTATATCATTATTATTATTAATTTTCTAATATCATAAAGTTAGATTAAAAAGTAAATTTGTAAATTAAGTAATAGCAATTTGATTGAAACTAATTAATAACATCTGGCATAATTTTTATGCCAGATGTTAAAGTTATGTGTTTTATATAGCTTTAAATGTGATTTTAAAGCTATATTAAATAATTAGTTTTATATAAATTTGGTCTTCATTTACATGAGGGTTTTATTCTTTTAAATTATGGTATATATTAATTTATATGAATGGAAACTAAAAAACTAGTAAATCGCAGATCAGATTCCAAAACAATTTTTCATAAAAAGCCTATGAACTAATTATTAATTAATGCAATTTATTATTTATTTTTTTAGTATTAGAAAAATAATAATAAATTTAATTATTAAAATTATATATACTGAAAAGTTTACATCTTAACCTGAGTTAGAATGTTTCACATAATCAATTGAAAATCATATAACACCTCAAGATTGTGTTGGAGTTCATTTGAAGAAGCTTAGACTTGAAGGCTATGAGTTGTTATTGATTTGCTAAAAAGATCTCAAAAGCAACATTTGCTAAATATTCTTTTTGGTCAGAATAAGGTTGTATGGCAGACATGGGCAAATGTGGCTCCGAAAGCCGCATGCGACTCTTTTTGAGTTACATGCGGCTCTTGCTGAAAGTGTTAATTTCTGTTTTTTATTATTATTTTTACAATTTTATTTTTATAATTTTGTGAAAATGTGTTTATTAAAAAAATTTAATATTTGTTTTATATTATATAATAAAATCGCGCACCTTACCATACTATCCGCCACGACCGTATAGAACTGCAGCTCCCATGCATTTTGCAAAACCTACATTTCGGTTCCCACTGAACTCTTGCTTGCCCACCCCTATTATATGGAATCACAGTATTGTAAATGTTTCTTTTCATCAAAGCCTTACGCTTATACAGTAGAGCATCAATTATCCAACTCAATTGGGGACTGGGGTTAGTCGGATAACTGAAAAGTATGAAAAAATACATTATTAATATAATATATTAGCATATCCCATGTAATTAGTATATTAGTATATCGCTATTAACCTATTTTATGTTGAATTTTCATCGATGTTAAGCCTAACAAAATTTTTTTAAAAATAATAATCATTGCTAAAGTATCATTAAAAATCATTTCTTTATCACACTTTCGGGAATTTCATTTCTTTATTTTGCACAAAATAAATACAAAAATAAAGACAAATAGAAAATTAAGCCTGGTTTAAATACTGGTCTCCCTTTCATGGTCGAGCCAGTATTGCCAACTAACACACACAAAAATTTAACAAAAATAATATTAAAGTAGCCAAGACAGCCAAATATTGTAGTGCCACATCACTAGCAGACATTTGAATTTGCCGATTAGAACACAGTCGGATAACCGATGTGATGGTTGGTTGGGGGTTGGATAATTGATGCTCTACTGTAATTGTTACACACTCTTAGTCTCCCAGACTTCACACATTTATAGATTAACAATGGTTTATAATTGGTCACTTTGTACAGTACATTACTATAAGATACTTAAACATTTGTTGTCTAATTGTCTAACATTACTATTTTATAACTGGGTATCTTTCTCTTGTTCTTACTACTACTATTTGAATAAAGGCCTGTCTAATCAGTATTGAAATTATCAATACTGATATGTTGATGATATGCTTTGTTATGTAGACTTTCTTCTTGGTAATATTTAATAGTTATATAGGAAATCTGTCAGCTACAAGCTTGTACTTGTAACTGCTTCACTAATCTTGATGTTATGTAGGTTGTATTGTAAAATTTGTCCAACTAGCTTACATTAGCATAAAAATGCACTCTTTATAACTTTTTGCAGCTTGCAGTAATATTTAATATTTTCTACCTGATAATGCTTTTGTTAATAAGGATATGCTTCTGATTATTATATTTAATCCATGTTAATAATATTGATTCTATTGAACTAACAGCTGATTATACATATGTTTTGTAGTTTTCATCCTAAAAGCCTAGTGTGATTTACTAATACTTTATGGCTTCCTAGTCTGATCTTCTGATGCTTTAGTAAGGAATATCTGAGAAAGTATTAGCCTAATTGAAATATGAAACTCTATCACCACATGGTGAGATCACAACATTCTGATCTTAAAATATCCAGAAAACAATTCCAATAACAAGTGTTACAAACTTAGTGACCAAATAAATTGTGTTGAATATTTTAAACTTCATTAATCTACTAATAGTTGTATGAACTTTGTAAGGATTTATACTAGCCTATGACTTAAATATAGCAAAGATGCATTTACTTTATAATTGCCATTTAAGTATTTCATTAAAAATATTTCATAAGATTCTATATAAATATAATTTAATGCTTTTTTTCAGTCCACCAAAAACAAGAAAAGCCAATCCTCCTCAAAAATTTTTTTCATCATCATCATTAGTTGCTGATTTTTATCTTGGAAATCTTCAGGCACTTAACACTCTGATATCAGAAAATGATATCGCTATTGTTTTGTATTATGCACCTTGGGATGCTGGAAGCATGCATGCTAAAGAAGAATTTGAAACAGTTGCTCGATTTTATCATACTGAGGTGAGTTCGTTTTGAAAATGAAAATATGTTTACAGAGTTTTGAAAAAATTGCTCCTGGAATAGAATGGTTTCAGGAGTGAGTTTTGCAATGAATTTTAAAATATTTTTTAAGTTAAACTGTTGCCTTTTCTGATTGTTAATGGCTGTGCTGGAGAAGAAAAAACTTTACTAACTAGAACATTTTCAACCATTTTTAATGACCTTCCTTGAGTAGTGTACAAAATGGAATGCCAAACAGAGGATTAAATGTTAATATTCTAGAATAAAACATTTTTTCTGCATATTAAGGTTGTTTTGGTGTGTTTTTTATGCTACACAGGAGCTGTGAATCAGCTGGCAGAAGTTCATTTTACTAATTTTTGTTTTAAATTAATAATGGAAATGTTTCTTCAACATTTACAAATCTTTGTATAAATGCATAATTTTCCACATCTGTTGATATTGCTATTAACATAATGACAGCTATTTACATATCATATTTAAATCAGCTTTAATTTAATAATAATTTTCTTGGTATTCAGAACTTGTACTTGACTACAAAATCTGCAAGTAAAAATCTACAAGTCAAATTGATTTGCTTGTTCTAAAGCTAAGGGTCAGATCTTAAAATTTGTAGTTAAAATACCATATATACTATTACTTTCAGAGTTATTTGTTTTTAATGTATTGTTTTAAAGATATAAATTATTATCATTGTTATCTATAACATGATAGTAATTGGTCAATATTCTTATTTCTGTTTATCTCAAATTTTTTTTAACACCAAGAGAATATTTTGGGAATCATTACATTATTAAAGAACTGTTGCTGATAGTCTATAAACTAGGCCAAAAATGTTTTAAATTTGAAATTATATCACTGTTTAAGTTGGTTTATTCTTTAAGACATAAAGTATTATTATATATAATGTTTTCTAACAGTTATTTCATGTATTCAGAGACTTAAAACATATAGGATCTACAGATGGTCTCTAAAAAACACCAAAAATGTTAGTAATTAAATTAGTTTCACTGTTTTTCAAGATGTTGTAAGTGTTCAAATATCTACTGTTGTAGTTTTTAGTTATTGTGATGTCATATTCTTTATAAAATTTTGCAGGTATTCTTTGCTGCAATTAACTGTTGGTGGCCTGAAGGTGAATGCCATAAAACCTACAAATTTATTTCCTATCCTGTCATCATAGTCACTGTTCAGCATGCAGGAAATATTAATTATCAAGGACCTATGGTAGCAAATTATATCATATCATTTTTAGACCATGTGCTTACTCCTTTTGTGCATATTCAAAGTCAAGGAGATTTGTTAGATTTACAAGCAAAATATGAGGTAATTCTTTCTTTTTTTTTGAAAATAATATATATAATTTATTAAACAAAATACATTAAATTCTTTTTAATTTAAATTATTACAGGCAGTTTTAGTTGGATTTTTTGATTTTCAAATATCTGCAGAACCTATTGGTTATTTAGAATATTATGAAGCCTCTTTAAAAAGTTTATCTCATGGTGAGAAATTATTTTTTAAATGTATTATGATGATAATTATAGTTAAGTTTAACTATTACATGCTCCTTGAAGTAAGAAGAATAGTATAGCACTAAAATAAATAGAGTAAAAGATTTATTTGACAGTATCCTTTTTGGAACCAAACTTTCCATTTTAGACTTGTAACAAAATTGTCAAAATGACATACCAAGGGTAAGATCTGATAAGTTGGCTGGTTTCAAAAGATGCTTAATCTCAAATAACCTGTATTCTTTCATTTATTTTAGCATTGTACTATTCTTCCCATTTATTAATTATAATTTTGATTTTAATAATCTGATGATTACTATTTTATTTTTTTTAGTATATATTGCAATACTTCTGAGTTTAAGCAAACCTGTGTTATATTTAGTAATATGAAAGAGAAAATGGAGGAAAATAGTTTAATTTATGTGATTACTGTTTAAATTATTTTATATTCAATCATTTTTTCAAAAGAAATTGAAACTTTGAGAAATGAGTGAACTTAAAACTCAACTATCAGTAAAGCCATAATTATGAACTCTTAGTATTAAAGGATAATATATAGAAAAATATATAGGGGAAAAATATATATATGTTACTGTAAAAGCCTGTATATTGGTAAATCCAAAGTTTTACTTGTAAATCTTTGGATTTACCAACATGAGTTGGTAAATGTAAGGATTTTTATAAAGTGAGATGATTTTCTGGCCTTTTACCGTTAGAATTTGATACATGCTAGGTTTTACTAAAGACGGTTAGTAAATGTTGGTTTTGGAAATAAAACTATGAGTATTTTAATAATCATTTATTGCAATTATTATAAACAGTCAACTTACTAAGTCCTATTTATTAATAACTAATGAAACAGTTTAAAAATACTTTTTTAACATAACAAAAATTAAATTATCTTGTCAAAGATAATATAATATACATCCACAAGAGCCGAATTATCGGGCTAGAGTTGGCTATAATAAATAAATAATTAATAAGACAATTTGGCACTAGAGCTTGGCGTTAGGCGCCATCTCTTAGTAAACTTAATAATTATAATTAAATTAAATAAATAATTTTAATAATTTGGAACTGGAGGAAAAGAAATCGGCCCGAAGCGGGACTCGAACCCGCAACTTCTGCTATCCGTGCAGACACGTTACCAGTTACGCTACCCGGACCTTCAGTCTGATTGCCTCCTCCAGTATATATAAGCTAACACGACGACCATCGACGGTCATTACAATCGTGTTAGCTTATATATCGTGTTAGCATATTCGATCGTGTTAGCTTATATATACTGGAGGAGGCAATCGGACTGAAGGTCCGGGTAGCGTAACTGGTAACGTGTCTGCACGGATAGCAGAAGTTGCGGGTTCGAAGTCCCGCTTCGGGCCGATTTCTTTTCCTCCAGTTCCAAATTATTAAAATTATTTATTTAATTTAATTATAATTATTAAGTTTACTAAGAGATGGCGCCTAACGCCAAGCTCTAGTGCCAAATTGTCTTATTAATTATTTATTTATTATAGCCAACTCTAGCCCGATAATTCGGCTCTTGTGGATGTATAGCTTTGTAACGGGTTAGTCGTTATTTATTGATAATATAATAGCCTACGTTGGCTAAGCTAATCAGTAATCACAGTATTTTTTCTAATCATTTGGTATTCATTGTCATTTAATAAAAGTAAGAAAAGAATTTCACGGAGTTTCACGTATTCAAATTTCGACTGAAGAATTTTACTTGTTACAACATGGAGAGCTATCATGGCATTTAGAATTACAAAGTAATCCTGATGGCTTGCAAGCACACTTCTTTGTTACACTTTTTTTTTAGGCAGTTGGATTTTTTGAAACGTTGTCCTCCAGTAAAAAACAATTTTGTGACAACTTGAAGACTCACTTCTTTATCTTTAACAACTTCTTCTATATTGATAAAGTCTTCAGGGCATGAGGTAAATTGATTTTGTGTATAA
The DNA here is from genome assembly GCF_030686945.1 of Centruroides vittatus. Classification (NCBI taxonomy): domain Eukaryota; kingdom Metazoa; phylum Arthropoda; class Arachnida; order Scorpiones; family Buthidae; genus Centruroides; species Centruroides vittatus. Next base: position 1,424,431 of record NW_027121917.1, on the reverse strand, counting down.
AGCTGCTTTAGTACTTCAATTTTGGTACCTAGTTGGTAAAACTCATTGCTGATGAAGTAAGGTATAAAATAAAAGAACTGTAAAAAACCAAACAAGAAATATAAAAACTTAACTTAACTTAGATAACAGCATAACATTATACTTTACATATGTTATGGAGTATCACTTCATAACAATATGAAGAAGGGACAGGACAGATTATGTTTTAACTATGTGACATGACATCAATACAATTTCTTTATATGTGTGCAGGTACTAGTGGCAGGATGTGTATTCTTGAAGTTAGAGCTGGTTTATATACAGCCATCTATTCAAATATTCATATACTTAAATCTTAAATTGGTGGTAGTATCATATAGTATGTAGTCCAAGTTAGGTAGTCCATTGGACTACATACTATATGATACTACTACCAATAGTTATGTAGTCAGGACTTACTGACTATACTACATATATTATAAGATTATTGATAGTCATCATATTATCATACTTGCACATTCATTACTAAATGAAGTCTGTTCTCTGATTTTCAAACGTCTGATCCACTTAATTATATGATATGTTATTCATAATGTTATACTGTTCATGCATATATACTATTTTGTTCATACCAGCTATATTTTATCTTTCAGTGCAGCTAAACAAACCAAATTACATCATGACTATAGCTTTATTAGTTACATCTTTACTAATGATTTGCATTTGTGATGTACTGTACATAGTAACATTGTGTTAGTTTTCCAATTGCATTTCCTCCTCAATATAATTTTATTGTTTGAAGAACCTGGCAAATTAAAAGAGAAAGTGACACAATTAAATAATTAGTATCGTATTTTACGGACTATAAGACGCACTTTTTTCTTTGAAAAATTGCCTCCAAAATTCAGGTGTGTCTTATAGTCCGTAGCGTCTTATAGGTATTTAAAAATAAAAAATTGCCTCCAAAATTCAGGTGCGTCTTATAGTCCGTAGTGTCTTATAGTCCGTAAAATACAGTAATTAATCTGATTTCATACTTATATGCACTTCTATTAAATTTATGATTTATTTTTACTTTCTCAGTTGTTATAAAAGATGGAAAGTACGATGATCAGTCAAAAAAGGCTCTCAGATTTTTGTTTTTGGACTCTGGACCTTGAAATATCAAGAAATGCAAAAATATTTGTGATTTTTTCCCCCCCCTCCTCCTATATATATGAGTGTGTGTAGTGGGGGCATAATTTTGTTCACCTACTATGAAGCTTAATAATTCCTGTGTCTTATGTCAAGAATTTCTGAAATTTTGCAGGGAGGTTGGTGTATTAAGATGCTATTAAATATTGGTGATTAAAGGTCAAGGGGTGGGGAGATAGAAGGGGTCATATTTCGAGTAGGGTCAGATTTACTGAAGATTTTACTCCTTATCAGAATTTACAATTTTTTTTTATAAAACTCATCCCTATTCTCAAAATTGAGCTTTTTGCCATTTTATAATAATTATATAAAACTTTTTTTAATCAAAACTCATAACAGATGGTGCCACACAGTTTTAAATGTTGTTCCAGGATGTTAAGCAACTTGTTGCTGGATTATTTCTCCTTACCCAGTTCTGTATAATTTAGGACTTTTTTGTTAATCTGACTATCTGTCTTTAGGTTAGATCAGTGGTATTCAATCTATAGGTCGCGACCCCAATTGGGGTTGCAAAAAATTACCTTGGGGTCGCACTGTTAAAATGTTTGAATACCATTGGGTTAGAAAATTGGAACTTTTTATTTATTTTAAATTTAGTTTTATCAAATAAATGCTTTTTATCTTAGAAAAAATTTTTCATGTATTAAGCAAATATCATTATACATGCTGAGACTGATATTTTTTAAGAAAGTAAATTGCATGATAGAACATTTCAAATAAAAATGTTAATTTCACATATATTTAGTGGATTTATAGTATCTTCTTTTCAATAACTTCATTGTCATTTAATCACTTATTGTAGATGTCATTCTTATTCAATAATTATTCAACAATACTAATATATATGGGCTGGATAGAAAGTAGTGGCAACATATCCATATAATATAACAAACTATTTATTGTAGAAACTAAATAGCACTGCATTCCTTCAGTATAATTCCCTGTCATATTTATCACCTTCTTCCACACACGTGGAAGGCACTGCACTCCATTAACACTGCTATTTTTTTATGTCCCTGAATGAGCACCTTCTGCTCAATGGCATCTATTGTGTGGAAACACTTTCCTCTGAGTGGTTTTTTTAGCATGGGGAAGAGATTGAAGTCACAGAGGCTCATATTGAGTAAATATAAAAGATGTTTGAGTACCTTTCACCCCAACTGTTCTAACAACTCCCTTACAGGAGCAATAGTGTGACAGTGAGCATTGTCATGCAGGAAAATAGGAGCACATGTTTGGAAATGCTGCTGTTTCCCACGTCTAGGTACCTATGGTAATATGCAACATTAACAGTCAGGTCCTGGGGAAATGCATAATAGAGAATCACATCCTTCATATCATACACCACTATTAACATCACTATCACATTTCTGAGTTCTTGACACAGTTTTTTAGGGCAGAGGGATGATGGATGACACCATTCATTGGACTGGTGTTTCATTTGGACAATGTAAAATTGCATCTGCATTTCATCCAATATGTAATGATCATACTTTGGAAACATCACTTTACGGTAGTTGAATTTGACACCACTAAGTAACTGCTTTGTATTTGCCAGTCTACATGCCCTACACAAGCACCATTGGCTGTTTGACACAGCCAATGGTGCTTGTATAGGGCATGTAGACTGGCATGGATCTTACTTAAAAAATATCTAAAGTAAATATTACCTTGACCAATGGTATTTCATTTTTAAAAATATATAAAAATATCGCAAATATGCAAAGAAATGTCTCCATATCTGAGAATTCTGTTTTTGGACTGTCACTGTTATGAATGACGGAAAGAAAATAAAAGCAAGAACTTTTCTTTAAATATTCCTGATATTTTTATATATTTTTTAAAAATTAAAAAATATCCTTTATATATATACATACAGGGTGACCCATAAGTCTGGTTCCATATGTTGTTGCTTATTCTTTTACAAGTGAAGCATGATGCTGAATAAGGAATGCATTCAGGTTATGTTAATGATGTGGATTCTCAGTCAGCATGAAGTCATCAAAGAGTTTAAAAGTCTAATCCAGACTACTGTGATTGATGAGAAATCTGGATATAGCCTTATAAACTTTTTGACAACATTATACTGACTGTGGGTCTACATTGTTAAAACAACTTGAATTTGTTCTTATTCAAGACTATGCTTCACATATAAAAGGAAAACTAATACCAACCTAACTCCTAAGGGACCAGATTAGACCTAAGGGATAAACCTACAACACTTATACATTGTGTTATCTACCATTTTATTTTAATAAGATAGGTTATAATGGTTTTCATATCAAATAAACAGCCAGATTCTTTTATCAGGCTAACACTAAATAGTTACTACATAATTTGGCAGACGGTAGACAGTTAGGCCATCATCTTTGGTTAAATTTAATAATTATAAATAAATAAATTAATTAATTAATTAAATTTATTTTTAGAATATTCTGGAAGAAAAGACTGGCCCAGAGTGGGAATGAAATCCACAACTCTTGCTTATTGTGTAGACACATTGTCAGTTATGCTATATAGACCGTCATCCAACCCACATTTTCAGACCAATTAATTACTAATTACTTAGAAAGATTTCTTTATTGGACTATTAACACTAAATAATTGCTGTTTGTTTCATATTTGAAGTAATTATTGAATTAGTTGGTATTTATTTATTTATTACTGTTTTAATAAATTGACATGAAACAACATACCAATATATTACAGCAACAAGGAAATTTATCAGAACTGTTAAAACAGATATTAAAAATTGCCTGATATATTTTAGTTACATTAACCACTCTGCAGTGACCGACGTATATATCCATTAAGGGCAATCGTGTGGCAGTGGTGAGGGACGATATATCTGTTAAATTCTTTTGGGGGTATCGCCAAGATCTAGCCAAAAACTACCACGAAAAAAAATTCACATAAAAAACAAATTATGTAACAATAAAAAAAGGCTTTTCTTTACTAGATATAATTGTTTACAAGATCTTTTTCCGAAACGGTAATGAGAAAAAATGCTTGAAAAAATACTTTAAAAATTTCCCACGTTTATTCTCCACTACTTTGGGGTAGCACCATACCTGACTATCCCACTGTTGAAAGGTTAATAGTTGTTTTAAATTTTTATATGAAGCAATATTATCAATGTAATTTTAATTGCCAGCAGTGCAGTAGAAAGTGATTTAAAATTTTTGTATTTTTTGATGACAACTTTTATGAAATTTATTTTTTTATGATGTTCTGGTGTAAATAACTGTCATATTTAATCGTAAATTATATTTGAAGCACTGTTGATTAAAGTAATTAATATATATTATATTATTTTAGATCCCACAAGACGCTTAGTATTTGCTATCAGTACTTGCAAAAAATCAGCAACAAAGTTAAAACTGAATGAATCTCCATCATTGACACTTTATCTTTGGAATAAATCAGAGGTATTTACTTATTGATTTTGAAATATTAATTTTCTCAGATATTTTACAAAAATATCTTTTATTTTCAGATATATCCAACTACTAAACTCAAAACGAATGAAATATTAAAATGGGCTTTTAGTCGATTACATCAGGTATTTAATGCATAATTTTTACTTATTTGATTAAAATACATTGGTGCTTTGTACTTCAGATTTAATTCATTCCAGGAGGCCATTTGAACTCTGAATTGTTTGAAGTTTAAATCAATTTTTCCTATTGGAAATAATGAAAAGTGAATTAATTCATTCTTAGACTAAACAATACCCATTTTGATTAACTTATAAAAGCAAATACACATAATTTAAAGTAAATTAACACAAGTTAATGCCCTAAATAATAAATGAAAATATGGAAACAATAAATAAAATGCATAAATACGATACAATAAAATGAAAATTGCATTTACTGGTCATTTACTCCCCATTAACTTTGGCAACTTAAACATGGCCACTAGATCCACCACATAGGTACTGCTTTCATGCTTTGCAATAAGTTACTTTTTCATCTCAGTCATCAATATTACATTCTTCCTCCTAGGCTTGTTGCTTCCATACACTTCTCAGTAGTCATGGTTAATAAGTAAAGGTTATATTGTATTGAACAAAGCTTTTGTGTATTTTAGCAACTGTCATTACATAGCATAGATATGTGATTTAATTACAACACTGATGAAATTTAACACATTATTGTTAAAGAGAGATTGCATTCTTTCTTCAGACTTCTGTATAAACTTTTTACTTGATATTGTCTTTGAATAAAATCAAGTTGAAATGTCTTAGATAAAAAACATATCAGACATATTATGCATTGAGTTTCAGAAGAGATACATTGCTGTACAAACAAATGTTGTGATGTGTGGGGAAGGTTGTTCTAAACTTTGAACATGTCTAATCTGGTTTAAAAAGTTCTGTTCAGGAAATTTTGAACTAAAGGATACAAAACATATAGGGTGTCCAAAAGCTGCAGATAAAGAAAAATTACAGGAAGAAATTGTTAAAAATTAACAAATATCACACAATATATTTAACCAAACACAACATAAATAAACCAGAAAAAGCACTGAAAACATACAAGCAAAATGCAAGAGTGTAAGAGTAAGATAGAGACAACTTGGGCACATAAAAGATTGCATTTATACTCTTAATGCATTTTTTCATTGCACACACAGTTTGGACATTGCAGCATTATTTCAACTCTGATGCAATTTTTTATCAAATTTAATGTTCAAAGTTAGAGTTGTTTGATGTACAAGGTATCACTGTATAAACTTTTTATCTTGAATTTCTTTCTTTACTGTATGAATCATTCTTATTGTTTTATGCTTATTTCTTGAATAATAATAACTGTTTTAAGAGTTTATGAATACATCTTAAAAATTTAAACAAGATATAAAATGATAGATTAACAAAGTGAAATTTATTTTTATCCTGCCTTGGAGATTTTTATAAATAGTATATTCAAATAACATTGAAAATTTATTTTGAATATCAAATGACAATAGAACGTTTTAAAAATTCAAATCATTGGAATAGTTCATAAATTTAAATACTACTCTAATAGCATATTTTTAACAATATGTATTTATTTCTTACCCTAGAATTGTAAATAACATCTTATTTAATCATACTTTTTTGGTAATAATTATTATATCTATGAAAATAAACTTAAATCATTCAGTTTGTAATTATTTCATATATTCAATTGCAAATATAAATTTTATATAAATTCCAATAAAATAATTCTTGATAAAAGAATGTTTAGTTTGGGCAATTGTTTGTAAATTAAATTATTATAGTATTTTTAATTTGAGCCAGAATTACAACTAAAATGAAATAGCTTATAAATAATAAACTAGGTACTTTGTAAATTTGTTTGATTTTCAACAGTTTGTTAAATAAATCACACTTGTTTCAATTTCAAAATACATTACGTGCCATTTATCATAATGACTTTTGGACTAACCAATACTGATAACAATAGTCAAGTGATGATAATACATAGTAAAATTAATTAGATCACAATTATTGGAAACTCTAGTTTTATTGAATCAGATAATTTAAAAACATTAAAACAATTTAAAATGTTTAAGTTAATTATTAAATTTATTTTTAAAGATTATGAATTATAATTATTATTTGAATAGTTTATCTGTGCTATTTTCTGGCTTTCTTGACAACATTTCATTACTAAAAAATTCATATTCATAATGCTTTCAAAACTCAACATGTTTGTACTGTGCACTATAATGATGTACTCATAGAGCTTCTTACATCTGAGCATTTGTTGTAAGATACAGACCAGTCATGAGCAATTGTGGTGAAATATTAAGGTTGTTATATTAGGGTCTTGTGGACTACATGCAGTTCACAGGATCCTTATATACCAGTCCTAATATTCCACACACAGGGTTTTGGCAACATAATTTTTTTTTGCTTTCTGCCATTATGCAAGTCTATTAAGCTAATAGTCATGATGAAGAACATTCAAATTAAACTTCACCAGTGAAAAACGAGAATAAGCTATATATTGCTAGTTTGTATATTATTAGCATCTAGTATTTTAGTACTGGTTAAGTTTTCCAGGTTTTCTGTAAAGAAAAATTTTTAAGAAAAATCATACATTGTTGAAAAAAATGTTTCCATCAGTTTTTGAATAGTTACACCTCATCTAATGATTGTGTTTGCAGTCAATTTTCATCTATACTGGGATGTTTAAAATATGAATTTCATCATAAAAAGAAAAATTTTTTAACTAAGTAAAATAAATCAAGAAAATGTAAAGCTTATAGTGAAAAATGTAGAATCTGACAACACTGTTAATGGTTTTGGAGTGTGTGGCACTCAGCAAGCTTAAAGCATGCAGCTTCATAAGTAAACATGCACATAGCCCAACAGAAGTATATAAAGTTCACTTGCATCCCATATCCAGAAAAGTTTGCTCATCACTGATCTAGACTATCTTTGTGTTAATTATCAGTTTTATCAGATAATTTCCCAGATCCTTCTAATGTTTTCATATATTTCTGATGTCATAGCAGATACTGAAATTTTCTTGTCAGTTGCTAATCAGTTTTAAACTTTTTTGACATGTCTTCTAGAACAGGAGTTCCCAACTTGTGTTTAGAACTCTAGGGTTCTGCCAATAAATCTTGGGGTTTCACAATAAAATCTGTTGAATCTAGTGATATATGAATGTACCAATGCAGATTTGGGATGTGAGGTGTAATTGTTCCAGTCTTGGATTGAGTCCGCTTATGACTTATCCTGTACATGTGCTAGATTTATTTATAGCTTTATAAACAGCAGAGAATGATTTATCGGTAATGGAACAAATAAAATTTATGATATAATGTTTGAGAAGATAATGAAAACCATAAAAATGGTAAAACTTACCCTAATACTAGAAAATCATTAAAAAATAATCTTAAAATTACTCAACATGTAAATAATAATACAATCATTAAATATACTTTAATTCATCAATATCTACAGAGCAAGCCTATTGAATCTAATGATGGGAGTGGCCAGTCACTCTTGATGGTACTGAACATACTACAATACTGGTGACAAGACACTCTTGTCAGACAAGTGTCACATGTTGCCAGTGGGTTAACTCCTTGTGACTTCTTTTAGTTCCCAAAAATAAAAATGATGTTCAAGGGTTAATATTTCAAGACAGTACAGAAAACCAAAAAAGAATCACATGTACTGATTGAAGCACCACAAAAGAACTTCCAGAAAGTGTTTAAAGAATAACTGAAGTGTTGAGATTGGTTATTAAATCACAAGGGAACTATTTCAAAAGAGATAGAAGCCAATTGTAAAGTGTATCTAAATTTCTTTTGTAGAGATTTTTTATAATATCTTATACATGCAGGAAATTTTGTTTTAACAATATGCAATTTTTATATAATTATATATTTATATTTAAATGTATTACATTGTAATTTTTGCAAAGAATTTTAATTAGACAACAGATGAATGTTAGTTTTCTTATCTGTACATATTTTAGGGTATGATATGATGGAATCTAGAAGACACTATTTCAGTAGATTCTGCTTATAATTTCAATACTGTTATCAGTCAACTAATATCAGAATCAACATGTCCCAAAACACAAATTAAGTAACATTATGAAATTTTGTCTTATTGTAATTTTAAAAGTCATAGCAGGATAAACATGGTGAATTGGCCCCAGACAGATAATGAGATGAAAATTAGCCAAAAGTAAGAAACAGCAAATGATTACTTACTGTCCAATATTAAATCAGATTTTTCATGAATTTCAAGGTTATGTACAAAAATGTGATTTTTGAATTTTTCAAAATATTACTGTTTCATCAAATCACATAGTAAAAAAAATGTAATTACTGAAAAAATTACACACAAGACAGTTTATATTAGAAAAATTTTTGGCACAAAATTCAAATAAAAAGTTAAAATAAATGGCTCCATTGGTTTAGAATAGAAACAATTTCAAAAAATTTTTAGAAATCTTTATATTACCTCTAAATTATACTACAGAATATTGAAATAATAAATACAAATTATGATCACATGATAACATGTAGTCATTGTACTAGGAATGACTATTTTTACTAGTTTTTCCTTGGTGTCATAGCAGTGTGAGTTTATCAGTGCAAAAAACAATTATTAACTTTATTAATTAATAATCTGTTATGAATAAATCTGAAATGTGTTGTTATAAAATTGTCTGTTGAAGAGAGAATCATAAATAACACTCTAGAACAGTGGTTCACAACTTATTTTTATTGCAGAACCCTTTTCACCTTAGTAAAAAATAATGGAACAGTGAAGATTTCCAATGATACTCTTATAGACTATTGCGTCAGTGAAGATCTTTACGATAATCTATCTTGAGTTGGTTCCTACGCCTCAAGAATGTTCTTATGTTGGTTCATAGAAAAATACACCTCCACACACAAATTATACACTATTTATAGTTTATTTACAATTGGTAGGATATACAAGCTTGAAAACATAATATTTACTAGATAACAACAGGTGGTGTATTACGTGTCAGCTTAACCTTCGGGAACTACTATACTCTGGGGAAAACTCCGTCTACTTGTAGAGTTGGCTCAGCTATACTGCCTGTCCAGTCTCCGCACTTACCCATCCCTGAGATTGTTATCAGAGGAGAACACGCTCTCTACGCTCAGCAGGCTGCCCAAGTGCCTGAGACTACCATATTATCAGTCTCTTGCCTTTCTCACCATTTCTCTCACTACTCTTACTATTTAAAGAGTTTTTGGATGACGACTTCCTATCCTACCAATCGGGAGTTTTCCTTTCCTCGGAAGCTTTCCAAAATGTCGACTCTTCTCCCAACAAAACAGCTTACCATAACATCCGTCACTTGTTTACAATTTTTTCTAGTAAGCTAACATGTGACAAATACATTGCCCACCCACACACAAGTCCCATAAACAAAGATGATACTCCCTTTGTTTCCCCGACTGTTTACAAATATAACACCAGGTGGGACCAATTTACAAAGTCGTGTCACTTTTGTCCCTACTCTGTTAAAAGCATCCTTTACAGGAACCCTGACAGTTTTTACTGATTTTAGATAAAACAGCAAACAGAAAAACCAAAACAATTTATTAAACATGCAAAAAAAAAAAAAAATTTGACATAAAAGATTGTTACAATTTCTTGAAAGATTTCATGTTAAGAAAGATGGAAAGCAAATATTATTACTTAAATTTGAGACAGAGATTACAGGATGACCGTCATGTTGTTGGCTGCCAAAAACAGTTGTTTTTAGGGTGGCATTTTTCTTGATGATGAAACCAGTTTCAGTTGGCCAAAGTTTGTTTTTTGTAACAAATATTCTTTCTCAATAGCTTAAAAATGTTGCAACAGAATCCAGTCTGACTAGGCAGGTTGTATTTCCTGTGCAAAATTCTGTTGTAGAAGAAAACTATTAACAGGCTATCATGCTCTTCAGTTTCTATGCCTTCTTTGGTCTTGGTGACTGCAGGCTTTTTCACTGCAATCCAGATCATAGCCATGAAGCCTGCTTTCATTGCCAAGGATGACTTTAGTTGAATAAATTTGAAATTATCATTTGCTTGATCATGAAGCTGATGGCAGAAATCAAGATAGTGTTGCTTTCGGTTGAGATTCTTAGCCTAGGGATGAATTTGGCAAACAAACTAAAGATGCTAAAAAGCATGCAATAAAATATCTGTTGGTGTAATGAGCTAATCACAGATCACTGTTAAAAATAAAAATTATTATTATTAAATCAACTTTCTAGAAAATTATAACAACTTGAAATTAAAGAAGATATTTTGTTAATTTTGTAAACAACTAACAATTTTGTGACAGTTATAATGTTTTGAAGTATTTTGCTTTTAATTGGTAGTAGAATCAATTATTGTAGAGCAATCTTTATATGTTTTGCTTAATATAAAAAATAAATCTGATTTCTTTAAGACAAATTATATTGTAATAGCATATTAAAATGAAAATATGCAAAAGTGTATAATAAAGAAATGAATTAACAATTAATATGTTTTTTATAATTTACTTTTACGTATTTATAATGAAATATGATATGTATTTATCAAAATTTTTTTGAAATTATTCTTTTCAAATTTTCATTGTATTAAGAAAATGTTAGAACTATCAGAATAACTAGCTTTTAATTTTGGAATCTGATTAAATTGTGATTTTGATCAGATCTTCCATTTATATTCTGCTCCTCTAGGTGTTTCCTATATTAAAGCATATTCCTTTAGGCTTTGTTAAGTTTCTTAAATGTAATACAATCTGTATAAAATAAATAAAATTTGTTATAATTCTTCTATATAAAATGTAATAATTTTGATTACTTTGAAAAATGTCTATTTACAGGTAACCTTTTGGCTAACGCCACCTGGAACAAAAAGCAGTTTACTTTCACAAATAATTGAAAAATCGCCAATTCTCCTATTATTTACACCAAGAAATCAAATGGCTGGTTTAGCACCATATTATGATTTAGTAAGTTTGATATTTTTTTTTTTAATAAAACTTTCATTATTGATTCATAATAATTTTATAATTTATTTTATAGCTAAGAGAAACAGCTCTAGAATTTTACAATTGTAATGCTTCTACTTCTGTTAAATCACTTATACAACATTTGGTATTAAAACGATATGCTTTACAACAGGAATTGAATCATCTCAAAGATAAATGTGCATCATATATATCATCATTTCAGGAATATAAAAGTTGTAAATATTGTACTCAGCAATGTTGTAAATCAATAGAAAGTAACCAGTTTCCTCTAAATAAATGTTCATGTGTAGCTTGTCTTTATTCTGGGGAACAAAGAAAGATTTCCAGTAAAAGTAACTGTGATAAAATTATTTCCAAAACCATAAAACATGTCAAGATTCCAAATTATTTGTTGTTCCATAGCTGTGCTAACATTGATTTTGAATATCCTCTGAATTATGGTTCTTATCATCATATATCAGTAAATTGTCAAGATCAAAACTTTAAAGATGAATTTGCTTCAAATATTCTCTATGGAAGTAAATCAGTAGGTGTACAAGATGATAGAGTTATGAAATTACTACAGATTATGGAAAAGAAGAAATGCAGGCATTTTTATGTAGCTATGAATTACAGCAATGTTATTTTTCCAAATGTATCTCAGGTGATATCATCTGATTGGAGAAGCAATTTTTCAGGTCTTGGTTGCAGAACAAATCGTACTCTGAGTTTTGTTGCAATGGATGCTATAGAGTTCCATACATTTGCTGAACATTTAGGTTTTGATATACTAAATCATCCTCATCAGACAATTGTTGTGATATTAGAAGCAAAAGTAGGTATTATATTTTAAAATATTATTAATTTATATTTTTATTTAATAAAGGATGTATACTAATTTTTCCAGCAAGAGACGCAATATCATCTTGAAGGAGAAATAAATAAAAATTCTCTAGGTAATTATAAATTGTTTTAGTAATGTTTGCTTTTATAGTATTAAGACTAAATTTTTTAAATTAATATTTATTTCAATTCATGTATTTTTTAAAATTAGAAACAATTGAAAGAAGCTAAATATATAAATAAAATAATGAAACATAATTGATTATTGATGAAATCATATTTTCTAAATCACTTATTAAAATAAAAACAAAGACCTCAGCAGCAAATATTGATGATAGGGGGTCAAGGCAGTTAAGGCATCAATCAGCCCAATGCTCTGGGAACCTGTGTCAAATCTAGACAGTCAAAAATCCTTGAATTTTTTGTGGGCAGTCTGTCCCACCTATGTCAGACCCTGTTCCTCACCACCCAGTTGCATCATTGTAGGATTGGTGTACCCATGATGAGTATGAAAAGTCCCTCTTAGTATCCATGGCAGAAAGAGTTTTAAAAAAGTAGTGAATATTAATATGTCCTTAACTCCTTGGGACTCCGGCGAATTAAATACTTTTTAATTTTAATGTAGTTAAACATAAAAACGAAAAAAAAATTATAGAAATGTGTTAATTTTGAAGAAAAAGCTTCAAAGTATAATTTCCTTTGTCTCGCCTTAGCGCGAAACTTGACACCGATGTGTCATTGTTTACACAGCTGGATGACCTTGAGAACAGCTGGTGTCGTCTTTCGCGGGACATTCTCATGAAACTCTCGGGAGGAGAAGGGTAAAAAGTAGGGTGAATACTAGATGGCGGTATATTTCTAAATATTTTTTTAAAATTACGATTTTAATTGAAATTTCCGACCCCCCGACTTAATTAAACGTATATATAATAAAATCTATTAATTAAAAAAATTAAAAAACTATTGGATGCTGTTTTTGACATCAGAAAATAGCTTTAAATAACTTTACCGAAGTAAAATCGACGCACTAGAACTTTAGAAAGATGAATAAAGTTTTATAAAAAAATCCCATAAAAAAACCATTAAGCGTTAATTGCGTGTCATTAAAGGTTAATTAAACTCGCAATAAAATTTTTTCGCGCGGGTAAAAATTTTTCAAAAAATTTGGAGACTTAGAAAACATCCGAAAAATCAAAAAAAAAAAAAATTTTTTTAGGGGTCCTAAAGGACCCCATTTTTTGTAACGCTATACAACTTGCCCGAGATATCTCGGGCTAAGGCTGAACGCGTTAATATTAAATACATGTTTTTAATTTTTTTAGAATCCAGTTTAAAATATGATAAATTTTTAAATGTATTTATTGATGATAGAGTTGACATTTACCATTTTTACACATTATTTATTTAAATTATTTTTAGATTAATTATTTGCTTTATATAAATTGTTGTTAGAAAGAATTGCCTGAACATTTTTGATTATACAATGTACATTTTTGTTAAATTTTTTACATATTAAAGATATGAAAATACTCTAAATTTCATCTTTGAAGTGATACAAATATAAAACTTAAACCTGAAGTCAAACAATTGCTGGATTAAACTGAGCTATACTTTATTTCGTTTAATGCTTGGTAGGTAATTAAATGCTTGGCATTAATGCTTCATTCTTGTAAGGAAATTGGAGTTTATAATAGTTAATATTCTGCTAAAAACATAGATTGATAGGTAAATAGGTTTGTTTTTTACAGTTTTAGTATCATTTGGAAAAATTGGTTGGTGTTATTTGGATAGACCTAGAATAAGTTAAAATTTTTCTTATAAGGGAATAATGTAATTCTTACAGATTTGAATAGCAGGAAATCTGCTATTTGAATCATTTTCAAGAATGCGTTAGATTTGAATAGTGGAATATGGCTGTATATATATTATTTAAATTTCTATTTATATATATAATTTAATGTAATAAAAACTTAATTTTTATTATGTTGAATTAATAAATTTTTGTCAGACAAATAAGATACTTTTAATGTAAATTTAAAATGAAACATGATTTATTAAATGAAATAATTTTATTTTTTAAAGCTGAATTTGTTGTTAGTTATACTGAAAACCTGCTCAATCGGCATTTACGAAGTGCTGTGAAATACAAGATGGGCTGTGATACTTCTCCTGGATTTGAAGGTGTTTGTGTACACGAAATAACAACAGATAGATTTCAAAATGTTGTTCTTGATACAGAAAAGGTAATAAACGATATATTTGAATGTGTACATTTAAGTATACATCCATATTTATATAGTGGTTTGTAATTTTGTAATTAAAGCAAATGGAATTATTTTATCATTACAGTGGACCCCCGATATAATGCGCATATCGGGCGGGAAACAGCACCCACATTATAAGGTGAACCGCATTATACCGAGCGACGCGCTGTAATGTGGTTCACCTCTTTACTTTAGCAATAATTCAAGCTTTCCTTTCACACTGTAAGCTTTTCATCATGCATACAATAATTAAACACTATTCAAAATACATGCAGGAACTCAATACATACACAATTACTCAATACGCAGTAACAGTAAAATGCACTACTCACTAATGTCGCACGGACCTGTATAAACGTGTTTGAGCTTATCGTGTCATGAACATTGCCCGTGCTATAACTGAGTGCACGGTATGGTGAGCAGCGCTATAACGAGGGTCCACTGTATTTGCATTGAATATTTATCTAATTGGTAGTAAGAAGCTATTATTGAATTATTCCAGAAATTTTATTTTATTTACAATGATAGTAAATCAGTGTAAAGATTGATAAATGGAACATTGTAGATAGTAAGAAAAGTATCAGTAAAAATGTATTTACTGATACTTTTTTATAATGGAATGCTGAATAAAAGAATACATAAGAGTAGTAGTATTATTATGTCATACCTCTAGGCTGAAACTAAACTCAAATTATTATTACTTACCAAAGATGGAAAAGAAAAACTTTTCTGTAGCCAATCATAAATCTAAATCACTGAATTATTTTTAGAGTGTATTTTAAATTAATTAAACAGCGAAGTTTGACTGGGAAGGGGGAGTGATTACCCATTATATACTTGTGAGCACTATGTTGGTCTTCTTTTATTGCTAGACTTATTACACTGTCACTGGACATAAGTCTAGCAATAAAGAAAGGCCAACATAGTGCTCACAACTATATACCAAGACTAGGTTAGAAGCATATCATAGTTATTACCCATTATCTTACAGTACAATTAATAATTAGTATTAATTCAGAAAATTCTGATAGAAAAGATTGATCTAGACTAGAACTTAAACTTTTAAATTCTGCTTACCTTTAAGATACATTACCAGTTATTCTAAGCAGATATCTGGCTGATCATCATCTCCAGACATGTATTAATTCATATAATACAAAATCAAAAATATAAAAATAATATAAAATTAATTTATTTAACTTTTGTACACAATGCATGTAAGTTTCCATCTATTCTGTGATATTACAATTAATCTAGAGATTGCATTTGCAATCTGTACACTTTTTATTTCTTTTTTTGTTTTTAAAATCATACTGGTGGATTTTAAACATACCATTTTCAACACTTGAATCTCCTTCACTTTTTCCACTTTCTTAATTTCAAAAACAAAGAAGAAACTAAAAGGAATAAATGAAACAAAATTATACATTTATTTATAGTGGAATGAATAAGAACACTCATGCCCAAGTGGGTATAATGATTTGGGTACATAATTCTCGTAAGAAAAATATCCTTCATTACATATACTGGACAGAGAGAATCATAGAAATCCGTTTAAAAATTAACAAAGGTAATTTAACCATTATTGGCATATATGCTCCTGAAGAGGGCTGAGAAGAAGAAAACAAGGAATTTTATATAAAGCTGCAAGAAATTCTTAATAAAGTTAACAAGAATTATTACATCATAATAGCAGGAAATCTGAATGCAAGAGTGGGAAACACTCTGGTAAATAAAAACATTGGAACTTTCTGAGAGAATCCTCACAACAGAAATGGTATTAAACTCGTTGACTTTGTTGTTTACAATAATCTTAGAATAATGAATACATTCTGTAATCATAAAAATATATGCAAATATACTTGGCAACGACAGCAGTTCAAGTCAATCATAGATTATTTTATTGCTAATGAAAAAATGTCAGATCATTCAGAGGATTCGAAGTAGGCTCTGATCACTTCCTAACCCAAGCAAAATTAAGAATCTCACCAAGATGGCTAAAAAAAAGAAACCAAACATTAGACATGAACCCAAACAAAAGTTTAAAGTAAAATTATTCTACGATGATAGTATTAAATGGTTATATACTAGAAAAATTGAAGAACATATGAATAGGATCCCAGAGGATAGAGATATAGAGAGTGAATGGAAAAATATCAAAACAATAATAAAAGCAGCAGATGCCAAATCTCTGGGCACAGATCAATTCCTGTAGGAGAAAATCAAAAATATGGGACAATGAAATCAAACAACTTATTTTACAGAAAATTAAATTTAAGTAGTAAAAAAGCTGAAGATGCAATAGAATACAAATGCTGTAGAGCAATTGCAAAAAGGGGAATAAGGAAAAGACGACAACAATTGTGGACAAAATTTATTTCACAACTAGAATCAGATCTCTACAAAATAACACCAAATGCCTTCAAAATATTAAGATTTATGAACCAAGAAATTAAAGAACCCGTAAAGATTAATTTTGGTGTGATAAACGACCAGTTCCTTAATTATTATCAATCACTTTGGACATGTACTAACAAGATTTATGAAAGCAATAATCAAAATATGATTGAATTATCACAGGAAGAACTGTTTAAAAGTTTAACCAAAATGAAAAATGGAAAAGCAGCAGGAGGTGATGGCATAAATGGAGAGTTATATAAATATGCTGGTGACAAATTTTACAATAGATTATTAACATTCTTCAATAATATATATGAACAAGCCTGTATGCCATTACAATAGAAGAAGAGTATTGTACTGCCTAATCATAAAAGGGGAGATAAGCAAAAGTTAGATAACTACAGAGTATGCAGCCTGCTAAATACCTGTTATAAAATTTATGCTAGAATTCCCAAGAACAATTAAAACAAGAAGGTGAAAGATTTCTTTTGGAGTATCAAAATGGATTCCATAAAGGTAGATCTTGTATAGACACTGCTTTCTCCATTAAATTATTTCTGGAGAAAGGAAGAGAGTTTAATCTGAATACACATATAGCATTTATAGATTATACCAAAGTTTTTGGCATGATAAAAAGATCTAAACTTTTTGATATCCTACAAAACAGAAATATAACAAATATTTTACTTCAAATTATATGTAATATCTACAAAAATAATATCATTCAATTTAAGTTCAACAATGCTACTTCAGAATATAGAAGAATAAATCAAGGAGTAAGACAAGGATGCCCATTGTCACCAACACTTTTTAACATATATATAGATGATAAAATATGTCAATAGCAGGAAGAATATACATTAGGAATTCAGATTTCAAATGATATAAAATTCAATACCATGCTATTTGCTGGTGATCAGCTTGTAATAGCTGATTCTGAAGATAATTTACAAAAGGGTTTATTTACCTTAAATAAAATTTCAACTGCTAAAACCAAAGTATTGGCATTTAGAGGGACAGAGCCAATATGTAGCAAAATAGTAATTAATAATACAATTTTAGAGCAAGTGAATACTTTCCTTTATCTTGGATGCAATATTTCCTATGAAGGAGAAAAAGACATAGATAAAAAACACAAAATTTTTACAAGTATTAGAAATAAATACTAGTATAAAACCACACCTTGTACAACACATTTCAGACTGAAATTGTATAAAATTCTGGCCCTTCTGACTCTTTTGTATGGAAGTGAAGTCTGGGTCCCAAAGAAGAAAGATATTAACAGATTACATGCAGCTGAAATGAGGTTTATGCACTGAACTGCTGGATATACACTACTGGATCATCGTCAAAATCCAGATAATTTGGAGGAACTCAGTATGCAACCATTAATTGAAAAACTCTTCACATATAAAGAAAAATGGCTTCAGCATGTCTCTAAAATGTTGCCAGTTAGGATACCTAATGCAGTTTTACAGTATCATCCAAGAGGACAGTGATGACCTGGATGTCCACAAAAAAAAAAAACAACTAGACCCTGTCTAGTTCAGACTGAAACAGGTCAGCATGGCCTAAATTCATGAATGGTGTATGATGATGGTGATAAATCTTCTTTACCAGTTTTTCAAATCACTTCTATCCTATTCCAAGTCCTTTCTCTTTTAACTTTTCTCAGTTTTAAAAAGTTACAGATCAACAATGTACAGACATATAAAGATGGACTTTATAATGTTCTTACAGTTTAAAAGAGAAACATTATCAATCATCTATATCATTCTTATCTATATCAGGTTTATAAATGTTTTAAAATTTGTTCATCATCAAAAATATAATACAGTAGAACATTGATTATCCAAAAATCAATTATCTGAAAAAGCATTTACCTGAAATTGACTTCAGAGAATACCATATAAATTATGAAAATATTATGTAACAATTGTCTGCAATCTTCTGTAGGACCACTATAAAGCTATTTTGTTACCAACATTAATGTTAGGTGTTATTTATTGCTGTACAAATATAAAAGCATGATTAATGAGTCACATACTTCAATGTAGCAAATGCTTTACTTTTCTTATTCACAATGAAGCATTAGAAATGGCATTGACATGGCTAGAAATGCATCCTGAAAGAGATCTGTTCATGTTTAAGCAAGCAGGGATTTAGCAGAATTAGAAAGAAAAAAATGTGCAAAAGAAAGCAAAATTAATAATTTATTTCAAAAAAAGAACTGTAATAAATAATTTTTATGTGAGTTATTTGAAATTGTTCCAATCTGATTTTTTTGGATAATAAATGCTCTGCTATAATTCAAAGAAAACTGTTATGGGTTATTTTCATGTTTTGGATGCAAAATGTAATAAATATTATATTTTGGAATATACATATTCAACTTCACAAAATATATTAACAGGGTAAAAAAATGCTTTAATGGAGCGTGAAAATTTGAAAACATGAGATAATAAATAATGTCCTGGTGCTTTTGAGATTACTGTTGATTTTCAGGAATACAAAAGAACAAACAAATTTTGTTACCACAAATAATATCCACAGCATCTTGGAAAAAATTATTTTCAAAAACCCAAAAGTATAGAAATTACAATTACATGAATAAATAACTGAAAAAATTACATGGAGTTAATGATTTTGAAATTGCTTTCAACCTTACATACTATAAATCATGAGAGTTTCAACATATGTTTGCCTCAATTTCATGTAATTTTAATCTTAATTTCTGTAACTTGAGTTTTTTTTAAAATAATTTTTGTCATTGTGGTGTTCATGTCCTTACTTCCATATCACAGAAACTAGTTTGTGTCGTCGTATTTCTGAAAATGGTCAGTAAGCTTGAAAGCAACAGGTCAGTATTTTTTCTAATTTTTATTGTCACTTTTTTTATCGTGTTTATTTTTTGTATTAGGCATTTGAAAAACCATATGTATTCAAAGTGATTTGTTCTTTGTAATGTTTTGATTACACTTAATGATTCTTTTAAATTTAATTTTATACAATAGGCTTTGCTTATTGTAATTGTAGGTATTATTTTCAATCATTCAATGCCATCAAAATTAGCAAGTTCCAAAACATACAAGTCAAAATACACTGATAAAACATATTGTAGTCAGTTTCAGTTATCATCATTATCTTCATCATAGTTAGATACACAGCATGCCTATTTACTACATGGTATGCCCTCATAAATAGTGAGTTTATAGAAAAATTATTAGAATTTGGTTTATTTGGTTATGGCAACATGACACGTGGGCGATCTGCCAAGGGGTGTGCCACCTGGGAGGACTTTTATGGGAAACTGACGCCTATTTAGGTGTTACTAACATGAAAGAAAACTTAATGTGGCCAGCCCATTGAAGTTCAAAACCACGACCAACTACCAGTGTTCGGTGGTTTTATCCACTCAACTACTGGTGGGCACTTATTAGAATTAAGAAAGTACCATTTAGAAATAAAAAAACTGGTGTGCTATCTGCTACAGGTCACAGTAATGATATAGTGCATCTACTTTGTGCTATATCATTGTTGTATCATTTAAGTGAATATATTTGGTTTTTTAATTATAATTTTTTTTGTGTGTGTGTGAATTATATTTAATTTATTAAATATTAAATTTTTTGCTAATAGATGATGTGAGAAGCTGGGGGTAAAGCATGAGGCTTTTCCCTTCTGGTTGGTGAGATTTGCTCACAATGTCAATGGATGGTGTTCTTAAGTTATCCTTTCTTCTAGAAAGTGCAAGTGGGAGGGTTAGTGAGGTCATTGATAAGGTGATACATGAGATAAACAAATATTTAGATAACTTAACAAGTTTAATATAATAACAAAGGATTACAAGAGAATACAATCAGAATTAGAAAACTTAACAGTTATTTGATTAAATGGGTCATTATGGATCCAACTTTTCAAGTGATTATATGTCTACTTATAAACTAAAGACCAAGCAAGAGAGTTTACATAAAATGGTCAAACATAATACCTCTTTTTTATCGTAGTGTCATTAGAGTGAGAGGTGTCTTCTTTCTTCTTGATGATGGTGACTGGTAAGGGGATAATTCTAAGGACGATTGGGTGCAAGCCCTTTTTATTTGCACTGATCATGGGAGTAACATCAGGTGATTTTGATTTAATGTGATCTAAGGTTGAGATGTCTCTCTTGTCCAGCTGATAACAATTTTACGATTTTGCCAGGTTGCTCTGATTCTTTTTACCATATAAGGCAAACAAATTTGAAGTTCTTAGATGTCATCAATGAGGGTGTTTCATCTTATCTCATAATTTAATTGATTTTGATGGTTTCCCCATTAATAACCATTTGTTTGGATTTATTCTGGAAACATATTCAAAACATCGTTAAACATTGTTGATTTGTATGGTTATATGATTGTTTTTATCTATTGGGCAAGAGGTCAATGGAAGGCCAAGTGGTGGGAAAAGAAAGTGGGTTTTTCTACTTCAAAAATTAACTACATATTAATTTAACTAATTAATCGTGCTCGGAATCTAACAATGGCATTACATGTAAAACAAGCAAATTGAATGTAAACAGAAAAATGATATATAGAAATTCAGTCAATATTTTGGGGTGGAATGTACGACATTATCTAAGTTAGAAGTATGTTAATGTAACTGTCTAGTTTCATAGCAATTGGTTGAACAGTCTAGGTGTGCATAGCAAACAAACATCCTCATTTATACATAGATAATTAATTACAAAATTTATTATTATAAGGTCTTCAATCATAACTTTATATCTAATTTATTAGATAGTTAAAATCCAAAAGTTAACAATATGAAACTTATTAACAATGAAATTTAATATTTACAAAAACTACAATAGTTTATAATTAACAAGTTTCTGTTGTAGAAGTTTAGAAGTTTAAGTAACACTAACATGTTAAATAATACAATAACAAATATAGGAAAAATTTACTTAATTATGAACCAAATTACTAATTATTTTGAATAACAAAAGCAAAAGAATTTAACGGTTTTTATCTGACAAGAAATGCGTAACTTAAATCTACAAACAAACAAAAAACAACTTTGCAAAATTTACCTTACAAACACAACTTTTCTCAATTTGAGAAAAGTTGTATTTGTAAGGTAAATTTGTAAAGTTGTGTTTGAATTTTCTACGAGGGCTATTTTTTAAATAAGGTCCTTTTGTGAATGAAAGTGAGAATAGTGCGCAATCACGGCAGTACGCATGCGCTTCTGCTCCGAGCAAGCTTGGCGCGAGTTTTGACGCAATTTGCAGCCATATCGTCTGTCTGTATGCTGAGCTGTAGAAGTTTAAAATGTTTAAGAAAATTGAGTCTCCCGCCAACTGTGAGATACGATCTGTTATTCGATTCTTGAATGCAAGAAACTTGGCAGCAGCTGATGAGCCACGCCCTGGCCGACCTTCTCCGATTTCTGAAGATTTGGTTCGTGATGTGGATAAAAAAATTCAAGAGGACTGACGATTCACGATTTCAATGTTATCAATTGTATTTCCACAGATTTCAAGATCAGTTTTGTATACCATTGTTTCTGAGAAACTGAATTATCGAAAATTGTGTTCTCGGTGGGTTCCAAGATTGCTTTCTGATGATCACAAAACAAAAAGATTAAACAGTGCTTTATCGTTTTGACTCGATACGATCATCCACACAGTCCAGACTTTGCACCCAGTGATTTTCACTTGTTTCGATACTTAAAGGAGTTCCTTGGTGGTCAACATTTCAACGACGAAGAAGAAGTGAAAACTGCAGTCGTGGATTGGGCTTCTTGACAGGCGGCAGATTTCTTTGAAGTCGGAATTCAAAAAATTGTTGAGCGGTATGACAAATGTTTAAACAAAATGGAAATTATGTAGAAAAGTAGATAAAAGTATGTAGAATATGGGAAAAAATATATTTTAACGATATTTACAGTATTTTTCTTCTTATTAAAAAACAGACCTTATTTAAAAAATAGCCTTTGTAATTATCCATCACAGTTGGTGTCTGCTGGAAGCCACATCTGAGTTTCTTTTTTGCAGACTTTTAAGTGCTGAATGTGACATCACGTTTCTAATATCATTGTATGCTCATCTACATATTTATTTGCTAACAATTGTTTTACAAGTCTCTTGTCTCTTACCAACAATTTCCCATATAATATTTAATAAAATATTAGTATGTATATAAAGTTGATTAAATTGCACCACAACATAATGATTTAATAATAAATAAGTAAAAATCAAATAAAATATAACTTCAGAAAATTTAGGCTCATTTCCTCACATTATATGCATATCATTTTTAATGTCATAGTCCAAAAACCAAAATTTTCACTAAATTGTCATCTTATTTAATTGTCTTGCTTAGCATTTTATTGGTCAAAATTTTTTAATCATTTTTGGCAGTTCCCAAAGTGAATTTACAATAAGCAGATTATATTTTAAAAAATTAATTAAAATTATTATATAAAAAATTAATGGTTGAGATTTAACAAGTTTAATATAGTTTTTCTTATAAAAAATCGTATATAAAATATAATAATTTTATTGCTGATTTCTTGGAAATATTAATATAACTTAAAATTTATTTATAGGATGTTGTTGTTATGTATTATGCTCCCTGGTGTGCATTTTGTGGTTCAGTAGCTCATGTTTTTCTAACGGTTGCAAGATACTTTGCTGGAATTAGTGGCATTATATTCGTAAGGTGAGCTAAATTTATACATTTCTTCGATAATGTAAATAATAATGAATGTACAAAAAAACTTAAAAATAGTTTTTCTGTTAATGATATGACTATTTTGTCTCTTTATTTTAATTACATGTAGAACTTATTGCTATTGATTTTATATGGCATTTTATGAAATTACGATGCCATAAAGAATTTTTTTAACTCTATTTTTTTTATCACTGTCAATTTGAGACAAAATATTAAGTTTGATTTTTCTTATCTTGTTTAAAATATAACTTTTATCTATTTTTGGCAAGATTGATGTCATCAAATGTTTTTGAAATATACAAGTAATAATATAAAAATTTTTCTTTGATTTTTCTGTAACTTCGTCTGTAGTAAATAATGCTACCTCTCTCTTTATAAATAATATGAATCTCTTGTGTTATTTTGCTATTTTTGCATTCAAGATGTAACTGTAACAATTGATTATTATGACATTGTGTTTCATTTGCTGTTAGATTTTAAAAAGTCTTCTTATTTTAGCCTTACTCTGTAAATCTGATTTATATTAACGAGGAAAATATCATAGAAGTGATGAACAAAGCTGTAACTCTGATTAACATGAAAATCTCAAAGCCATCCTTGCATTTCCAGTAAACACATTTATTAAGAACATAAACGTTTTTGGCATATTTTATAAGCCTGCATCAGGTTTCTAATCTAGTTTCAATTTAATAATGCTCAAAATTGGAATATTACTCAGTTAATGACACTGTTTAATTTTAAGATATAGAACATCCTATATTTCTCATGTGTTCATAATTAAAAATGTAATTTAAATATATAGTATCATATATAAATGTATTTGTATAATTATAATAAATAAAGTATAACATTAGATGATTTATAAAAACAAATGAAGCTATGTATTTTTCTACATGTTGTGGCTGACTTCCAATGAATGCATTGCAAGTCAGCCACAATGAAACAGCCTGTGTGAATTGTCATATAAAGATTGCCATGCAGCAGGTAGAGATTTGCAGTCTATGATTTGTGCATCCTCTTTTTAATATGGCCTTAAATATTTCTAATCAAATTGTATTCTTTATTTATCATAATCATTTATATTTATATATGATACTGTTTTTTTAAATTACATTTTTAATTACAAATGCACAAGAAATATAGAACATTCTACATCTTAAAATTAAATAGTTGAAATGTTAATCGACTTATCAATTAACATTTCAATTTCAAACATTATCAAATTGAAGCTACAGTAGATTGAAACCCTGATGCAGGCTTATGAAATGTGCTGAAAATGTTTGTGTTCTTAATAAATGTGTTTGCTGGAAATGCAAGGATGGCATTGAGATTTTCATGTTGAGGAAAATATCAAACAATTGTGAAAATTCATCTGAATCTTTATATTTTATTAACGAATGATATAGTTTCTAATGTATGATAGATACTATTTATACAGATCAGATAATTACGCTTCAAAAACTAGAAGGACTTGCATAAATGAAAACTAACACCTAAAACCAGCACAAAGTAACTCATAATAGTAATTTGGTTTACAATTTTTTCAAACAAAATGAATATAAATTCAGTTTAAAATTATTTGTCTGAATGCATGGAGTTTTACATGTGCAGTTAGGTAAAATATTATGTTACATTTTTGAAAAATAAAATACAAATACAAATTGTATTATGGAAGTACTGTACATATTTGCATGTTATTGTGATAGACTAATAAACATCTTACTGTATGTGTCAGAACCATCACTAGTGACAGAAAAAGTGACTTTATATCATTACAAAGAAAGTGCACAAAACTGTGGATTATGTACTGTTTCTTTAAAATTAATCCTCACTCCATTCTAAGTACACTGTATATTTCAATGACCTTCAAGTATTTAAGGTATGTCTTATCAGTAACCCTGTGTAACAATCATGTCCTATAGATCAACACGTCTTCATTTCTGCCATAAGTTGCTAGTGGTTGTATTTGAGTTTAATTTGTTCATTTAGTCTGTTTTCTATGTATTTTCCTAAAGATGTGAAAACATTAGTAAAATTATTAATGTTTTTAAGATATTTAAAATAAAATAAAATACATAATTTTGAGATGTAGATATTTTTCTACATTACATTGTGAAATTAAGAAAATTCTGAATTTTTTTAAATAATTTAAACTGGCCATATGAAAAAAATAAATTTTGCTTCAAGGTCAGCTAATAATTCAATAAGTTTATCTTGCAAATTGATGTCTACGTTTTCAATTTGAGAGGAAAATGGTGCCATAATCCATTCTGGGATATCAATACTTTCTAAATCTGCAAAATGCTATACTATTAAATTTGTTGAAACAATATTCAAAAACATAATATTTGTGATTTTAGTTTCAATTTTTCCATTGACCCCCCCCTCCAATAACGCTATACCAATTACTTTGATGACCCATTCTATACTGATCCCACAACCCTTTCAAGTATAAGATTACAGTCTTTTGTTCTCTTGTTAGAACCTTAGGTCTTTAACATACTACACCATATGACAGGGACAAAGAACTAAAGTTCATTATGTCTATTGCAATACAACATAATTACTCTGCTACCCTTATTAATGGATTGGTACACCATCATACACTTAATAACACTTAATAACTTACACTTAAAATACATTTAATAAGGACTATGCTTGTCAACAAAGGGGGGATTTGTGGTTATTACTTATAATAAGGTGATGCCAAGCATTTATAAAGAAATTGCCAGAATAGTTAATGTCAGAATTGTCTATAGGAAGAACTCAACCATCCTTGCATTAATTAGGAATGATAAAGATCCTGTGGATGAGTACTATACACCTGGTGTTTATGCTAATCTGTTACATGACACTCAATTGGACTACTTTTTAGTATACATCAGAGCAACTGTCAGGAGTCTTGTTTTAAGAGTAAAGGAGCATGTACATGATGTAGTAAGAAACAGTCCAACATGGCACTTTTGTATAAATAATTAATTTTTATTTCTTTTACTGGCTTTTGTGGTATTTTGTGTGTAGTTTTATTCTAAACCATTTTTTCTGCTGTACAGGTTGTGTATAGATGATTGAGTGACATACTGACATACTGTAGCAGATACTTTAAGAATTATGAAGTAACATCCTAATTTTTATATCTTGAGAGCTATTAGATTTTTTTCTCCTGTATTAGTATTTCTTGTTTTATATATTATTACAGTTTTGCATCATAGGCAATAGGTATATAGACAATAGTTTATTCTAAATTAGCTTTTTGAGACTAACAAGACTAACATCAATTTTTTGAACTTAAAATGTAGAAGAAACATTTTTATTTCTATATCTCTATATCTCTATGACCTGTGTTTATATATATATATATATACATATACATATACATACACACAGTAATGTATGTAATACTCTTTGGATATGATAAACTTCTGCACAGATTGTTGCAATTACACATTTGTACAAAGCATGGGTTTAGGATTCTGGCCTTGCCCTTACTTCTGTATTTTTCTCAAAAGGTATTGTCTACAAAAAATTATGTTTACTTCTCTTGTTCTCTGCTAGAGGCAGCATTATCCACTTCAATTCCTCTATGTCTTTTCACGTAAAGTCTCTAAGAATATGTAAGATTTACTTTTAATGCCAGTCTGGGTTTTGTTTTTAGTAATTAATTCATAGCAACACATTTTAACAATGTTTAAATATCAATTTCTTCAAAGAAACTTTTCTTTTCTTAAAAATTAATTGATTTAACTTCACAGTTAGTTTAACCGTAGTTATTTCATCTGTACCGCATTTTATCAGAGACAAAGACTATTGGGTTTTATCCTCATCATTCTTTATTCCACTATGCATTTCGGGTGCAATCTTTTTCGTCTATTTTGCGCCCCTCAGCAGGTGTTACATTTCTACAAATGGTAGAGAACACATTTATTACATTGATTATTGTAGTTGAATTTTTCATACAAGATTATATAACATTATTACAGTTTTTTGTACATGTCACAAGTAATTATTACAATTATTTAGATTAATTTATCATAAATTAGAATTATTACAAGAGATTATTACAAATTGCATTATTGTTAATATTATAGTGAACTAATCTTTTCTTATGCATAACGTTAAGACATTCTGTTACGAGGTGTTGATGTTTTCATCCCCCAAGGCATTTCTAACGGTCCTTCTTTCAGTTTATTTGTTTTTCTTAAGTCACTCCCATTTCCTCCACACTACATCTATCTCCATGCCATTGTAAACATAAACTTAAACAATGGAGATAGATGTAGTGTGAAGGAAATGGGAGCGACTTAAGAAAAACAAATAAACTGAAAGAAGGACCGTTAGAAATGCCTTGGGGGATGAAAACATCAACACCTCGTAACAGAATGTCTTAACGTTATGCATAAGAAAAGGTTAGTTCACTATAATATTAACAATAATGCAATTTGTAATAATGTTATATAATCTTGTATGAAAAATTCAACTACAATAATCAATGTAATAAATGTGTTCTCTACCATTTGTAGAAATGTAACACCTGCTGAGGGGCGCAAAATAGACGAAAAAGATTGCACCCGAAATGCATAGTGGAATAAAGAATGATGAGGATAAAACCCAATAGTCTTTGTCTCTGATAAAATGTGGTACAGACAAAATAACAACAGTTAAACTAACTGTGAAGTTAAATCAATTAATTTTTAAGAAAAGAAAAGTTTCTTTGAAGAAATTGATATTTAAACAATATAAAAAACCGCACCATTGATATCTAATACATTTTAACATGTTAAATAAAATTAAACATAAAAAAATTTAAAGGATTTGCGAAATGATTTGATAACACTGTCACTTTCTAATTGAATGGAGTTTTCCAGTTCCAGCATTGGGCGTTTGTTTGGCCCTATTTATAGGATTTTGTCTGTCCAATAACTAGGGACAATTCAAGTCACCTGAAGAGAGAAGAAACAAGGAACTTCCTTGTTGGGTTGATATGAAAGTCAACATCTCTCCTCTGGAACTTTCTTCTAAAATGAAAGAAAGTCCCTTGTGACTCATAACTACAAAAAAGATTTTGTTTGTTAAAAGTTTTAAATTTTATCAATTTAAACAAAAAGTATTTGCTTCAGATTCTCACACATGGCTACAACTGGAAGTTTTAATGAGTGTTGTACTAATGATGAAATGTTAAATATTAGAAAAATTTTGGTATTTAAAAGAAAATTAAACTCTAAGGAACTTTGAATAATTTGGTAAATGGTAATATCTGATTTATGTCAAATATTTTAATTTAATATAAGGTCTGAAATGATGAATACTGAATTATTTAAAATTTAAATGTAAGAGTATGATTATCATAAAATTAATTGGAGAAATTAAATCTATTAATACCTGAATTTAGGAATTTATTGGTTTGACTGTTTTTTTGTGTTTTTAGGATCAATGGAGATGATCATGATCTCCCTTGGGAATTCACTGTTGACAAATATCCTTCAATTCTGTTTTTTCCAGCAAGAAGGTATGAACTTAAATTTTATAACTTTAACAAAACTTTTTGTTTATCTGAAATTTCCACTTATAATTTCAGAAAACCTCAAAGCGTTAAATTTCCACAAGCTCTACCAATAACCCCTGTAAACCTTCTTCATTTTGTACTGATGAATGCTCAACCAGCAATTCGCTGGAAGATTTCATTACAATTATGTAATAAACGCTGTAAAATTTACAATTATGTGAAAACAAGTTCAAAAATTCCACATCTATTTAGAGAATTGCATTTATTTTTAAATCAGTTACATTTTGTTCAAGAAAATCTTTATAAAGTCAGAAAAATGAGGATATTTCCAGTAGGAAAAAAATCCAAAAACTTATTTAAAGAAGATAAACGTCAACTTCAAGAAGACATGCTGACAGAATATCATCAGTGGTTAATAGAGAATATAAGAAAGACAAAGAGGAAAATAAAATTGGCTCGAAAGTTACAAAGTATATTAAGAGTAAAGGGAAGTCTTCAGATAGCGGAAAAGCTAGTGTTTCTTCAGAATGACACTTCAACACTCAACAAAGACAGATCTGAAAATATCAATAGTAAGCCACATAAAAACAGAAAAGAAAAAGATGAGTTATAATATTAATTTCTTACAGTGTAACATTTGTCATAAATAATCTTACACTGTAGGAAATTATAAATATTTGTAACTTATTGTATATATTTAACTGCCCTTACAATTGTCTAAAAAATGGACTAGAATGTTTTGGGCGAATATTTATATGCAAAGTGCCTTAACGAGATAAATCCTAAAGCAGTATGTGATATGATGATTAAAACTCAGTACAACTAGTCAGTGCGCTATGTTAATTTCACATCAACGATGTTTGCTTAAAGAATAATTTTCTGTAGATTGTCTGAAGTATGTCTCATTGTAAACTTGTTTTCTTGATATTTTCATATTTACAATGATTGGTTTCAGATGATTGAAAAGTACATTCTCTTATTTAAGGTAATGGTTTCTCGGTATTTCTCAAATCCATGGACCATATTTTAAAAATATCATTTGAGTCGTTCTATGATATAATAATTACATAGGAAATGAGAAATACCTATATATTTTTTTTTTAAACTATTCTTGTTTTTAAATAATCATTGTTGCCAAAGTGTTTAAAATATTCTGAAAATAGGTAATATTAAAGTAGTATTAAATTGCAATTTGATAAGAATATTTTTAATAAAACTTAGGAAAGTAATATTTACTTTCCTTATTTCTGTAATTTGTACATGTGTACAGTTTAAATTTCTATGTACTTACGTACATCGGGTTGGAATGTTGTTGAATTTTTATGCAAGATTTGGCTGTTGAATATAATTGAAAATTGTGTATGAATAAAATTTTGATTTTGGAGTTCTTAATTTATTTCAAAAAATATTGTAGTTTATGTTCAGCTAGTATTTTGTCATAATTAGTGTTAAAGTTGTAGAATATAAATTCTGAATAGAATTAGCGTTAAAAAATATATATAATGATTTTTATAAGTTTAAACATTGGCCATGTGATTCCCTTTAAGTTGTTCTATTAAAGAAATACATTGAAATTGAGTGTCCTGTTTGTATTAAACTTATTAATTAATCATACATTGCAAATAGTTTAGTTCCTGTTTTATGAAGATTTATTTACTAAATTAGATTATAATAACGTAAATGTGTATAATAGAAAATTTTAATAACATTAATAAACATGTGTTTCTAAAGTTAACACACTGTAAATTTTTCTTCTTTATGCTATATATAATTTAATACCTGTATTAGTAAATGAGAATATATTTTTACCCTTTGAAGACTAAATCAAAAATTAAAATATGCTGGAAATGTTCAAAAAAGTTTTGTTTAATGAAGTTTGCCTTAATGGTACCCCATAAGAAAAAAGTTCATTACAAATAGTATTAAAAACCAAATAAACTTACAAGGGGACTAACAGATTTCCGATTTGGTTCAGTTTGATGCATATAATACTACCCTTCTGGTCGGAGGGATCTACATAGGGACTAATAGGGCTTAAGCCCTAGGCCCCAAGTGTCAAGGGCCCACAAAAATTGAATTTTATCATCAAATTTTTAATACTTTTTCATTAACGATGAGCACTTATAAAGTAAAGAATAGTTATAATAATACTATAAATTATTATTTGTTTTATTGTAATAATTCTTAATCTAACAAAAAATAGACTTCAATAAGCCCTAGGCCCCGAAAAACCTAGATCCGCCCATGCTTCCAGTAATTCACAGTAAAGCCAGTGGAGCATTGCACAAAAATGAGTTAAGAATTTTCCGTGTTCTTTATATACCGTATTACGTATATACAGTAATACGTTAAGTTTGTTTGTTTAGTAATGGTAACGCAACACTTGGTCGATCTGCCTACGGGGGATGCCTTCCGGGAAGTCTTTTTAAGGGAAACTGACCCCTATTTAGGCGTTACAGACGTTGAGGAAACGCCACGTGGCCAGCCCCGCGAACCCACGACCGAATTCTCAGTGTTCAGGGAACGAAGACCGCTTGGCCACTGGTGGGCCGTAATATGTTGAGGCACAGCCGAGTGGATAAGGTTCCGTATTGGCTGTTACTTGTATATTAAGGTTTGACTCTTTAAATTTTTTCTAATTACGTAGAAGTGGATTATTGTGCGAGGTATTTTTCTAATTTTCTTTGAGAAATTTTGTTGTTCCCATTTTTTGCGATGTACTTTATTAATTGTAATTCAACATTTTAAGCATTGTATTTCTAAGTAGACGCACAACAAGACTGAATAATAACAAAAATCCCTCTTAAAATTGTTGAATTGGTGTAGCAACGAGTTGGGGAGTCAGGTGCGAACTTTTTTACTCATATTCAATCTCAAAGCTGGTTCTTATCACGTAAACCCTCAACTCGCTCATGTCGTTGCACCAATAATTCAAGACCAGATCAAGAAACTATATATTTGACATCCGTTGCTGATACAATACAATGCCGTAGAAAGAAAAGTGAAGAAGTGGAAAATTTCTGTTACATAGCAAATGTTAACAATTACATAATACTAATATTTTTAAGACAAAAGTATACGTTTGACACACATTAGAGAAAAACTTATAAAGTAAGATTAGAACCTTCAACGTAGAATATAGTAGTAGAACATCCACTTGGCTTTGCCTCTTTTTTTTTTAAGAAAAAAATATGAGGGAGACATTTCGCGGCAACCTGAAAATGTCATAGTAATATATTTAATATTCATATTAGTGCATATTATCATTACATAGTTACAGTTTTTGTTTACAACACACATTATTTTATGGAACGTATATTGTAGCCAATTATTATTATGTATCAGGCAGGAGAACTTAGTTCTCAATTGTCGTTGAAATTCTGTACAATCCCTGTTTCCATCTTTTGGCCATTTCTTTGCGGCTTGGACTTCTTGAGTTTAGTGTTTCAAGGAAGCGCTGTAGTTGGTATTTGAATTTAGCTAAGTGTTAAAGGTATATTAACTTCTAGAAGATATGCAAAATTTCTGTTCCATGTAGATTCGAACGCTGTTAGTAAGATGATGATGATTATTTTTTTGGTATTTGTTTATGAAACCATTGGAGTTTATTTCCGTCTGTCAGTATTGTTAACATTGCTATTTTTCTGTAAAAATTCCCGTGATTTAGGCCGCGACTCCACTAGCCGTAAAAGGGCCGTAAAACCCCTCACCGTAAAAGCTTTTAATCACGTGACCATGATATTTTACGCCTGAGCAGGTCGTAAAACCAACGTAAAAGCGAGTTGAACACTGCTCAACTCGCTTTTACGTTGGTTTTACGATCTGCTCAGGCGTAAAAGCTTTTACGGCGAGGGGTTTTACGGCTGTTTTACGGCTAGTGGAGTCGCGGCCTTATGTTTTGTACACATCAAAGGAATACGTGCGGTAAATATGCTCTGTTTGCCTAGATATGGAAATTGTTCATACTTATTAGCCGTTTGGTTTTCTTCCAAGCATTAGTTGGCAAACAATTATGATTTATTCTTCAGAAGATCGTTATGACATTATTGTTTGTTATTAGTTTCAATGTGATTCTTATATTAAGGTTAAGAATGTCTTTCCTATCCTGTTTTGGAGTTTAGATATGTAGATATCATCTGATTTATTACATAAGTTGTTTGGCTCTAATGTCTATCATTTCAACAGATGTTAAAACTTTACAGCAACGGATAACTTCTTGCAATATTGCTGGAGACTTTGCCCTGTTTGTTACATGGCTGAAGACACTACGATATTTGAAATTTATTCTGTACATATAATTCTTTCAGTGAAACTTATTTTTAGCCTAGTTCCTCCATTTTCATTGTTGTTATATAATGTAGATTTTTTTATCGGCTCATACTTCCATGACCATATGAAGATTACTGTAATCTCGTTTATATGTTGGGTAACTTTAAAAGCGACTGAAAGTGTGGCAGATAGAACATTGGGCTTATCAATACGACATTGGTTATTTTCCCTTTACCCACCAAGGATATGTTTTGATTGTTCCTTGTGTATAAGGCTTTTCTTACTTTCTCAATGATAGTGTTCCATTGGGATTTTATTTTTTAATTAGAACCACTCAGCTATGCTGCTGTTAACATATTTATATAACACGGTACATAAAGAATACATAAACTCATTTTTCTTGCTAATGTTTGAGAGTTGCATCGAGTAGCTTTACCGTGAATTAACGTAAGGTTATACAGTGTATCAAACTCGACCAAATCAAAAGGGGCCATCTTTTGTGGTACCCTTGTTAATATTTTTTTACAAAAAACTAATGTTTGATTTTAACATAATTCATTTGTTCTATTTGAATATGTGTGTAAAAAAGCGTCAATAAAAAAGACAAAAGTATTTTTTATTTCAAACAGACTCTATGTAATTATTTTAAAGTTATATAAAATCAAAATCAGATAGCTGCATTAGTGTATTAGTTTTCAAGATAGCAACAAGAGAATGAACGCCATTAAGTAGAGTTAAACCTGTCTATCTCGAATCTCACGGGAACGAGAAAAAAAATTTGACATAGACAAGTTTCGAGATACAGAGATTCGTACACAGTAAACAGTAATTGGTATGATTGGAGGTACGGTGTTTTATTAATACAATAGCAAGTACGGTATAAACCTGTATTAGGTATAAATAAAACATTCTTGGCACAGTTTAACAGAAATAGTTTGTCAATAGTTTCTGATGCCTGACTTTCTTCAACCAATAAGACTCAAGCCAAACTCATAGCCAATCAGAGAAAAGCAGCGTTTTGCAACTATGTACTGTATTACAAGAGATATTTCTCAACCACAATTTATGCTCGCTACAATTTAGACGCTTGTGACGAAAATTCAAACTTAACCATTCGTAACGTGTAATGCGTTGATTGGTTGGTGCTCAAGCGATAGTGTACACCATAACCTCCAGGAGCGCTCGCCGCAGTTGAACCTGAGTTTCTTGTCACTGTTCAATCCATATATACTTACTGCATTTTTTTACCTTTATTCGTCTTTTTAAAAAATATTTAAAATTGTTTTAAATTATATATTTTTTCACTGTTTGTAAAATGGATTTTTTTTTTTTAAATTTGGCTGCTAAGTATCCTACAAAGAGCGAGTGGACTCAGTCTCCGCTCATTCTGGCGGAGACCAGACCCTAAACACCGGAGTTCGATCGGAGGTTCGAACCTCACTCGGACGAGTTGGCAGCGGGAGTTTTTTCCGGGTTTTCCTCCTTGCATATGACGCCTGAATAGGGGCCAGCTTCCCCCCAAGTCCTCCCGGAAGGCACTTCTATCTCCCTTTCTCGCGGGGGCCGCCTCCTATAAGGCCGCCTTTGGTCGCGTCCGTGACCTCTTCTCTGTCTTCTCGGATTGGCTGTCTTCTATAAGGCCGACTCTTCCCACTCTGTTCTCTTCCGGCGTAAAGGCCTGAGTAGCCGCAAACGCCTCTAGCACAAGAATCCTACAAAGAGATCAGTGGTCAAAAGTTGTATTCTGGAACAGTGAAAATGAATAGGTGATAACTGTTATTTCGACAGACTTTGTATTAAATTTTAATTTAAAAATTGTTTAAAAACGTTTAAACCATACAATAGTTAGTTAATAAAAATAACTTTGATGTCACTTCTACCAGGGTATATTCTAAGCGGTAGTTGTGACGATAAAGGTAGTGATAAAGCCGAAACCGGTAGTGATGAATTTGAATTTCGGTAGTAGTAAAATTAATTACCCAAACTAAATTTTAAAAATTTTAAATATGATTGTTGATGAAAAACTTATTGCATTCTCATTAACTCACTTATATTCCAATATGATAACAACACAGGTTTATTGAAACAAAATTACATTAAAATTTATTAGGTGGTAGTCTCTTTAATCCGAATAACGGTAGACTGTCTTAAAAGCCTAAAGTTTACAGCTACAGTTTAGCTGTAAGACAGTCTACCGTTATTCGGATTAAAGAGACTACCACCTAATAAACATAAATACAGCTACTAAAAAAAATTTTAATACATTAAAATTGTTTTATTATTTCTGGCTCACGCATTTTTAAATTAAATTCAAAAGCAGCGTTGGTTTTTCTTCTTTAGTTCACATTCACTATTTTTTTTTCCTTTTGTTTTGTCGATTCTATATCAGAAAAATCAAATATACCAATTGTTCCTTAGCTTTTGGGCAACTGTTATCTGTACGATTTTTTTGCTGTGATCCAATTTGATATAGCAGGTCTTGGATCCTATTTATCCAACGAAGGCATATTATAATAAATATATAAGTATAGGAACTCAGCCGATACTTGTAATAACGATCTGTCTGACGTTTTTAAAATATTGTTACAACTAATTAACCTTTCAACGTCTTCACTGTGAGGTTTAACAGCAATGATTCTTGCAAATACAATCGCTGGAGTAGGATAATTTTTTAAATTTATCAAATACGTTAAATTTTCTTGTAAGGATTTGTTTTCAAAATTTCATCTGGGTTATGGGGTTTGTAGTATACGTTGTAAATTATGGAGTTATTGGGGTTAAAAAACTATAGGCTATATATATAGTTTTTTTCGGGTAGTGATGAATTTTTCTTAGAATATACCCTGACTTGTACTAAAATTGGTAGAATGCGCCACCTTACAATAGTTTGAAATGTTTTTCGTCGGCTGAAATGCATACGAAAGAGCGAATTCAAAAGACGAAGACGAATAATATCACTTCAAAGCTTTATGGGTAAAGAAATGCATCCTCTGAGATCTTGTTCATTTTATTAACTATTACAATTTTAAAGCCTGTCAAATTGAACCTTTACAAAACGGAAATCTGTGTGAACTGAAAATGAATATGCGAATGGTTTTTATGCAAGATATTTTAAGTTTGAAGCCTTTATAACGGAGAAACGAAAAAATTTTAGGAAACAATTGCATAAAAATCTCGTGCAAATGGAATTTTCGATGAACAGCAGCTAAATTGTAAGTCATGATTGTAATGCATTCCAAGCGTATTGCATGGTTTTCTTCTATGCGGCACATGCACATTTCGGTATTTCAAAATGTTTTGAAACATAAAACATATTGGAGGAAAAGCAGTTTTAAAAAAGTTGGAAAGGCCCTCTTGCACGACTTTACTGATGTTGTAACAAAAGGATGAAAGGATATCCAGGGATTCAAAACTAACGAGACAGCGAACGTTTGCAACCTTCGGCGTTCGTCGTTTCTGACTTTTTTATATTAGCGAGGTTGAGGCCGAAGTTTTAAACGCAAAAACTTGTACGTCGGACGTTCAGCGCCTCTTTCCTGTAAGCCTATAAGTTTGACAATAGCGTTTGGAATGTCGAGCATGATTCCACTGACTTTCCAATCACCATTGTCAAACTTCTAGGCTTACAGGAAAGCGGCGCCGAACGTCCGACGTACACGTTTTCGCGTTTAAAACTTCGGCCTCAACCTCGCTATTAATTCTGCGTCTTGTGAATACTAAGAAGGCCGTTTTTAGCACGCTCATTAAAAGTTCGGTCAGGGCCCATAATGGGGCAGCCGAGTGGTGAGGTCGGAAGCGACACGTCGTTTCCGATTATTGTCGATATAGCGATTTTCGTTGTATATATCAGAGTTCCAATGACTTTACAAAAACATCATGTTTTCTTATATAATTCATACCATTTGGTACATTATTGAATGAGTTTACGGTAGATTATAGATACGTATAGAATTCGAACAAGTTAAAGTATTGACAAAATATTATAAAATTGAAATGGTAACAGACAAAATTTGATCTTGATGCTAAATGTCGTGTTAGTTTTGCAGCATGTGAACATCGGTGAACATGGATGAAGTCCGATAATTTACATTTATACTACAATATAAAATTTAAATAATAATAACTTGAGGAGTAATTGTGTTTAATTGTGAGAAATTTCTCTATTTTTATTTTTAAAAAAAATATATATATTTAAGCTTGAAAATGGATTATTTGTAGAGGAAACCAAGGAATTAGAATAAGATAGAGTGACCTTGAGCATTACTCTACTGTGGAACAGCCTTGAACATGGTGCCATGTTACAAACAGTCATCCACCAGTATAGTGACCAAGAAGATAACACAGGCTAATGCTGCGTTAGTGCGACATGTCGCGCTAAATTGAATACGTCGCAACGTTTTGAATGCTTTTAAATATTTATGAAAGCTGTCTAACATTTTCTACACGAAGAGTTGCTTCTGTATTCACACGTGAGCCGCCATCACCTCTTAGTTTACGAAAAATCTCAAAGAAACGAAAAAGTAAAAAATTATCTTTTAAATCATTTGAATTATATTGATATAAATATAAATGATTGTTATTTAAAGCATAAAAATGACATTTTTGATATTTTATTATAGTTTTTCCCAACAATATATAATGTTTTTTTTTTTGTTCTTTCTTATCTACTATTCTATATTATAATAATTTGAATAAATTATTTTACTTGTCAAATTTTAATTTTTGATTACAAAATCTAATAAACGTATCTGGATAATGTAGATTTTTATTTTATATAGGTATACCTCGTATAACACGGTAATTATGTTCCGAAAAAGTGCCGTGTTATGAGAATCTGTGCTATACGAAACAAAGGACTATTGCAAAACATAGGGTTAGGTTTTTAGAGTTAGCAAAAGTATACTATTCTTTTTCGTTACTATAGTCAGTCTATGGAAAGAATCTATTTGAGAGTAACGTTACGCGTATTGTCGCTTCAGTTAAACCAATCAGCACATTCAGCTAATGTTGTCGTCAACACTTTTCGCTTAATATATCAGGCTATCTATGAATTTTATTTTATCTTCTCTCATTAGAAGGCAGAACGACTTTTCCGTTAATTGTGTTAAATTTTTATAGCACGCATTAACTGTAAAGAATCATGCGTTTAACAACTTCTATAGCGAACTTTCTGGTATTCCGATAGTAGAACTTGAAGCTTCCATAACCCTATTTAGAAAAGGTGTCGTATATCGTGGTTTGACTGTATTTTAAACAAACAAATATATATATATATATATATATATATAAATGGACGTGTTTGTGCGTATACGTCACTCTGCAGACAAAACTACACATCGCACATGAATGGTGTTTGTGTGTGTGGTAGTAGCCCAAGTCTCCCATCGTGCACTATGGTGGTTGCGTCTCCATAGCTTTTTTTTTCCAACTCTTTTCGCCCTGTGGGCACTAAGAGGGCCTCTTTTAGTAGGCCCATTATGGGTTCGGCCAGGCCCACAATGGGGAGGCCGGGTGGTGAGGGACGGGGCCCGACATATCCGAACGGACCACTCCCCGAAAAATTCCTGGGGATTATTCGACCCGTTCGGATTCGATCCCGGGTCCCCCAGAGCGGTAGGCTGCCACCTTGACCGCTCGGCCAACGTCTCCATAGCTATAAGGGTGTGAGAGATACTGGGTTTGAAAGTACAGTAGAGCATCGTTTATCCGACTTAATTGGGGACTGGGGTTGGTCGGATAACTGAAAAGTCGGATAACCGAAAGGTTTGAAAAAATACATTATTAGTATAGTGTATTAGGCCAGGTTTAAATACTAGCCTCCCTTTCATGGTCGAGCCAGTGCTGCCAGCTAAAACATGCAAAAATTTAACAAAAATAATATTAAAGTAGATAAGACATAACCAAATATTGTAGCGCCACATCACTAGAGGACATTTGAATTTGCCGACTAGAACGCGGTCGGTTAACCGATACGTCGGTTAATCGGAGGTCGGATATTCGATGCTCTACTGTAGTTGATTTCGAAAATGTGTGACGCTTCAATGAGAATGTTCCAGTTTTTTCTAGAAACTTCCAGAACCTAGAGGTAAAATTTGGTACACAGTTAGGGTACGTCATGAAAACGCACGCTAAGAAGAGATTTTTCGAAATTCCCCCGCAGGGGGAGAGAGAGAGCATTAAGGCTTAACCTGAAGAACGGCTTCTACTGTACTGTACTATTTTAGATGCGAATTTTTTGTTTTTAATTACGTTTAGTCTTCATTGAGCACTTAGGGGTATTAAATTGATAACATTTCAGACATTGTTATAAATATTTTTTATATATTTCGATTTTTTAACCAAACGTTCGAATCGTTTTAAATTCGTATTTCTTTTTGCATATTGGTTCGATTATAGAACGATTGTAAACGTTCCAGAAAATTTATCAAATTAAAAATAGTTTTATCTTGAGGAAACCGTGTTTTATGTTTTCTTTCTTGCGAAGACACAATGCAGTGACAGTAGATTTAAAACACTGGGCAAATTTGCCCAGTGTTTTAAATCTACTGTCACTGCATTGTGTCTTCGCAAGAAAGAAATTAAAAATAGTTCGTTTGATTCTCGGCAATTCTCATCATTCTCAGTGGTAGATGTTAAATAACAATTACTATGGTTGTTGAAATATTGAATGTAAATAGGGTTTGCTTGCAAAATCGGTGTGAGCGAAGCCGCGGGTAACAGCTAGTCTATATATATCAGGGGTGGCCAACAAGTCGATCGCGATCGATTGGTCGATCGCCAAGCCAATTTTGTTTGATCGCTCGCGATGTCTTGACTTAAAGTATTATATTTGTAACCGAACACGACAGTATGCATGCAGTTATGACTCGACTCATAAGCAGTGCACCACGAACTGAAACACAGTGTATAAACATAGTATGTATTTCACACCTCCCCACTTACACTATGCCTATGACAACAAGTCGATCGCGACGCATTTTTAAGATAAAAAGTAGATCTTATGTATACAAAAGTTGGCCACCCCTGATATATATAATCGAGACGAGTTGATAATAATAATAATAATAATAATAATCAGCGCAGAGCCCAAACGGTTAGGAGTTGAAAGTTGAAATTTGGTCACAGTTAGGGTACCAGATTTAAGTACCAAAGTGTTAAGTAACAATGGAAGTGTTAAGTAACAATGGAGAACAAGAGAAAGCGACGTGCAAGATTTACGGGCGCTGGAAAAAAAAAAAAAAAAGAAAAAGAGTAATATGTTGGAATATATTCGATTTTCAAATTTAAACAGATTATTTCGGTTTTTCTTGACCTTTCAGGAAAATCGAACGATATAATCAGAACACGTCGTGAAAATCGAACAATATTAGAACATTCGATTTTCAAATTCGACTTTTCTTTAGAAAAACTTAGTTCGTTGATGAAATTACTCTCTTTTTTTTGTGACTATAATGTAATAATCTTAATCTTCGCTATCGTTACTCTTGCCCGAGCAACGCCGGGCCTACCTGCTAGTTCATATATAAAATACAAACTATCGATTTTGCTATTTTAAAACTAATTTTACTAATTTTTCTTAAAGTTATTTTAAATTTACAGGCTTAAAATTATTATCTATATAAGTTACTATAAATCCAATAAACTGCAGTAAAAAAAGAAAGTTATTTTCGAATTTCCATATTTGATTCAGTGGAAGAAAAAAAATCATTCGGATGTTAAATAAACAATGATTTCACTCGTCAATAAAAAAGTAGCCATACATACTTCAACAGAATGATAAAACAGGCTGAGATCAATAAATATTTCTTGAAACTATCTTCAGATATGGCTTCAAACACCGAACTACGATAGAATTAATAGA
This sequence comes from Centruroides vittatus, assembly GCF_030686945.1. Taxonomy (NCBI): domain Eukaryota; kingdom Metazoa; phylum Arthropoda; class Arachnida; order Scorpiones; family Buthidae; genus Centruroides; species Centruroides vittatus. The sequence goes on along the minus strand of NW_027121917.1, from coordinate 1,382,919 downwards.
AGTATTTATAATTAAATAGTATAATCTGTAATTGCTGTGAGATAATTTTCTAAAGACTACTTAGTGTAATTAGGGAAGATCGGATAATTAAATTCATAAGGCCAATCTAATAATTGGCTAATTTTCGAGTAATATTTAAGTAGTAAGACCGTTTTCTGTATTCAAGTTACATGTTGAATATTTGTATAAAATATAAATTTTACTTATAAAAAATGTTTGTATTTACGGTAGTCATATATATATATATAATGCTACATATTTAATATTAATTACGAGAGAATGTTATTGTTCTTTTTATGAGCAGTTTCAGTTTAATTCTTTTTTTTTATAAACATTTTTAATAAAACATTATAAGTAGGAGAATGTCAAGTTTAAAACATGCAATTTAAATATATATAATTTCTTTTTGCTCCGCTTTTTCATAAACTTATTACTTTATTATTTTAGATATTATGAAAATAATTTAATTTTTTTAAATAATATTACTTATACACAGTATATAAAATAAAATGTCTGTTGGATTTTCTATGCTTCTAAATCCTTTGACCAACTGCATCAAATTATAATAGTTACTCTCCAGTTCCCAGCGTTAATTATAGGCTGATTTCATCCCTATATTAACTTCTATGCTCTTCGATCGATCTGCACTAGTACCCAGCGGTAAATATAAAATGATTTTATTCTTCCTATTAACTCTTAAACCCTTTCTTTGATCGATCTGCACCAAATTTTTAATAGTTGTTCTCTAGGATCTTGCAGGGAATATAGGCTACCATGAAACTTGGACATCCCATGATTTTGTCCCTTTGATACTGTGATAAACACAACTTGGTTGGCTAAAACAAATACTTAAACTTTTAATATAGTTTTTAGTTGAATGTTTGTTCTTATTATTTTTCGCCCGAAATATCTACTAGCATTCAATAAATGCTATACTTTGAAAGATTAAAATAATATTTTTTATGTTTAATTCTGTATTTACAGAATTTACAAAAGTTTATAATAATTTACATCCTTTGCTTATAATTTTAAAATGCAAACTTTGAGATGCTCTTTTTACGCCCACGAAAGATTTATAATTACATACTATTTTTAGTTTATAAGTAGTAGAAATAACTAGGCAAGCTAATGATACAGTCCGTTTTTATGAAACGAAGTATGTCATTGGCTTGTTTACTTAGCTGCATGCCACCTACACAAGACATCTGCTTTTTCATTCTCTTATTTTGATATTTGATTAATTTAGTCTGTAAAAAAGCATTATCTTAAGATTAATTTCAAATTTTTATGGAATGGTGTAGGTATTATTACATATAAATTTTTATTTAAATAACATCTAATATTAAGCTAGTCTAAACATTTTAAGGATAAAATTACAAGTAATATAGTCAAGTTATAGTATCGTATTGTATTAATATTTTAACAGTGAGGATGATTTCAAGATCAAATTCGGTTGAACGCACTATTGAAAGTTTTTTGAATATATTAAATTATATTTTTAATATTAATCTGATTTAAAACATTTTATTTTGTTGGATAACGTTCACTTATTCATTGATCCTTCACAATGCTAATATAGATTTTATTATACATATTATATTCACTTATTCCCTGAATATGAACATATACGAGATGTTTCTTCATTTTCTAACTTTACGTAAATTATAATAACGTTTATTAGTATATAATAATATAAATAAATTTCAGTAAAATATAAAAATTGAATACTTGAGGTAGTCCAAAAGTCAGGCAGCTGCTATATACTTTTAAGATTATTTTAAGTAAGGTTAAAACTCACTTGATGGGACAGAGCAACGGGAGAACTTTTTAATGAAGCTACCCTCTATTTAGATGTTAAATGCGTGAAAAAAAAAAAAAAAAAAAACAGTAAACTCCACGTAGCCATCCCGTTTGATCACACACGAATCCACGACCAATTACTACTGTTCAGTGATTTATCTATTTGGCCACCGGTAAGCACTCAATTTCTTATTATTATATTATAAACGGTAATTTTGAATGTTTTTTTCATTCACCATTAAAGAGAGACTATTGAAAATAATATATATTTAGAGGTTGATTTAATGGAGGTTGAGTCACTAATTGTTTTCGAGAATGCAAAAATGTCAATTTTCATATCTGTGTGCTTAAATCAATATTGATAATTATGAAATTTGTTTTTATATTTTGAGAGTATTGAAAGTTAAAAGTATTTTGTTATTGTAATTTCGATGCTATCTATTTAGACATTAAAATATCTTAAACTGTAAGATTTTACTACTAATTTTCACGTAATAAAATATGAAATTATTCGCGGAATTGGAAAAAGAATTGAAAGTCTTCCGATAAGTTTCGATGATGCATCAAAATAAATGAACTTTAATTTTTGCACAATCGTCTTTCCCATGAAAACATTTAAAAGATTTTAGTATAAATTAATGAAATACTCTCGCTTAGAAGGAAAAAGTGATTCCAAAGTACTCTATCAATATACACATTTGTAGTTGTTACAATAATATTCTAGTAGTGTTTCTGGTATAGATTTTCTATTATCTTCAGATATCTCATACATTTTCATTTTCTTTACTCTTTTAAACGTGATAAGAAATATTTATTTTGTTTAACTATGAGTAGAATGTTAATACAATTTCAGATTTTTTCGACTATTAAAATAGTAACAAAATATAATCAATAAATATTAATTGAATATGTCAGAATGTCACAATTTTAAGTGAATTAGAATTTAAAGCATCGAAATTCAATAATCGTCAAAATTCTTAAAGTACGAGTAAAATTTTTAATTGTTTATTACCAAATTTTATGTATTAAAGAATTATAATTGAATAAAAAATGAAATCAATTATGACTGTATTATTAAAATATACATCTATAATTAATTAGGAATGAAGAAAGGTTCCATTATTTTAACTTATGAATATAAATGAAACAAAATTTTTATAGGAGAAAAACTATTACTAAGACTAAAAATAGGATTGTAGGATTGAATAGATAATGCAACACGGCGCATTGACAATCAACCAAGCGGGGGTGTCTCCGAGAGGATTTTCTACTTGAAAGTGGCCCCTATTTAAGTGTTTAACACGTGAAAAAACGCGGAAAATCTCCACGTGGACAGCTCGTTGGTGAGGCGTGAATCCATGAAAAACTTATGCTTTAAAAAAAAAATAAATATAAATATATATATATATATATATGCCTTTATTTCCATAACCATTGTGGACTTGGACAAGTTCTATAATGAGGACAAACCGGCTAACTAGGAAGTTCCTACTTTTTTTATTGTTTACTTCCTAATATTATTTCTAATTGTTTAGTAGAATAAACAGTTTTAATATCTATAGATTCATTAACTTTTTTATTTTTTGTAAAAATTGTTAAAATGGTGGCAGTTAGAATAGTTGTAGCTACGTTGATCTGGGTTTTGTGGGAGATTGCTCTATGATACACTTACGATTTCGAACCAATTTTAAAATGGCGTTACTTCCGGTGATCCCATCACGAAGTATGCTTCTCTGACATCTCGAACACAGCCTTGTTATATTTTACTGTAAATGAATATTTTAAGCGATTCTCTAAGTCTTCTACTTAAAGTTCTATAAACTTTCAAAGTTGTAAAGTTTTTTGAATTAACATGTATTTTAGTTTTAAGTGCAAGAGCAGTCTTGACATTGCTCCTATCAATTTTAAAAAATGTTAACGTATACGTAACTCTCGGTATTTGGGAGGGTTAGGATCCTTGGAAATCTCGCGAATACGAACTCTCCAGTATCAAATAGGGAGGCCTATGAGAAAATCGAGTTAAATTTCTGTGGGTCAAGCCAATGTGGCTGAGCTAAAATATTGTATGTTGCTATCTCGGGAATATTTAAACTTTTTCAGATGATTCAACAAGCAAATAATAATAACCATGCCTAATGTTTATTTTATTCATATGTTGAATTATATTAAAATTATTAGTCTTAACTTCTCCACAATAATCTTAATATAAAACAGTTTGGAAAAACTGAGTTAATGTTACTTAAGGGACTTTTTATTCGTACCCTTCAAGCCAGGCTGCTTCCAAAACTCGTTTCAACTTGAGATTAGGCTCAGGAATAAGGTCTTATTTTTGCAAACCCTTGCAAGAATCAGACCCTAAGCTGTCGTTGGTGCAACTTTAGCGTTTTTCCTGTTTACCACCTTCCTCTTCGCTATCGTGCAAATTTTCTGAAATTATCATATTCAGTTCCTCATTTGTGGTTCTGCAGCTAACTGATACAGTATGTTCGCAATATCATCTTTCTACATTCTTCAAACCTCTTACCAACTATGTACTGTACTTTGTCATCTTTTATATTATTACGGATTATTATTATTATTGTTGTTGTTGTTGTTGTATGGAATTTACTGTATTTACTGTTTATTGTTGTGTTTACTGTATATACTCTATTTACATAATTGTGATATAAGCTTTGTTATTTACAATTTAGCAGAAAGTATTATTGCCATAATTCGGGTGAGTTCAGCTTGGTAGTACTATGCTTGGGGCTGTACTATGCTTGGTTTTGTCAAAAATGAAAAAAATTGGAGATAACAGAAAGTACGATTTTTACAAGTACTGTAATGTAATGGAATGGAAATACTGTGAAATCAATTCACAAATGTTTCTTGTCGTTAGTTAGTCACAACTTTTCACTCTCAAATAGGCAAAAACACAAACATCAAATACGCGAATACGGAAAATTACCTGTATATTAAACAATATTTAAATATCCTAAAATTGCTCTAAAATTAAAATAAATCATAATTTTGTTTAAAGATTATTGAAACTTTTTATGTTCCTTATATGATTTTGAAATCAAAAAGATATAATTGATTATTTTTATGTACTTTTTCATATTGATGTTTAAATTTACCGACTTTTATTTTTTTATTCATATTTTAATATAGCTATTTGTTTAGTAAATACTTGTAATAGTTTCGTATCTGTAATAACATATTTAATTCATAGTTCATTTATTCTGTAATGGGAATTATTATACTCTACTTCGGAGTATTGTTGAAAGCAATGTGATTTACTGATTTACTCTATTCAATAATTCAATAAGAAACTTTAAAAAAGAAAATATATATAAAGAAACAATCAAATATTCTAATTTTTGGATATAATCTATTTATCAATAATTCTAAATATATCCCACCGATGGCTGATGCTGTTAAGACCTACCATTCTGACCTGGATCGAATTCGGCCGGTCGAAAAACCTTAAGAATATTTCTGGGGTGGTCCTTTCCAGATATGTCAAGTTCCATCATTAAAATGAATTATTCGTCTGCCCCATTGTGGGCTTCGAAAACCCACGGCAGGTATGGAAAAGACCCTCTTAGTGCCCACGGGTCTAAAAGGGTCTTTTTCCTAAAATGTAAAAATATCTGTAAACATTTTAATGGGCTTTTTTAAACTACATAATGCATGATATTTTATTATAAACTCTGTTATTTTAATTTTTAAGAATAATAATTCTAAATCAACATTTTGAAAGCCCTCTTATTGACGTTTTTTTAATCCAGAAAAAAGAATGGCTTGTTAATAATAGTCAAATTTACTTTATCCAATTCCATTTATTCACGTTTTTATTTAGTCTCTTTCCTGATTTTCACCCCTTTGCTTCTTTTGGTCGCACCTCTGTCTTTGAATATAATGAATTGATCTTCATTCTTTCCTGGAAATTCGATATTTTTTATACTAAATTTATATAGAGGAATTATGAATAAAAAATAGTAACGAATAAAACAGATTTTATTTTTAATTAAATGTAATTAATTCTTATATTTATGTATATTTGTTTTTACACACTCTCGTCATAAATTGCTATTAAGTTAAACGAGATCTCATTTAGCTTAATTAGCTTTAAGTTGAATAAAATCTGTAATATGCTTAACAACCTATATTTACAGTAATTTTATGTAATATGTTACAAATCAATTGCTCATAATAAATATTCTCACTGCAATCCGTTAGTTTATTATACCTTTTATTTCATAACTAGCTTTCGATTTTCTGAATACGCTTATGTTCTAAATTAGATAAAAGCATTAAAATTTAAATTTTGAAGATTTCAAACGCATTATTTATATAAAAAGAATCGAAGAATCCTTTTCTGCAAAGAAGAAAAAAAAACAATATTGAACACTTTACAGTAGGCCAATCAAAATTTGCGAAGTAGCGGCGTTAGTTTAGATCTTCGGATTAATTGTGTGTCAGTATATAGTTGGGTTACTTATCATTGGAAATTGATACTTGTGATCACTAAAAGGGTCCTTTTCGTGGTCATCGGTACGGCCAAGCCAGCAATGATGTAGATGGTAATAAGAGCAAATTTCTAAGAATCCTACCAGGATTTGAACACTATTCTAGGTCATATTGCATCTGACACATGCCTTAACAATTTCGGCCACCCTGCTGTTTATACTGAAAATTAGGATTGTGCTGAACCAAAATTTTGATATCGATGTTGACATTGTAAACATAGATCGGTTACGGGCGTAGCACTACTGAAAATAAAAGTCTATCAAACGTTTGATTCTACCATAGGTACACTTTCTGTTTTTAACTACTTTAGTTTTTAACCGTACAAAATGCGGTATGATAAACAATAACAAATGGCAGCTCGCTAGTTTACCTGTAAGTGATTTTTGAATAGTGAATAAAAGAATAGAAAATCAGTTTTCATCTAGTTTTCAATGTGCTCTCTTAAATTTTATATTAAGTTATATTTTGACGTAATAGTTTTCGAAAATCTTTCTTAACGTAGACGTTTTCATAGAAGTAAAGGTTATAAATTTATTATATTCCTATATTTAGTGTAATTAACACAGTATCATTTTGTAAGATTTACTGTAAAAATGAGATCAAGATAAATTATTACTCTTATAATTATTTCTGAGTAATCATTTTGTTAATGATTCAAGTCGTAATCTCCGAGCAATTCGATACTATAATTCTTCAAAGCTTGGTTAGTCACAACCGTTTAAAAAAATATTGAAGATTCTAAAAATTCCGTTGGAAGAAATAACTTATTTGACAGAATTGATTTCATTTTTAGATACTTTAATAGAAATAAAAATATATTTTTTAATTCAGCTTTTACTTTTAATATTTTAAATTAAACTGGGTTAGAAACACTTAATAAAAATATTTATTAAAATGAGATGCAAGCAATAATATAACGGTAACATTAAAAACTTAAAAATAATTATTGAATTATGTTGTTTTTTTAATAAATTAAACTAGTTAATTATTACTTAATCAAGTGTACGGCATGTTTTTTGAATAACTTTTTTTTATTTTTACATCTTTATAATTGACAAAGAATATATTGCTATAGTTTATTATGCATATTTGTTTATAAATGCATAGACCCAGAATGAATAAAAGATGATTTTTTTAGATTTATTTCACACCATAGCAGTCTTCAATGTTATAATTTCGTCGCCATCGATCGTGCTCTCATTTCTCTAGTTGTTGAATCTCAAAAGAACTTTATATAAATTATGTAAATAAGAATTTAAAATTTTATTTTATTTTCATATTTTCTATTATATTTTCCTTGCAGCAATTTATAGATGAAATTTGCAAAACTAGTTTGAATTAAAGAAGTGATTTTTCTTTACCAAAAAATTTGATTTATCTCAGTCTTATCTGAACCTGAAAGTGTAAACAAATTTTGGAATATAACCTCCATCGAAAGCCTGGTGAAATGATTTTAAAAGAGGCCTACTAAATAAAAATTTAAAAGTTAAAGTGAACATAAAATATATCTCACGTAAAAATGTATTGTTCGTTTCACTATTACTTTATATTTTGAGTATGGTTTTAATTTATTAATGTAAATTAAAACTGTTTTAAGCTTTGATGATACAAGTAAAACGAGTAACGTAACTTGTTGGCGCGAGTGAATTTCAGTTATCGGATATTTTCAATTCTTTAGCTAACGGAAACTGATATTGTGATATCAATTTCCGGCTATTCTTCGCTTGACATTTCGTTCTTTCTTCTGAAATGTTTATATCGTTCGATCTAGATTTTTATCGGGTTATTTTTATTATCCTGTAACAAACTAGAAAAGTATGTAGCGTCCAATGTATGATATTCAAATTTATTATATTGACAATAGCGCAAATCATAGGAGTAGCGACATCTGTTGTCGAGTTTCGAGAATATATATATATATATTATCCATCTATGGCACACGATTATTTTCTTATTTTTCCCTTCTTTGAACGAGCGAAACTACTGTCGAACCTCTAATGACGGTCACTTCTAAACAACGACCATTTTCTCGGAACGTTTTTAAACAAAAATGCATACAAAATAACTTCTAAACAATGACCATTTTTAATTCTTTCTGTCAGTGGCCGTTGTTCAGAGGTATTTTATTGTGGAATTGGTGACTGTATTTTATTACAGAAAAAATTATAAGATTATAAATGAGATTAGTAACTAATACGTCATGAATTTTTGGATCCTATAACACTGGAAAAGAAATAAAGAGAAGAAAAAGAAGGATTAGTAGTAATTGAAATCGATTCTAAAAACATAAAAAAAAGGTTAAGTATAAATATAAATTAAATTAGTATAATTATTTCGTGCGCAAACAACCGTAGTTGAAATTTATTTAAGTGAATAATTGAAGAAACCAGACTTGAAATGAAATTATTAATGCGAATATTAATCTAATTATATAAAAGCAAATAAATATTATTATTATTATTATTATTATTATTATTATTATTATTTTATTATTATTATCTTCTTTTTAAGGACTTTAGCATAAGAGTTCTCATGCGAGTTTCATTTATGTAAAATATATCAAATCCATTTTAGAGTCGAGGCTTGATAAATATTTATTTTAGTTAGATACTAAATAAATAAAAACGCATTAAATATTAAATTTTTATGAGGTAGAAATGTAACATTTATGCCGTAAAATTCTGTAATAAAATAAAAAAATCTATTATTTTATATATTACCTACCATCTTACGCAAAAACTATCATTGCATCTAGCACAAATTATATAGATTCAAATGCTAATACAGTGAAACCTCTGAACAACGACCACTGACGGGAACATAAAAAATGGTCGTTGTTCGAAGGTCATTTTTTTATGCATTTCAAAACGAAACGTTCCCGAAAAAATGGCCGCCGTTTAGAGGTGATGTTATTGGAGTTCGACTGTATTTTACTTTTTATAAAATGCTTTTAAAATGTTCTCGTAGAAATGTAATCAATAAATTATTGATATTACAGGTTATTACTTATAATCCGACTAGAGCTGGACGGGTTATCGTTTATAATAGCAAATTACTTGCTAACGAATAACGAATAACTTGGAAATATATGAAATTCGTTAATCATGTATATTATTTGCCTATTTATTTATTTATTTATTTATTTATTTTTAGATTTATAATTAAGATGAAAGATAGAATCGATCTTATTTGTCTCACTGGTTTCGAATCCTACCATCCCGTAGAATCGAAACAATTGACGCAGAAGCCACGCTATTGGCGGTTTATTCTGGCCGTGACGTCAGACGTCAGCCCTAATACTAATAATTACGCTCATCTGATAACTTTCCCAAGCATCGTCGCGTGTGACCCGAGGAGAGAGATAAATGGAAGTATCAGAGCGTATCCCCCTCGTACCACGCACACGGATGGCATAAATGGCTTCCACTCTATAATTAAACTGGCAGGTGCACTCCATTGATTCTTCACAAAAACGTCAGAGAATTGTTTTTGGTTTCGAGTTGTTTTCCCCGTTAATCTTAGACATAAACTGACATCGTGTAACGATCTAATTTTATCATGAAACGAGAAACATAAATTATAATTAAAATTATCTGACACTTATCGTTATATCTATGGTAAAAACCAAGCGAAATTGACTATTTGTTGAAAAGAGTCTACAGCTTGTAAATGGGATCATGGGGTAAAGGGTACAATGAGGAGTGGGCAGAGATTTGGTCCAAATTCCAGGATACGACATCGATCGTCTTTTCTAGAGTCGATTTCCTAGAAATGATTTCTTCTCCGAGAGAGACGACACGAAACATACTTCCTCGAAATTCCGAAAATGCCTTTTATTTTATTGCCTAATGGCATTCTATTTTCTTTTCAACATCAAATACCATCTGTTCCACCTGAGTCTGGAGCAGAGGGTCAGAGAAACAGGCCAGTTCGGAAGTTGATCGATGAGTAGCAATACTCTTTGAAATGAAATTATTTAATCCATTTCGGATACTTTCTTCGCTCTCTCCAGGTTAGTTTACTAACTTAGTGACATAAATCGAAGACTCACTTTTACAAAAGGGGTCCTTCTGGCAGAAATCGAAAGAGTGAGGAAAGTCCCGATCGTCACTAATGATCGATCAATCAAATTTTGGCGATAACGATGTTGGAGGAATTGTAATGAATACGATGATGCGGCGACAGCCATCCGGAGGAGCGATTGCGCTTGCGCGGAAAATCCTTTCCATCAATTTGCTACTGCTTCCATTAAAGTGCTTCGTTAATATTTATGTGGCGATCGATGGCAGGACCGCTGCAGCGCGCGCGACTCCCACATATGTCATCCGTCGCTAGTTTCCATCTGGACCTACAATCGTTCTAACTCTTACTTTTCTTTCACTCAATGCGAAAAATTTTCTTAAATATCCACTTTCTTTCCTCGACCTCGATCCCTTTCATAATTTTTACCGATCCGTCTCAAAAATCGGTGGGTCCGAACCATTTTCTTCTTCAAGCGGCCGAGTTGGGCGGGAGGGTGTCGCCAATGGAGGAGGGAGTACCGCTGCACTTCTCCTCTCCGTCCTGGCAACGCCACCTATGGTCGGTCCTCAGGTAATGACGCTATCGATTTATCCAGTCTGTAATGTCCGGCCCACAGGTATTCTAGAGCTGTGCGGCACGCGAGTCAATATAGGTAACTGGATGGCAGGATCGCTACCACGTCTCGCAGTCATGTTATAGTCGGCGTCGAAACATCCACAGCGTAAAGGTAAGCTCGTCAGAAGCTCCATAATCCTTTTATCCTCTTTAAAATCACCATTCGTTAGTCTGGCTTCCCTCTTAACGTTTAATAGCTTACGCGATTCACCTTTGCTCTCGCTCTCTTCTCGGATTTAATTCCCCATTACATCTGCGTTCCGAGAACCTCCATCTTCTTGGGATGGTTTATGAAGTAGTCCATTCGTCGGAATTTTTTCTTATAAATCTTTTTAAAGCTATAGACTTAAAATTTCCCACTCGGGGAGCGAATAAATGAGAATTGGCTGCTGCCGGCAAGGAAAATAGCCACCGTAGCGGGTACCTTATCGATCGACCGAAGACCCATCACGTACCACAATATGGATTTAGGCACAATGCCAAATAGCATAAAGCAAACTGCCACGAAAAACGGAGAAGAGGAAAAGTTCTTACGTAAGCCCCCGCATTCGGGGGAAGCAATGCAGATGACGTAAGAAGTATGTACATTTCGTTTATCCAGAGGATTCTCTGCAATATCATTTGTCGATAGACGGTTGAGTGCAGTTCATAATTAGCATTAGAGGAAGGTGGGTTGTGAAGTATTAACCCGGAGTAGTGGATCAGTGTTCTCATTAGGCAGTCCTCGAAGTCTCGCTCGAATGATCCGGGAAGTGATCGAGCAACATCTGGCACGGGTTTCAATATGGCAACGACTTCAACGGTTTCTGTGCAATTCGGCGTTAAATTAACTAGCGATATTGTTATTACCCCTCTCCATTCTCGGTGCCAGCGTCTAGTGAAGTTGCCGCTCTTACATCCTGCCCAGTTTTGGAGGGCGGAGCGCGTCACGTGATGCTGCCGGTAGAGGCGATTAAGCTAAATAGAGAAATGAATGTTTCATCACTGGATTATTGCTCTGCTCCCGAGGGAAGGGGGAACGAGATTTGCACGCGTTTGATCGAGTGATTATTTATTTACCGCCTGACTCCCGTCGGGGAAATTAAAGCGATAAAGGAAGAAGTGGAGCGCGCTGTTGATCACATCAACGCTGTTCTATATAATTACTGAAGATTTATTTTAATCTTGAGCAATATTCTTGAATTTTTACCATTTCCATTCAATCATTTCGATTAGTTTTTTTTTCTTACTTTCAATATATATGTATATATTAATCATAGTGATCTGGAAATAATCCAACGGCATAAACCTGACTTTACTACTCTATAAAAACTTTTAGCTCTTCCAATAATCTATTCGCTTGGATAAAGCAATTACAGTAGAGTCTGTAAATAAAGCTGAATGCCTTAGGCTCCTGTCTCACCTGCCCCGCTCCGCGTGACGTTGTCGATCGATGTACCAGTCCGTGTTAACTCGGGCATGGAAAATCACGGTCTGGGCTCCCTCCCTACGTATTTCTAGGACTCAACCGATACTCTGCTTCGTTCGGACGAGGAAATACAATCCCGTTTAGTAGCGGTTGGATTGAATGCTTAACGCAGTCATAGGCCAGGTGTAGAATATCGAATGAACAGTTCTCGTTAATACTAAAAATTATTTACGTGGGCGGGAAAGAACGTGGTAGAACGGGAGTAAAGTCTTCAATAGATAAAATCGAGTATAGAATCGATATAAAATTTACTTCACCCAACTTTGTTTTGATCGATTTTAAAATTATTATATCAGTTGCCAATTAATGACGAAAACCGTCGTCTGAATCACCTGCAGAGTGATACACACCTGTTAAACTAGAGCTACAGTTAACCTACGAATGTTTAGATGATTTCTTTGTAATAGAAAAGGATATAATATGTAATTCTCCCGACTGATCGATTCGTATGAGAATATTTCTCATTGCTTCTAGAAAAATATAGTCTACAATATGTATGCAGAATTTGAAAATGTCTGACATCAAATATTTATAAATGGTAGTTCATTCCCGCAGCTTCATCTTCCGGTATCACAGAAGGTATAGTATTTTTCTAAGAGTCTCCTGCAGGAAGATGGTAATGACTTTCCGATATTTTTGTCGATTAGGGTTACAAACAAAACGCAGTGTCCATTATGCAGATCGGCCGCTAGCTAATGCCTTTCCGCCCACATAAACGTCCGAGAGCTAAAGGCATTTATAGCGATCGATAGCCCGTTAACCTTTCTGTAGGTATGGAAGGAGTTGGAAAGACACCGATTTTATTTTTTCATGAAGAACAAAGCCAAGGTACAGCAAAATCAGATTGCGAATTATTGATACTGATCAGAAATTATCCGTTAAGCGGGTTAGTTTGAACCGAAGACTGTCACTCTCCTAGAAAAACTATGAAATATGCTTATCATATCGAAAAAAAGACTAAACGAATACCGAAACACCTGTTTCGGACTCTCCCTACTTGATGCTAATTCATGAGGGAAAACCTGATTTACAGGCTGAAAAGATTGTAGTATATTTCAAACAGAAACTATAGATTTTCTCCGGTAAAGAACGAAGGCTAAAGACATTGTATAGAACAGACGTCTACTTAACATCGGAGGATTTCATCCTTTTCCGAACCTGGCCACGCCCTGTCTCCGACGTCATCGACCATTCACCCACTGATCACGTGCTCAGTTCATTGTTCCGACGTGAACAGTCATGCGCACACCACACTCTCCCATAGACAAATATTTGTCTTTAAAATTCGTGCTTCTGTTTGGACAGATCTCCGTCTGCTTTCCCTTAAGTTCCAGAAGCAAAATGAAGGTGGGAGGTCGGCTTGCGAGATTCGAGACAGAGAAAGAAAGGCGGGCAGCCAACAATTGATCCGGAATTCTCGGACAGGAGCGCACCCGAAGGAGATGCAATAAAGAGAGTGCGTTGGATCGATTGTCTTCTAACGGAGGGAAGGTCATTCCTGGAAAGACGAATCGACACCTCCCTAGGCCATCGGACTCCGCCATTTCTTACTCTTTTCTTTAGTCTGGTGTCTAGTTCAAAAAACTATTTTCATTTTCTATACTAACAATAGTCGATTATCATTGAACGTAGATTCACTTTACTTACTTTAAGATACATATTCGGTTTTTTAATTATACGATACAGCCACAGATTCATTTTTATCATCATAATATAGCGTTACAGAACTCTATCGTTTTGTAGAGTTTCTCATCCATTTTTTTTTTTTTTTATCATATCCTATTTTCCAAAAACTCATCTATCACATCATTCATCCTATGATAAAAAAACCTTAACATTTATTTTGTACTTCTAAACCACATTAAATTCAATTATTTATTATTGAAAATACTTTAACACAAAACTATAGTTAACAAAATTTTATTGACAATACAAAATCTTAATAAAATATTTAAAATCATTATTAATAAAAATCCAGTTTAAAATATTTTCAAATTCAAAATCCAGTCAAATCTCTGAACCATTGCAGATAAAAAAAAAATGCATTGTTCGGCGGAGGCTGTTATTTACAGGATATTTTATATACAAAATTGGCCGTTTTTGCAGTGTCTACTGTAATAAACTTAAAATAGAAATAACTTCACATACTCTCAATAAAGAAGATATTTGTTAAATCATCTTTAGTATACTTATTTATAGTAAAAATTACATACACGCCAAAAAATGTAAATTTAGTATATTTTTGACGTGACAACACCAGCTCGTAATCTAAAGAATAATTTTCAATTTAAAGTGTCATTGATAAAATAACCTAACGTTTGAAGTAATCACCGTTATCGCTTTATACCATGCGTCGCTATCGCCAAAAGACTTAATTCACTATAAGAGCGGAAACACTAACCAGTTTAAGAAGGTTTTTCTCTGGACATCTCGAGGGCTACTCCACATCCGGCTCACGCGATTGGTCACTCACCATTGCTGATTGGTTCAATTACAGCAGTACTTAAAAGTTAGGACGACGAGCTGCACTTTAACTCTCGATAGATTTTACATTCGATGATATATTTCTTTCATTATTAGCGAACATACAATCATAGAATACATTTAACGTCATTCTTTCTTACTTTTTAGTTATTTTTAGCGTTCTCTGATCTTATATTTTTTTCATATTTTCATATGTTAGGCTTGTATTAAAATAATTATATAATTTTCTTTTAAGAATTAATTAAACCGATAAAACGGTGAAAATATAATTGAAATCTATGCCAAAACGTTTAGTTCAAATGTGTTTAGAATTTAGACAATTAGATTATATACTGAGTGATCTAAAAGTTAACAGCTATGTTTTTAAGAACACTCAAATCTGTTTGTTCGTGATTCAATCACTTCCAATGAAGTAATTATACAATAACTAGCCTAATAAAATAATCTTTAGCTATATTCTGTTTAACTGACTTTGGACCACTCTGTAAATGGATATGTAATTTCATGATAAAAACTTTCGGCTACGTTATTATTATATTTATTCAACAGATTTATCGGAATTACATTAAATCGTAGATATTAAGAATAATTACGTTCGCAAATTAAATGAAAAATATGCTTTTAAAAATAAGTTTTTATAAAATTACTAAACAAAGAACCTGAATTGAACTGAACAGAAAAAATCTTCGAAATAGCGATTCCGGTTTACACAGGTTTTTCAGTGCTGTACAATAAATCTTACTTTGTATTTGATCTTTTCACCACGCTAATATCAGAGATATGGAATATAATTCTTCATATTTTAGTCTATTTCTATACACGACATATCAAAATTAAGCATTTTCAATTCAAGTATATAAACCGATTTTGAACCATGTTTACAAAAAGAAAAAAAAAACATGATTTTTAGTAAAGTGGAAAATGCTTATGTTTTTTAAATTTGATTATTTATTAATTCAGATATCCGAACCAATATTTTTTGTTTCGATTAATAAAAAATTTATGTGATTTAAAAATATTTCTGTTAATACTTTAAGAAACATTATCATACAAAGATAAATTAGTGTTTGATGTTATTTATTAGTTTAGTAAAAAAAGACGATAGGACATTTGTCATCCGTATGTCCAGGTATTTGTCGTGGGCTGTAGAAAAAATGGATGAAAGATATACTGATCGGTTTCATTATGACTTCTATTTTTAAATTCATTCCGAGTTGCATTAATATCCTGCCTGGAAATATTATTTTATAAAGAAATCTGAGAGTTCTATACAGATTTTTAAAGAAAGAAATGACTCTAGTTTTTATTAATTTAAAACAACACTGTTGTGAATATTTCTAAAAACAAATAAATAAGTAGATTATTTTAAACACCTTTAAAAATATTTTAATTTTCACGACAATTTTCGAATTTTTAACAACATTTAAAAAATAAAATAATATAAATTTTTCGGAGGAGTGGTCTGTCCGGGATATGTCTGACTTCTTGACTGTCTCCATTGTAGGCATAACCGAATCTAGAGCTATATATTAGATGCTATATTCAGCTTGTTTATTTGAACCATTTCATTGTTTTTTTTTAGGTTTACATTTTAGTTTTAAGCTATTTAATTTAATCAATAGGAAAACGCGTTTGTGATCTCTGAAGTGAGAAACAAAATGGCGGATTGATACTCCCCCTATATAGTCTGTATAGTGGTTTAGCCGAACCCATGATGGGCATAGAAAAAAAAGGCCTTCTTAATGCCCACATGGCAAAAAAAGTGATTAAAAAACCATATATTAACGTATTGGATTATTGAATATTAATATTAAATGTCTGGATATGTTTTATTGTATAAAATAAAAATATTTAATTGTATTTATCATATGTAATTCCAAGCATTTTTAATTCTTTGTGTTGTTTTATTCTGCTTCTAATACAAAGTACGGTTACATTTTACATTTTTACTGGATATTAACTTTTTTCTGATTATTATTTTAAGAATGACATCATCAGACGCGTTTAAATCTACATTTTCTGATATCACTATTTACTTTTGTATAGATAACGACTTAAATATTTAACTATATATCAGATTTTTTTGTTAACAGATAAATTTTTCTATGCCTTTCAGAATCCGTCCATACCATAATCCGTCCATGTCAAGCTCACTTTCAGAAGCGCATCTAGAGCAGAACTGAAGAGTTCGGAGCCCACTTACAGCACAACTGAGAAGAGTCGAAACATGCCAATTGTGTCTAAAGACGAAATGGCACAAAAATTTCAACAGAATTGGCGCGAAAAGAATCCAGACGATGTTGTGGCCGACGATGGTACGCTCAATGTCGATGACGGCTTGACCAGTCTCAATTGGCTTCAAAATCTGAACATCATGACTAAAATCGGTGCTCCTACTCCCGAAACTCCTCCGGCTAGCCCTATTTCTTCCCCCGATTGCTCCTCCAAGACCATGTCTATGCTGGGAGCGGATAGATCTTCAGGGGGTGAGAGTAGTTTTAGAACCAAAATGGGTTGCAGAAGCGTGGCAGAAGAGATCGACTACAAAACCAATGGGACGGTCAAACCCCCCTATTCCTATGCCACTTTAATCTGTATGGCTATGAAGGCCAATAAAAACAAGATGACTCTTTCTTCCATCTATAAGTGGATCAAAGAAAATTTTATGTACTATAAGAATGCCGATCCCAGCTGGCAGGTGAGTTTGTAATTATGTACTGTGTATTGATTGAAAACAGTATTTTAGACCATAAATAGAAAAATTTCTTGATTTTAAAGTATAAAATACTTCAACATTCTTCTTTCGGAATACTGTATGCTAATATTTGAATATATAACTATAAAAGTATACAAAAACAGTAAATCTCGGAGTTAATATGGACAAATATAGATACAAAAATCTTTATAAATTATTGAGGATTTTCTACATCAATTTTTATCTTAATTGCATGTGAACTTTAACTTTTATTTGTCTTAAAAGAGATATTAATGTTAATGACAAAAGAGTGATGATAACATCCGAAATGCGTTTTATATTTTGATATTCAAGCACTTTAAGTATATTAAATTGTATTTATAAGTTGCAAAATACTGTATAAACTATTTGTAATTATTCAATTCGTATAAAAACACTTTAAAATATTTTAGACATAACAATGTGAATTTGTAAAATTTCTACGGGAATGATGACTTGGCTTATGTACAGTACATACAGTACAGTGCGGTAGGCTTACAATAGCATCTCTTTTCTCTATTTAGAAGCAGATGGCGAAAAGATAATGGCAGTGGGAAAAGAATTACTGTAGGCTATATGTATTGCAACGATTTTTTCAATCGCTTAAAACATGCACGAAACACCAAAAACACGTCTCTGAACAACTCTCCACTGGATTTCTAGTTCAGAAACACTTCGTGTAGATATGTTTATCTTAAGCATTCTTAAACATATCTACATGCACTGACAGCAGTAGGTAGGCGAACAAAGCGAGAGAAAAGAGTGCTATTGAAAAGCAAAACAAAATGGCTGCTGACCTTATGTACTCCGTGCGGTATCTTTGGGAAAAAATTCGCAAAATTTAGAAGTCAAAAATGATGATTATACAGTTACATTTATAAATTAACTTTGTATTTTATACAAAATAAAACTCGTAGTTTTACAAAATTGTAAAATTTTCGCACTCATAAGTTTGATAAGAAGAGTAAAGAAGCTGAAATTCTTCCTTCTCTGCAGAGTTGGAGATACGAAAGGTAGAACAGAAAAATCACCCATTCTTCTTCAAATCGCATCATGGCCTATAATTTGCATTTAATAAATTACAGATTTAAAGATTTGTTTCAAATACAGTTAAGTTCTATACGTCAAAATTAAGTTGCATATGTTTTAGTTTCTTACATTCAAAACTTTTGATAATTTGAAATCATTGTTTATTATCTTTAACCAATAATTTCATAATTGCATCGTTATGAATTACTGTTCTGCCATATCGAGCTTGTTTTTTAATACTTTTAAAAATAGGCTAAGTTTTAACAAATTATAAATTCTTTCATTCAGTTTTACTTTATTATTATTTTCCAGTAGTAAACTGATACCGTAGGTAGACTATTAAGAGAATATAATTTATTTTTAAAAGTTTAAATTTTATTCTAAATAGGACAAAAAATCTCGATAGGTTATTGAAATAATTCTGCATATACGTTATATAAAGACTATTTCTTATCTCTGCAATTATATTACATTCTTGATTATAATACTACTAAAGTCACGTTCAGGTTGGAGCACCAGCTCCTACTCCAGTATGCCCTAATGTGTACTAAGCCGAACTAGTTCATGGGTTCTTGGGGGTTAGGGCTTATATTAGCAGCCCTAAAACTTACTACGTCATTCATGTTTATGTTAACGGAAACACTCATAGAATCAACCGAATAATTTATGTTAATAATGCCACAAACCGAAATATTTGTAAATTTCCTCAAGTGTATACTATATTACAGTTTCTTTATAAAATTTATAATAAACATCTTTGATTATGCTTTAATTCTTGTTACAGAGAACTTATTTCTAGAATCTCTTTTTAGAATAAACTAGCATGAAAAGCATATAAAAATTATACAGTCTCTTTATGTGCTTCTGGTTAGTATGTTAGTAAACAATCCACGTTAGTGCTTTTAATTTTTATATGAGACTCACGTGATTTTTTTGCAGGAGGAAAGAATATTAATATCGTTTAGTGAAGTAAATAAATAGATAAAACATATTGAATTCAGATTAAATAAACAAGTCGATTAACAGTCATTCGAAAATTTCCGTTGCTGAAATTTTTTTAATATTTTCACTTATTTTTGTTAATTAATTTTATATAATACAGTGTTCATTTTTAGATAATTAAAAAATTGAAAAAATAAATTTTCTTTCGGAAGATTTTATTGATTAATACATTTAAAATTTTATGTTTCAAAGATGAAATACTTATTTTTATCCTCAATCTTGTAGGCTGCATCTTCAAGCGTTCGGACTGTTTCTGTCATTTACTCAGAAAAGTTAAGAATGCCATTTAAAATGATGGGGGAAGTAAAAAATAGCATAAAATATTTAAATTTATTAATTATATTATTAAAGAAATAGAAAACTTTAAGTTCATTAATTGCATGGCAATGTTCTATTAAATACAGTCGGATTCTGTAATTAAAAGATTCGAAATTTTTAATATTCATAGAGATGACTGTAGGCATAAATGGTATAAGAGTATCTTCAATCTAATAATCCTTATTTTTTATTTAGTAAATTTTATCTTATTTTATTTTATTTAACTTATAAAATTGTTAAGATCGTGAAACTCATCCTATTGTCTATATATATGTACAGGGTGAGGCATAATTAAGTTGGATGTATGGAGACAGAACAGAGTATTGGGTAAGGGGCAGAGAGGGCTGATTTGCCCGAAATTTTACACACGTACCAATTTTTAATTTTTCATTATTTATAATTTGTTAAACTTTTCGTTTTTTCTGTTTGATTTTTTCTTCTTGCTCTTCCCGAATTTGGAAGGGAACAGGGAGGGCAACACTAATCTCTGCTTCTCCAACTCGTATGTCCATGATAAGCAACATACTTTTTCGGACGTTATGTGGTTTTTAATTTTGTTTACCTTACATGTTTCAGGACTGTAAACAATGGGAAACAAGTTACTGTAGATAAGGAAGAGTCAATTTCTTCCGTTCACAACCCGGAAATAAAACAAACAAAATTAAAAACCAATTAACATCAGACATACTATACATGTGGAAAAATATGAATTACTTGTGCCTCACCCTGTATACATATATACGATTGGTAGAGAAAACGGCTGGATACCATCAGACAAATGAATGGTAAGGTTTCTTTGTATTGTCTTGAGCGTTAGGGGTGCTTGGCATCCAAACAAACGAACAATCCATTACCGATTACCTGCAACTGCATTTGCTTATTACGTAGCAGAAGCGAGATATAATTTGGTGCAATGTTTGTTCTATACCACGTATAGAGTATTTAATTAATAGTACACCATCAAATTTTTTCTACATGTATTGATTTTTTGGATGATCAACACACTTTATCAGCTTTATATTTGTTGTTTCCTTTAACAGGTCGGCTTCAAGCTTCATACACTTTCACAATGCATGCGTTTGTTGTATCTTATTCGTCATAAACGTGTTCATTTTGTTTTCATATCCTAGTTTTATATTTATTTATTTATCTGCTTATCGATGACTGGCGCGGTTTAGCATAATACACTCTTGTGCCAAGAAACAATATTTCAAGATAATGGTTTTAGAAATTGATTATCTGTATAGAGATAAATCTGATGAGAATAATGTTGGTTTCTTTCTTAGAGTTTTATTTTATTTATAGTTTAGAGCTTTATTATTAAACTTATGTTTAATAATTTAAACTTATTATTAAACTTAGTAAAAATATGATCGTGTTCGTGTGTTTTTAAAATATTCTAATTGAATGAAACAGGTGGAAAGGAACGAAACAAAAAAAAAAAAAAAAAAAATGGAACTTACTTCAATAATGAATATCCATTACAAGAATTAAGTGGGTTAAAACAATATCATTCTGTTGATTATAACATAAATTAATATTAAACATCCACATTGATTTATGTTTATTATTAGTGTTAGTCTCAAAGATTAAATTATTTTTATTTTTTTTAAATTTTAATTAAAATTTAGTTTTGTTTTGTTGCATTTATTAATAAAATTGATTTCTCTTTTATTTTTTTTTATTCGTCACTTTAAAAGAAATGAAAAGCGCTGTGAAATTAATAGTCTTTATAAATATTTTACAATCGTTAGAGCATAAAAATCGAGTTTTTAAAATTAAATCTCTTAATTGGTTTATATATTTTAGAAATAAAATTTGATATGCGGATTATTTTCAATATTCTTTCGTTATAGTGAACCTCTCTTTTAGCAAAGCTCATCAATTGACGACTATTCATTGGAGCTTTGTGTGGATAGTATTACGTATGCACATGGAAGGGCGCTATGTCAAGATTTGACTGTGCCTGTTTTTAACTAATTAAAAATGAATTTTTAAAAATAAAATAGAATGCAGAATTTTAAGCATTAGCCGAATATTTTCAATGAATTGTGCCGCAGTACTTCACAGAAGTGAAGTACTGAGGCACAGTTTTAGAAACAAACAAATAATAGCGCTAAATCAAAGTTTAACTGTCTAAAAAATGTTTATATAAAATATTACATCAATATTCGAAATATAAAAAACTGCAAACTCTTCACTTTCTGTATGCTTTTGATAATAATTTATTCGTTTAATAAATTTATCTTATTCTATTATTTAAAACAATGATAGAATAAGGTAATAAGAAGTGGTTGATTAAAACTTAATCATCTAATTCAAGATGGCGATTAAGTTTTAATCAGCCCGTGACAGATATCTAGTGTCGTGTCTCTCTCTTCGTGTTGCGTTCGGTGTCCACGTGATGAATGCCTCTTTTCATGTGTTCGTTCCTCACGCACTCTTCCTTCTACCTTCTCGAGTAAATTAATTGACGAAACTGTTGTATCATACCTTAATTCGAAGCGAGGAATAGTTTACTATTTCGGGAATCATTTCGGCTCTTTTCCGCTTATCGTGAAATTTTCTTTCATGTAAGTAGTGTAAAATATTAGCATAATAGTCTCTTCTAGCATATGGAACTTGACGTAATTTAGTAGGTTTTGTGTGAATTTTTTTCTTCATTTTTATGCGATCGAACGATTATACTTAACAGAAACCAACAGTTGCGATAGTTTTATTAACCAAATTTATGGCTCTTTGGCTCTACCCGCAAGGAAGCCGGGCATTATGTTCCCTTTTCGTGTAACGTTTCGATAGGACAGCATGTCGAGTGACTCACACGCGGTGAGTCACTATAAATCATTAATAAGATATTTGACAGAATTTTTAATGAACTGTATCAACATCCAAAGTAAAAAGTAGTCTCCCAGTTCCATTAATACGCATTCCTCCCTTCTTTACTTGGTGCCATTTCTTTGCTTGCATTTCTGACATGCGGACAGACAGCTCAGTTGTGCACATTCTCATAGTTATACATGCAATTTCTCACTTTGGTATTATGATCGCATACAATGTTAGTTCTGTGGAGACACGTTCTCTGGGGAGAACAAACTGACTGCAGTGCGGCATCTTTATGGACGTGAATAAATAAATATGCGTGATTATTGTAAAGTCCTCCATGAGGACCATTCATCACGAATCCTCTTCATTTAGGCCTCACGACACATCTCTGCTTAGTTAACTAGGACCCAAATGGGAAAATGGCTGTTGCGTGCGATTTTTAATTTTAATTGCATGGAGAAAATTCTGTAATCAATTCTCGCCTGAACGACAGGTAAATTTTCTTAATTTGTTATTCGGAATTGTACGCATTTTCATGATTCTTCAGAGAGTTAACGAATTATACGAAATTGCTAAATTGCTAGAATTTAGTAATTTCCTGAAATTCGATCCAATTTTTCCTATGAATTGCTGAAAATAAAATAATATTGGTTATGATAGAAGAAAAAATTCATCAAAAATTTACCAGAGATATCATTAGCCAATCTTCGTTTAAAACATTTCAACGGAGGTAGTCAGTGTATAACTTTTATAGAATTAGTTCAATAAGAATTTCTATTCATCTTTCTTTCTATGATTAATCTCCTTTACACTGTACATGCATGTAAACTTATTGAATTGATTTGTATTTATATATATATGAATATTTAAATTAAATTATAATTACATAAATAAATTATGAATATTGCATATACAGGATGTCCCATAAGTATGAAATCGTAAGGTAAAGTATGGCATTGAGTAAGAAGGAACGAATAGAGGTATTTTTTATAATGGAATCTAACAATCAGCATAAAATCGCCGAAGAATTTAATAGGCTGCATTCAGACTTCCGACCATCACACAGGCAGACTGCATGCAGCCTATTAAATTCTTCAGGGATTTTATGCTGATGTTAGATTCCATTATAAAAAATACCTCTATTCGTTCCTTCTTACTCGGTGAAATGTTTTACCTGTAAACGAATAAACAAAGATTAACATCTATGGTTTCAGACTTATAAATACCCTGTATATTTCATTTAGCCTACATAAATATATATAGAAAAATTGATGGTTGTTAAAATAAGATGATGCAAGATGTATGATATTCACATTTTACAAACCACTGAAATGAATATGAAAGAATCATTTTCAGACAGTTATATGTTAATAATTGTATAATATAACGTCGTAACAATTTTCTTCATTTTGTCTCCTCCGATGAATCTGCCGATATTAAATTTTTCTTATTTTTTCTCTCAAATATTCGATAAAAAGTAAGCTCTCTGAAGAGGTAGTTATAAACAGACAATGAATTCAGTTAACATGAAATATTGATAAAAAATAATGTCATTACATTATAATCTTCAAGAATTATTTTACTTGGAAAAAGCTAAAACGTTCATAAATTATTAAAATTAAAGCTGTCATCAGGAAGTAATTCTTTAAAAGAAAAACGAAGGAATAAAAATACGAAAATTCTAAGATGGAGAAAATTTCCTGTAAATAATTTGGAAAAATATATTTATTAAAGATAATATAAAATCAAGAAAATTATTTTAAAGTAGGATAAAATTAACCGTAATCAAAGATGAACCTTAATTATTATCAGTAAAAATTATAGCCTTCTAAACCTAAATAATTAATTTTTATTTACAGAATTCAATCCGACACAATTTATCTCTCAACAAATGTTTCATCAAAATACCTAGAAACAAGGATGAGCCGGGTAAAGGAGGATTTTGGAGACTTGATCCTACATACGCCGAATCACTGGTAGACGGCGTTTTCAAAAAACGTCGGTTATCTCAAAGAAATTGCGGAATGGCCACGACTCGTCGATCCAGGAAAGATAAAGTAGTCAAAGAAAACGGAGGGGTCAAAGCGCTAAGAGATATCATACAAGATACACCTCCCAATTCCGCCGGTTCGGGCTTCTCGGGCTGTGATTCCGAATATCAGCTAAACGGAATGGAGCACATATTAAACCCCTGTCCGAATCCTGTCCCGAAAAATCTGTGTCAGGACTCATTTCAATCCAGAGTGATAGCATCAGGTACGGTCCGAACGACGGATCATCCCATTGCAATTGTAAACGTACAGAATGCAGAAGAGATTTGCGACTTGGGAGACAACTTACGCAACGACCTGTGCTGGAATACCATTCTGGCTGAAGCTGATTTGGACTTAGTAAATTTCGAGAAGTATCGACCCGACGAAGGCACTGTGCCCAATGGCGTACCTCCTCCGACAGGCGTACCTCAACCGCCGGTGGCTCAACAAATCCTGTCGCCTCCACCACTGGTGTTAGACGACGATCTCTTCAGTTCTGAAGGAAGTAATTCAGAACTGGCTAGCGATCTTGATCTATCGTCATCGTGTGGAGATGCCATCGGTAACTTACGCCCCTCCGAACCCCAGCCACAACCTTCTGATTGGTGGGCGTGCTTCCAACAACATCAAAATGAACTCTTGTGTTTACCCCCTTCATTGCTCAACCTACCAACTACCCAGTCTACCATCAATCCCACCGTTTACGCTCTGCAACACCCAGAAAGTCCCTCTTATTCCACATTCGAACAACAGGCCAACATGCAGGAGACTCCCAATCAGCCTTGGGCCGACTGCAAGGCTGCTCTAGAAGCCGCGGCTCTGGAATTGGAGGATTTCGGAGATTTGGACACAGTGCATGCCTACTAGAGAATTAAAACACTCTGGAGGCTGGCTTTCTGTTGTTTGGTTCACCCATAGTCAGGCTTCCTCCCCTTTGTGATGTAACGGTGAAGTTTTGCGCTACTGTTTGTATCCCGGGATGGGGACGATCCGTCCGTCGAGTCCAGTTTTTTTGCGAAAATCCGTCCAACAAACAAAATTAACAGTCGCGCGTTGGCCGAAAAGAGCCATCCGGGCATTTTAATCATTTTGGCAAATTATCTAACCCGTCACAATTTTGTAGTGTCGGGGTGGTGGCGTCTCTCGGGAGGCCAGCCATCACTCCAACTAATATATACATATACATACAAATATATATATATCCGATGGGAAGCGCGGTGACGTCGTGCCGTCCACCACTCAGACTCGCCGATTAAAGCTTCCATCCGTTGAAAGTCGCTTTTTAAGAGATTATTCAGAAAACTACGAAAGTCTATTTTGAAAGATATCTACATAGTGTTCGGTATTGCCGAGGATATACTCGTAATAGAGTAGAAGGTTACAGGTTGCAGATTTTACTAGTGAATAGTCAAAACTTTAGTGTAGAGTGTACAGAGTGTTCTTGTGTGAATTTTTGTATCAATTAAGTCTTTACGTCGTTTTAAATTTCTTCATCTTTCGGGTTCGCCCGCTGACTCCGTTCTGAGTAGAACCATTCTGTCTACTTCTGCACCGGCTCGTCCGTCCAAATTTTGTGCTCATCCGTCCAGTCGCGTAGTGGCTGGCGCAGCTCTCTAACATCGATCTACTGTTCTGTATTGGCTGGGGAAGGCAGATCGATGCAAGAGTATAATTGTGTGCCATACGCTAGCTTCTTATTCCGCTTCTCCCTCGGTTGTTCCGCCAAAAGCACCGAGTATTGTCTAGCCACCACCGACTCGCGCCAGGCATCCCCCTACTTAGTTGAACAGCTCGCGCCACGCTTTCGATTTTTACACTCTAGTCACTGCGTCGGGCGTGGGTCCGGTGGTGCCTACTTACTGCAATGTATCACCGAGTGAACAGCGTGTTGTGGTTTGAATAAATAAACTGGTCACTCTCGTCTTTCTATCTCGATCGAATGTACTTCTCCGCTCGGCGTTTCTCCAATCTAAAACAATGTTTCATACAGACATCTTTTGCCCAACACTTATTATTCCTTCTCTCCTGTAATAAGATTTTGTGTCTGGTGATTCTTTGGATATCTGGCAACATCACCAGACATTTAGAGAGTTAACAGACACTAAAAAGTCTTATTTAATCTACACAAAATCTAATAGGGAGAAGAAAGTGGGGTAACTCGCGCCTCATCCGATTAAATTCGCAGATTCGCACTAATCCCCCTTTCGAAAAGTTTAACGCTTAATGCATTCAAATGGCAAGAATGCTTTTCCATCGATCGACATGCGTGATGTCTCGCAGTCACGTGACCGAGTAGAGGGGTTTCATCAGCTAAATTGGAACGAAGGTGCAGAACTTGCGCCTCGATCTTTTCTTTGTGTTCCCATTGTAATGGCGGATAAATAAAATATACCCCTTCACCACATAATCGTTCCCCACGAAAAATTACTATCATTATGAGAAAAACAGAGTTACCAATTGCAGAGCGAACTTACATTATCCCTTTGTTTCCCCCGATCTACGAGTCGAATATAGATTCAGATGAAAAGAGAAGAGAGCGCCAAAATAAAAAAAAGCGGAGAAGGAATATCGAGCGTGGCTCCACTCGGAGCTAATTAAAAGTGTTTTTGTTTGTGCATTTCTACGATTGAACTTCTTCTGATAACGTCACGCAACAAAAACTAAATAAAAAAAATTAAATGAAAATTTGCGTGTGGTGTTGTTTTCTGACGTCACACTCCAAGGACAGAGCGTTTGTTCTCTAAACAGATCGATAATCCATCTCGCCGTCAAGTATTGTCAAGACACGTAAATAATGCATCGCGTAGCTAAACTCACTTTTCATCCTAAAAAATTTCGCTTTATAACATCCTCTCGCTACTACATTTTGTACGGTACCTCGTGTCAACAAAACCATATAAGAAATGGCCATTCCCAAAAGCCTAAAGATGACGTCTACATTAATGAAATCGAAACAAAATTTTAAAAAAAAATACCCAAAATAAAAAATAGGTTAAATCATTATGTAGCATAATACAATCGAAAAATCGACTCTGCACAACTCCATTTTATAAATAAATTGTAATTTATTATTGCGCTACACCATTCAGATACATTATGTTAAACTGTTTTCAGATTTAATTATATTTAAAATATTGAACAAAATGTTACATTTAATTGAGTATGTGTCAGTTAAAAGTTGTTATAAATCATTATTTAATAATTAGAATAAAGCGGTTGGCTTTTCATTACACGACATAAAACGCTAATGTTGAAACAAATTAAAACAAAAATTAATTTAAGGATAGAATAAAAATCATTCTATAAAATGAGAATAAAATATAATTTTAACGTTTGGTCAATAGTTAAGATGGAGTTCTCTGTATAGAGTATCGAAATTCCAATTTCTTTACTTTTAAAATGTTTCCTACGAATTATACTTATCTTTTGTTTATCACGTAAAATTTCCTTACAGAACTATTTAATGACACTACAATTGTCATAAAGAATGGCCGAGACAGTTAAGACATCAGTCTACTATTCTGGGGATTCGAAATCGAATCCGGGCGAGCAACCTTAGAAATTTTCCAGATGGTCTGTTCGGGATATGTCAGGATCTGTCTCTCATTATCCGCCCGCCCTCATAATAGATTTTAAAAGCCCTTTTAGTGTCCCCGAAGCGAAAAAAGTAAAAAGTTGTCATATTTTATGACGTAAAATACCCTCATAAAATATTATTTGTGACGTAATAATTTTTAGGTGTGTTTAATGACGTAATCGAATCTTACGCAGCTTTTTATGACGCAATCCAGTCTTATGCAGCTTTTTATGACTTAATCAAATCTTATACGGCCTTTTATGACGTAATCACTCTTAACTTGTTAGTCGATAACGTATTCAACCTTTGGAGATTGCTTTAACGTATGAATAATTCCTACGCATCAGTCGTGTGACATCAAACTGAAACGTATTACATTGATTATAACAGTCCCAACTTCCACAAAAACGGCGTATGCTTGCGTTATCAGTTAAATTAATGAGATCAATCATCTAATGTAAGTTGTAATTAACAATTAACTATATGTAAAGTATCAATATTGCCAAGACCAAAAGGGTAGAACTACAAAAATACAAAGCTATATAATAATATATTAAAGTAAAGTAAATGTTTTAATAAATAATATATAAACAGATTTTTTTTTTCATTGCCGATATTAGGTATTATACAAAGAATTCTTTGCATAATACTTAAAATTGGTGGATGATGATCGGAACTGGATTTACCTGTAAGCTAAATAATACAGCTTGAGGCCTAGAGTTACGAGAGGCCTCATTCTATTCTTGAATTGCTCATTATTATTTGGTGAAGGCGGAAGGGCCTCTTAGAGTAGCGTAGGGCCACAAATCTAATGAAAATCGTAATTTCCAGACAGATCATATTTATAAATTTAGATTGTTTCTTAAATTATTTGCTTTTTTTTAATTTATCATTTCGACATTGTAAAAACACCGATTAAATATAATTAAAACGTTATTTTTCATCATTTATTAGTAAATAAAAATGAAAACAGCGAGTCTTTTTTAAAGTAAATAAAGTAACTTAAATATGGATTCTTTTATTGCCTTTTTTTAAAAAAAAGTATTTACAATTAATTGAGCAAAATGCGGAACTTTTATAATATAATTTTTAAAAATAAGTTTTCATATAATTGATTTTTTAATGCACGAATGCAAATATAGTAAAAATTTCGATTAAATTTTTTTACGAGCTGAGTCAATAAAAAAAATGGTTAGTAGCCTACGTAGCTATATTGTTACGAGTATTGATAAATTCGAGTATAAATTTAGCGTATAAAATGTATATTTACAATTATATAAATGTATAATATTGTATTTACAGATACAATTTTTCAAAAGCAATTCCCAATTATTTGCTTAAGTAAAGACGTGATAATTTAAAAGATTTTGCATAATATTTCGTAAATGAATTAATAAAAGTATCAAAACTCTAAACATTTTTATTTTTCAAATGTCCTATTGGCCCACCACAGGCCAAATAGATAGAACCACTAAACACTGGTTTTATCTATTCGCGCCTGACAACGTACTGTACTGACCACGTGGATTTTCCGGTTTTCTTCACGTGTCTAACAACTAAATAGAGGCCAGTTTCTCATAGAAAGTCCTCCCATGGATCCCAAATCGAATATATTTGAGTTTGGATCTGTTAAAGCTCGAAAGAGTCAGAAAGTGAGGAACGAAGAAAGATGATTTATTTTAGAGTCGTATTAATTTTTATAATAAAATTTAAAAATATTTGATTTTAACCTTTTAAAAATTAATTTATTTTCATATATGCAAAGAAATTAAAAGATATATATAAGCTCAATTTATATTCTAGTTTGATCCGAATGAAATTGATCGTAATCGACAAATCGTTTTGTGCAAGTATAATCGTTTTGCCTTTATCGTCAGTTTTACATATATTATACGTAATAAAACTTATAAATATTATATTGTATGGGTACTTATATAAATATGCATATATAAGTATCCATTGCTACATCATACATTGTCTGTTCGCAAATTAATTTATAAGACATGAGTATACAGTATGAGATTATTTATACGATTCAATTGCAATAATGACGAATTGCACAAAGATCAATCAATGGTTCTAAATGGAAAATGTTTTGTCTAACCTAAGAATATGACGAAGATAACAAAGAAATAACGAAAATTAAAATTTATTGGGCTTGTATGATCACTTTCTGAAGTTCAATATACGATCTTAAAATTTTCCTATTTTATAACTTATAGCTCTATTTTTCTTATAATATTTTATGAAAACGAAACCGAATTGAACCTGTAATAACGACCACATCTAAACAGAAGCCAATTTTTCTGGAACTATCCCCACCTCCTCAGCGATTTACATATACTTATAAATAAACACCGGAACACTTGCTATTGTACTGTACTTTAATATTCAAACGCTTTCAGCTGAAAGCGTTGAATATTAAAGTACAATAGGCTCAGCAAGGCTCCAAACATAACCAGTTTTATGTTTACGTCAGTGTTCAAAGGTTTCGACTGTATTTAAAATCTCTAAATTAATTGAATAAATGTACCATTTTAATGGCGTATGAAAAAATCTTACGAAACATCTTATCATAATTACACATGCTTATAAAAACTTTTTCATACATTGAACATTAGGAATTAAATCATGCTGTCAGAATTTATACGAATTAATATTAAATGCTATCTTAATTATGTTCGAGTATTATCTTCGATTCTTTAAGTAAAACTATTTATTCGGAAGCTGCTTTTAAACATTGTAGCACTCAAGCTTATCATTTTATTACCATAGAGATCACCATGGAGATACCTCCAGGCGATAAAGTGATATTGCTGTACTAATCATTTCGGTTTATCTTGGGGACACGCCTCAAGGGATGAACCAAAGAGCACGTCAGGGATTAGAAAATTGTTTGCTATGAATGAGTGTGTCCTGGAAAATTGCTTACCATGGCATCAAATGATATTGGCAAATGGTTTGCTACAGTATTAAAATGGACTATTTGTTGGCTGTCTCATCAAGAGAAGCAATAAAATGAAATTTTTACATCGCTAGAAGTATCAGGATAAAATTTTCAGGAAGGCTTCATTTAAAATAGATACTGATTATGATTGATTCTGTTTAGAACGCTTCAAAATTACATATTATGGTATAAGTTTATATTAAATATTTATTTAAAGCAATAAACTTTTTATACTGTGTAACTTCCGATAGAAATTTATAATGTTTATAAACTAATTCATGTTTATATTGTAAAATATAATCAACCTTCTATATAACGCCATATTTGTTCCAGTGTTTCCTGGCGTTATGCAAAGGGAAGCTACACCAGAAGCGCTAAAACGAGGGTTGACTTATATTACAACTAATTCATTTTAAAACAAACATCTTCAAAAACAATAAAAAAATTAACTGAAAATTTTGAAAATCGCTGCATTGTTACTTATTTAACGTAAAGAAAATTATTCGTGAGATTTAAATATTTATCATCATCACGAATATTTGTTTAAAATGAATATTACTATAATTTATAATATTTATATATATATTATTAATATAATATATATATATATATTTTCCCCCCATAATATTTATTTAATAATTTAATTTATGCATATTTATTAGAATATTCATAGACTATATATTTATTTTATGTTATTTATAGTATATATTTGCATTTATCGTGATGATGATAATGATATATATTATGAAGATGAATACAGAATATTTTAAGGAATTAAATTAATTTAATTTTTCTTAAATTGGGAATAATATAAGAATATAATATAGAGGAAAAATATTTAATTTCCTAAATACATTTTATAATAAATTACTTGAAAAAATTTATGTAAATGATTTTTATTATTTTCTTACTTTTTTAAATTGAAGTAGAAAAATATTTTTAACGAGCAATTATTTATTGTGACATCGTCACAATGTCGAGCTGCAATTTTTAATCATATTTTTAATTCATTTAATTTAAAACATATGCTCTCCACCTCAAATTAGTAGTGTCTTGCCCCTGTACATCATACTTTTCCTTTAACAGTAGCGTTGTGCCAGTCATATATCTAACTCCTTTCAGGGGAAATTTTGAATTGAAATAACATGACTTCCAATTAGCATTGGACGTTTATGTATAGTTAACCGGGACCTTCTTCCCTAAAGTTTCCATATCTGGTCTTGGATTTCATCTATCTAACTCCATTCTCCAGATTAAAGAAAGATAGACAAACGGACGGACGGACAGCCGGACGACAGTGGGAATTTATAAGTCTACAACTTTTTCAAATTGCAGCCCAAAAATTTATATACCGAAGAAGTAAACCTCCTGGAGTTATTGTTAGGTCAAAAAGTGACAAATTGTAGTTTAACACATTCTTACTATTCTAACAATTAGATATTGATAACTAACAGAACGATTTTGTAAACACCTCCATCCCATGTAATGCATCGCAATTATGGGCGCTAACTGTAAGGGCCAAAGCCCGTTTGGCTCCCCAATAATATTTTAAGTGGTGCCAGACCCCCGAAGTAACTTATCCTTCAACAATACTAAATCGTATAGATTTAGTGCTGGTGATCGTAACGATTACCTGCACACTCACGCATCCATATCTGCGTTACTTAATTTAGGGAAGTCCCTATACATATATTTAAGCATGTAAGTATATTGTATATGTATGTAATAAAAGCCTTACATGTAAAGACTTGTTTTACATGATATAATTAATTGGTGATACTAATTTAAGTGACTTTTTAAACATGTCATTTGTATTTCAGAAAAAGATAAACAAACGACTATTTAAATAACGATGGATAATTTATAATCGATTCATCGCGGTTTGCTATTGGTGATTAATTGAACGAAAATATTACTTTTACATTCTAGTTTATAAATGTAATAAAAGTATAGAGTCAAGATATAAGATACACGGTTAAAACATTGAGGTAAGTTGCATGTGCTTAAATTATCTTTTCGTTCACGTTTCTATTATAATAATGTTTCATTGCTGTTGTTATTATATTAAAACAAGTCAAAAAATATAAATTCGAATATCAAATTTATTATATAAAATATTATATTATAAGTTCAGTAGATTAACTAGAACCAATATTAGGGACCTAAAATAGAGAATGCAAACCTACAGTCATCCCTGTACCATTGTATAGCCATTAGCATTGTGGATAAAGAGTAAATTCTTAGATATTTATATACACGTTTTTAAGTGTTTCAGTCACATTTAAATATTTTTTAGAGTTGTTTTCCATTTACTTTACTGTATATTATACGTATATAGTTTATTAATAATCAATCACATCGTTAAAATTTAGGTTGTAAGTATTTACACGTCAGCTTCATTAAGTACTTTACAGTATTTAGTACTTTTTAAAACAAATATCGAAAAAGAACGATATTTGTTTTAAAAAGTACTAAATACTGTAAAGTATATATTTTACGGCGTTAAATGCAAATAGAGAGTAAAATATGCTATAAATTTAAAAGCTAATAGTAGTTAAAGTATTAGACTAAATTTGTTGCTCTTCCAAAATTATATTTGATCGAATCGATTACTATTAAATTTTGCCATTAATATTATAAAAAGAATAAATTCTCCATTGTGTCATCACAGACACCATCATGTATTTATCGTCATATTTCGAGGAATTAGTATTATATATCAATGTAATTACGTGATCATGATGTGAAGTTAGAATCATGTGACTAAAGTTGAAGCTTAAGAGTCATGTCTCAAATTAAAATGTGTTCTTCCTAAATCAAACAAACTTTATTAAATTATGAGCATTATTAAGAAATTGGAATAATGTGTACTAATTTATTCTTATTCCAATAAAATAACATTTAAAATTAAGAATTTAAATATTCAAACAGTTTTGATAAGTGTTTATCTAAACCTATGCTTCAATGATAATTGTTTCTCACAGGTGAGAACCATTTATATAAATTAGCAGATATTCTAAGAAAGGAAATAGCTATTGTAGTGCAGTACTTGTATATCTGTCTGTATTTGTTACTCCTTTAAAGATATCTTACAAAAGTACTATTGGAAATAATTAATTCTTAATTTTATAAGAAAAAATTAATCACTTATCTTTCAGTTAATTGAGTCATACTTGTTTTATATAATAGATTAAAAATAATATGTTAATATATACAAATATATGGACTTAACATTTATTCAATTAACTTCATTGATTGCATTTTTTCCGAAAAGAATCAAATAGATGCACATTTATGACTATACATAACATCCAAGAGTTTATTCTTCACCTCCACAATGGTGCAGAGGTGAGTATAAGTTTGCACGTTCTAATTCAGGTTTCCCTAATATCAGTTATAGTTACACTACTGTTTGTTTTTGCATATTTTCTCCACGTAATTGATAAAACTGTAAAACCATAAAGTAATATAATATGAGAAATCAAAAGATGTAAAGTTAACTTATACAATAGTGTTCATTTTATTTCGCGTCATAAAAATAATAAATGATATATAAAATAAAGACAATATTTAAATGCATTTTAATATGTTGATATTTTAATAATATAAGAAGAAAATTTAATATCTTTAGATCTTAATATTAATTTTTACTGTTAAAAATCTGAATTACGAAATCAGGATTTATGCATTATAAATCAAAAGCTTTTAACTGAATATTTACAGCCAGAAAGGAAAATTAATTTCTTATAAGATATTTTATATCACCTACCGAAGTTTCTAATTATTATTATGACACGTGATATTGTCCATATTTATTTCGATATATTTCTTGACATATTATCGTTATAATACAGCTTATAGTAATGATAATATATAAGAGAACGAGCAATTATTTATTGTAACATGCTCACAATGCCGGACTGCAATTTTTAATTATATTTTTAATTTATTAAATTTAAAATATAGACTTTGATTTTAGTAGTGTCTTTCTCCTGCACATCATACTTTCCTGTTAACAATAAAATCACATGGTCATTTATCTAACTCCATTTTAGAGAAAATTTTTCAATTGAAATAATGTGACTTCCGGAAGTTCGTATATAGTAAATAGAGGCCTCCTGCCCACAAGCTCATAAGCTTACCATATCTGTTCTTGACTTTCTTCTATCTAATTCCGTTATTGAGATTAAGGAAGGACAGACTGACAGACAGATGGACGTTTAATCAAATGGGTCATTGAATAATCCTATCACACAAAATCCTTTAAAGACAGAATATAATCAGAAATTTTCTCCTAGACAGATGTTAAAAGAAAGAGCTTTTAGACTGCTATTTTTAAATTGCAGACCTATACGTTCCCATTCTTGTCCATCTGTCCTTTGTTAATCTCGAGAATGGAATTAGATAAATGAAAACTGAGACCAAATATGGAAAGCTTAGGTACCGGAGACACTAATTATATACAAACTTTCCGACCTGGACAGAAAGTCACGTGGTTCCAATTCAAAAATTTTCTGGAGAACGGAGTTAGATACATGACCGGCATGACTCAATTATTATCAGAAGTATGATGTAAAACAGGGGTAAAACACTATTGAAATCAGGACTGGATGTAGAAAGCTTAGGGTCGTAGGCTCCGATTAATTTAAATTAATTTACGATTAAAGATTGCAGTCCGATATTGTGACGTTGTGACGTCAAAATCTTTATTAAATTATCTACTAAACTTTAGTCTAGTAAGAAGTTACAGAGGAGTTTTACGATCCTCGATTGAATTGATCGAATTGAATCGCAAAACTCCTCTGTAACTTCAATCAATCAAATGTATCTGTAAAAATATTTTAAAAATTCCTCTTTGTAATTAAAATGTGTTTAAATATAAACTATTCTATTCGATCCCAACGTTTTTATAAAGATAAGCTTTTCTATCTTCTCATATAATCTAATATGAAGAAAAACCTAAACAATTCTTTGAATCTTGATTCATAGAAGAATGATGACAAACAAGAAGTCAATATGGAAATTAAAAATAACCATTTATTTAATATTCTTTTATCGTCGACATGTATCGTAGACACATTTTAACACGTTCGATGACGATATCAACATGTGCCTTGGCATTAATAATTAATTTCTATTCATATCCAGATTCCTATCTGTCTAGTGATTCTTCTGACATGATCAGTATTTTAACACTAGAAAAATATTATCTAAAATAATTAGAAATTAATACAGAATCGACTAACGAAGCGAGAATTTACTCCACGATCTACAACTTAAAATATTCGATAATGTAAACGTGCACGACAGAAGAAATTAAATTTTTCTCTTGATTTATCATTCAATCTCTCTCCTATTGAATAGAAATATCGATCGATTCGTAAAACAAAATGTTTCATAAGTAAAAAATAAATTTTACTTGAAATAAAAATGAATCCAACTTCTTTTTTAAGGAAAGGCACGAATATAAGCTTAATGTTTTTTTGCTAATTTTTATATTTCGTAGCATTAAAAAATGTAAAAAAATATAATTTTTTAGAAATATATTCGGTATAAATTCTTATAAAAATATTATATCAATTAAAATGAATTATTTCTAACATTATAAATGATTTATCATTTATAATTATAGAGATAATTTCGTTAATCTCATTTATTAAGGTGGAAAACATGAGATGTAACTTAAAATTAACGACTGTAAAGTACATTTATCACCAAAAATTGAAGCTATTAAAGGATTTTTTATATATATACAGTAATATTCAGTAAATTAATTTATTAATGTTGATTGAATACAAAAATAAATAAGTTTATCTCCCGATTGTTCTTTCCATTAAATTTTTTTTTTACTTTTTTCATCTTGTGGGCACTAAAGAAGGCCTTTTTAACTGTAGCCATTATGGATTGGCCAGGTCCAAAACGGAAACGACCGGGGCCCAAAATATCCGAAAATTTCCTGAGATCGTGGATCCGAAAAATTTCCTGAGATTCGAATCCGGATCCTCCAGAGCGGTAGACGTTAATCGCTTCGGATAAAATATCTTACATAATTATCATTTAATCACTTCAAAAATTAATTTTATACAGTGTAAGGTATAGTACAATAGCTGTAATGTAACAAAGAACGAAAGTGTCATTGAATGCAGTCATTTGCACTCAAATTATGTAACGTTTGTTATTTAACGGGGCGTAGCTCTGGCATGCCGTTTACAATGATTATTGATATCTAACTGTATTTATTATCATCTTTATTTCGTCATTTCTTCGGACTATTGTATTTTGCCAGCAATTCGTGTGTTTTTTCCATCTTTGGTAAATAAAAAAAAATTGTATTTTCTTTTTATAAATTTTGCTCTGACCGCCAGATGGCTCCACTCCGAATCGCGTGAGGCGTAACCATGATTTATTAAAGAAAGCGAAAGTTTCCGTCGAAACGGTGAATATTTTATCAAGTTATTTTTTTCTTTTCTATTAATGAGTTTCATTCGTTCGATCGATATTTATTTTGAAAGAGTTTCCTCTACTTTTTTTTCATTTTATTTTTTATTTTTCCCTTCTTCAGAATTACCAAATAAACCAAAAGTGCCTGAAACGCATCTAGTTACAAATTAATTGATTGCAGATGTTTTTTCTCTTCTATTAACCAATAATATCGTGAGAAAAAAAATGCTAATATGCTAACTTCTCTTCCATTAAGTAGCTCACATGATGTAATCTTTGAAATTTTCTTTAATGAGTACAATAAACTCATTCGTTCAAACTTTTTTTTACATAAGTCGGAAAATAGATTTATTAATATTTAATTTCTACTTTAATTTTTTAATATTTTGGTATATTTTAATAATTTAACGTTGTTTTTCTTCTTATATAAAATGAAAATTATTCTAGTTCTTCAATATTTTACATCCGTTCCTAAAGCAAATTTTTCGTGGGGCATAGACGAAACGTTACTTTTACCACCTTTTTTAATTTAAATACAACTTATATATTTTAAATTTTACTCTATTTTTGATGGTTTTAAAATTTCATATAGGCTGATTTCAGAGGAAGATCATCGGTTCCTTTGGCTATTTTACTCCTATGGTCTACGGCTGTGTTAATATTCCGACCTTACTTTCAATATGTGCGTATTCACAAACAAGGATCAGAGCTGAGATAGAAGTTAACTAGAAAGTGTTCACTAAAAGTGAAATGAATGGTAATTGTTTAGCTTCTAACTCTTAATCTTTGGTCGTGAATCATTAATAAAAGGAGGAAATAAACCTAAAGCATTTTGCTTTAGAGACCTGAAGAACCGTAGAAGGCTTGGTATGGACCCGGGAGTAGAACGGGTCCCTTTTTTCTCTCTTACGTTAGTGTGCCTCTTTTGCCTTTTCCGAACAAATGAAATACGTAGAATATTGAGAATATTCTTTACTAATAAATAGCAGTATTAAAATTTTTATATTTTATTAGTAAAAACAACAGTAATTTATAGGGATAAAACCACTTCGGCCCTCAAGTTTTTCTTTGTCCGGGGAAAAATCCCTCTCGACGGTTTCGAAGATCTGTATTTAATAGAATATTTTGAAAATTAAACTTAAAATCTACGTATGTATCCTGCTTAGATTTCTGTTTTCTTGTGCATTATACCTGAGCAATGGACAAACCGTGTTATGAGTTATT
This sequence comes from Centruroides vittatus, assembly GCF_030686945.1. NCBI lineage: Eukaryota > Metazoa > Arthropoda > Arachnida > Scorpiones > Buthidae > Centruroides > Centruroides vittatus. The sequence continues at coordinate 1,343,889 of NW_027121917.1, read as the reverse complement.
ATTATAGTAGGATTGATTGGATAAGGTAAAGCTACATGTGGGTAATCTGCCATAGAGTAGTGCCTGCTGATAGAACTTTCTATTGGAAATTGGCCCATATTTAGATATTAGACGCGTGAAGAAAATCCAGAAAACTCGTCGTTCAGTGGTTTTATCCATTCGGCCATTAGTGGGCGCTGATTTGTTAAGTCTTTGGAATAAAAAATAGGAACTTTATTATCCTAAAAAGTTATCTTCTTTGTATCATTTTTGGCACAATGAATCTAGTTTAAGAAAAGGGAGTTTGCTCTGAAAACTATTGTAAATAAAACTAAATTTAGAAAAAACTTTCAACTTCTTTTCTATGTAAGGTAATATTTGGAATTTTATTAGGTTTTATTAAGCAAAACAGAATAAATTCAACAGATGTAAGGTAAAATAACATTTATTATACTTAAGAATGCTCGTTATTTGTATTTTGGAATTTTTTCACTGTAGGGAAAGAGGCTTTTTTCATACTCGTTATGAAAGAGGTGAGGCGGTGAGGAACGGATCCTAAAATATCCAAGACAGATTGTCCTTGAAAAATTCCTGGGATTGCTCGCCCAGATTCGATCCAGGGCTTCCCAGGAAGGATGCCTTAATCGCCTCGGTCATCCGGCTATCAGCTCGTTTATATATATATATATATATATATATATATATATATTATATATATAAATTAAATCTACACCATAATAACTTTAGGATTAACTAAATAATATTTCGATTGGATAAAACACTAACATTCCTGAACACTAGCAGTCGTGGATTCGCGTCTGACCAACAGACTGAACACGTGGAGTTTTCCAAACATCTAAATAAAGACCAGTTTCCCGTAAAAAGGCCTCCTGAAAGGCAATCTCCTTGACAGAGCACACATATGTTGCGTTGTCTTATCCCATTAATCCTACATCCTTCATCCTTTTAATATATTTGCAGTAACTTAAATGTATTTTAAATTTATAAAATTACACTTCACAAAAGACGAAATTTTTGTAAAGTATGTCAAAATGAACATTGTTTCTTATTGTAAAACTTATGCTACAACTATCAGTTTTATGCAAAAGAATTGAAAGCCGAAAAATTCACGACTAGAACACGAAAAATGATTATCTAGAGATGTGTTTTCGGCTAATTATCTTAAATATAAAACAAATGCATAAATTTTATCCCTCTCAATGACGTCATTAATCAGTATAACATAAATAAATCATAACTAAGAAATAATACACGCATATATTTTCCAGAAATAATTCTGTAATGCACAGTACATATCGACCTAATGTATCACCCAATAAAGTAATGTTTACGACGATGCATCAATGGTAACATCATCGACTCGTCATCAACCTACTTTTCAATGACCCATTAACGGTTATATCCATGAAAACAACGGTAAACTACAACAAATTTAAATTCCGGAATGATACTAATATTAAATTTTTAATGGGAAAAATGACCACGGTGCTTAGATCCCGTCTAGTTATTGTAAGTAATTTACATGTTTATAAATAAGAAAGCTATCCGCGAATTTAATTTATTTTCAAGCTGCTTCTTCAAATTTATAATCGTCCGTAAAAGATAAAAGTTGAGGGCCCATGATTTTAATAGTAGTTAGGCCCATAGTGGTGCTTTCGTTATGGAATCAAAGTAAACGTACTCGCAATTCTTATGGGCAGCCTTTTAAAAATTGATCATATTGACAAATTTCAGGATTATTTTCTTGAAAATGATCCATTTTATAAGCGTAATTAAAACATTGTCGAGGGTATCACTAATGTTTTATGCGTTAATCGACTGTTTACGAGTAAGTGTTGAACATTTTTAAAATGGACGTGATCAGAATTTGGAAGTAATGAACGTGTTTTATCATTTACTTTACTCAAATTAGTTATCTGATGTGTATAATAGATTTTTACTCCCAACTGGTACTTTAAAGAATAGGTTCAATTATTTTGACAACATGGTGACATATAATTTATTGCTTGGTTTTATTAGTATATAAGCTTTTTAATGATTCATGTACCTTCGAGGACAAAACGAATTTTGCAATGCTTGCCAGGTCGTTTACTTTTGTATACAAAAAAAAAATGTGTAGTGAACGAGCAATTATTTATTATGACATCGTCACAATGCCGGGCTGCAATTTTTAATCATATTTTTAATTTATTTCATTTAAAATATATGTTCTCCACTTCAAATTAGTAATGTGCTGTCTTGCTCCTGTACATCATACTTTTCCCTTAACAATGGAGTCGTGCCGGTCATCTATTAACTGCTTTCAGGAGAAAAGGTTTGAATTGAAATAACAGTTTGCATCAGAAATTCATATACAGTTAATTGGAGCCTCCTACCCTTAGTTTTCTATATCTGGTTATGACTTTCATGTATCTAACTTCGTTCTCGAACTGGACGGAGTTTCCAAGTTTTCTTTGTGTGTCTAAAACCTAAATATAGACTAGTTTAGTCCTCTTGGGAGGCACCTTCTTGGCAGATCGCCCATGTGTTGCGTTACTTTATATCATGAATCAAATCCAATTCAATATTCTAATCATTATTTATCGTTTTTCTTAATGCACATCAAATAAAAAATAGTTTAAAATACTTTTAATCGTTTATTTTGACGAATTTTGTAATATTTGAATTTAATTTTAGTATATTGTGAGTTTACAAAATGTTTGGAATAATCTATAAAGCAAATCTACACGATTCTTCCGAGTTATTTATCTATTCAACTTATCTTACATAAATACAATAAAATATATTATATAAGTCTAGGTTTTAAATATTTTTATTTAAAAGATTTATAATTTTCGTGGTATTTACGTTTATTTTTTCATCTAATATTTCTTTTAAATAGTTTTATTTAATTATTGTGGAGTGTAATATAAAATGTTATTTTCATCAGTGGCGTAATTAGGGAGAGGACCGGAAATCCGGGCCCTTTTTTTTTTTGTAAATAAATGAAGTAAAAAATCTACAGCGATACAGATGTGAATGTAGGTTTGCATGTTCTAATTCGGACCCTGCTAATATCGGTTTTGTCTACGTTGTGATTTCCGTTATCTTCTATTCTTATTCTTCTACAAGAAAAGTTTCCAAACTTTTCTTTCTTTTCATAAGCTCAAGAAACTTAGCTTTGAAATTTGCATAACTGTAAAGTGTTATACAAGCAATATTGTCTGGGACTCTTGTAATTTTTCAAATCATCTGATCGTTTAAAAACAACAAGAAAACTAATAAGGTAAATTTATTAATCGACCAAAGTAAAGATAAAATATTGAAAACAGTTTAATAAATCCGAAAAAACTTGTAATAATTTTGACTAACAAGGTCTATTAAAGTCTAACCAGTAACTATCAATAGTTTTTCTTTTCTTCTTTGGTACAGACTGGTCTGTACTAGTCATGAGTTCCTGCAATGTATTATAAGCTGCTCTCTTGATAGATACAAAATTAATAAAGTTGATATCTGGAATTTCTTGGTTTATCCCCGGGCGCTTCCCGTAATATAACCCATTGCTATGTTATTTAAACAAATTGGAGAGTGTCTTTGTGTGACTCCACTAGGATAAATAATGATTAAAGTATAGATATTCGGAATATCCATATTGTTGTTTATTAATTATAATCAAGTAGAAAATAGCATGAATGTTAATTTTTGTATTTTTCAAAACCAAAATTATAATGACGAAAACATATTTTTATATTGCATTTACGCAACTATATTCAAATGACAAGCAAGTTAATGCAGGCACACAAGATTTTAAAATACAACATGATCAAACGTGCTTCATCAAAGACTCTTCCTTCCCATTTTTCTTAATATTACATATATTAATAATTTTACATTGTATTTTTTATCATCTTTTTCGTATCAGAATTACAGATATTCTGAATTGTATTCATTAAATAAATCCTTAATCTTTAATTCTGAAAATAATCAAACTGTAGTAAATAGAAAACAGTGGGCTTCACCATAGATTTATCACTATAGAATTATTACCATAGAGTCATCATCATTACTATAGTATATCTCGTAGAGTTGTTACCATATTATTGAAGGAAAATTTTATCTTAAATTAAAATAGTAATTCTAATAAGTATTATTACTTAATAAAACATTAATTTCTACTTGTATATTTTATATAAAATACGCATAACAAAATTTCGCACATATTTTATAAGAAATCTCGCATTGTCTTGAATTCTCACGAAATGTATTTTTACATATTCATCAATATTAAATATTTTTTTTTTAAAGGGGAACTTATTTGACAGCAGACTAGTTTATTTTTGGCATTAAAATAAAAAACATTAGCGTGAAGAGTAACTCTGCATTTACTAATAATTTACTAACAAAGTAAAGTTTTTACGCTTAAGAAATAACACTGAATATTCTAGTCACGTTCTCCTCCTTTAAAAGAAGTTTATTTTAGGTCAGCCATAAATGACTGAGCTTTGTCTCACAAAAAAAGGAAGATAAATTAATTTCTAGACGATCGTTCTCGTTATAAGAGAGTATAAATGAAGAATTCTTCGTGTGATTCAAGAAATAAACGAAATGGACAATTCAGTCGCATCAAATCTGCCATGTTGATTACGATGAACAAATTATAACGTCTGTTTAGCATTTAAATAGAAAATTATATAGTATTTACAATTGGGTCTTCGTTAAAAACGATTTTCTCGATTTAGATTAGAGTTTGCACGATATTTTCCATGATAATAGAGGGTTTTATATAGTGAAAGCACCCTTAAAAAAATGATTTGGCATGCAGCTAGTGCAACAAAAATTGTGATTATGAGTCGATTATGTAGCGAAAAATGATCGCTTGAACAGAATTATCCATTACAATACAACGTTCATACTACAGAAAATATCTTCAAATAACTTTTACATGTTATTCCGTGATTGAAATTTACATATAAATACGAAAATGAGCACTTAAAAATTAATTGTATTGAATAAATGCGATTGTTTTCTAGTGAATATAATGATTCAACCGTTAAAGAGAAATTGCGCAAATTCCTCATCGATTTTTGTGCAGTTTCAGGAAAATGACACATTCGATGATTTTCTTAACTGATGTCACACGACAATTAACACATTTACAAAACAATTTTTTAAATAATTATAATTAAATTTCTTGCTTACTTTTCATTCGTAAAAATTCGCACAAAATTGTCGTAGTCAGAGAATACTTTGTAAACTGCTGTACTATTTTAAAACCAGGAAAGTCTCGAAATATTTCATGAATATATTAATAAATATAATTTAAAATTTAACATATATATAACCACTCGTTTCTTAAATGCTATAAATATAAATACTAGTTTTATTTTTTAAAAAAATAACTTTAAATTATTCAATGATTTACACAGTTTAATATGAAAACCCCCTATATACCCTCTATATTTATGACAATGTAAAATTTAATATAATTATAGGGGGTAGAGTCGACTCTACTTAAGAGTCTAGGTTGAAGTAAGGAAGAGAGTGAAGAGGATGATAAAGTAAGGACAACGATTATTATGAGGAGAGACAATTGGGAAGAGGGAGAGGGCTGCAGCCTCCCAGTTCAGTGCTCAACAGGACGAAAGTGTCTTGTAACAACTTCCAGACAATTGTTTTTCATTAGCTTTCCTAGAAGACGGTTGAAAAACACTCGCCGTCGATATTAGCTGCAACATTCTTTTTGGTTTTTCTTTTTTTTTTGGTTTGTTTCCTATTAATTTTGTCATTAGAAAGAGCATTTTATCACTAAATAGAGACTGGACAATATGAAACTCAAGTGAGTACTGACCTAATTAAATAAGAACGTGTGACAACACTACCAATAGAATACTGAGCAAGTAGAATAAAGCAAAACGCATGAAAACAAAATACAAAATCTGTCGTAAATGTTTAATATAAAATTGGCATATTTCTATATTTATATTAATTAACGCTATTAAATAAAAAATAACATTTATTATCTTGTAAAATATTCCTTATAACTTATAAAGAATTAAAATAATTAAACATATTTTAATTCTCATTTTTTAAAATTAATTGATATGCTTATTTTTAATTTATTTACATTTTAAAAATGCGTTGTAATTATAAATATATAACGTGCTTTACTTAGAATGTAAACCACGTCACGTCCCTGTTAAAACAGTTGCCATTTTAATTTGGAGCGGTGCATTGACAAAAAAATATTTTCTTGTGTCACACAACCCCACGTACATTTTAGGGGGATAAATCGACAGTGACAGACAAAAATGACATTTATTTAATGGATTTTAAATCACTTTGTAGTCTACAAGTCTAGAGAGGAGTTTCAAAATTAATAAAATTATAAAAAAAATCCGAATAATTATCTGCTCAGATCTTGTTTCGAAACCGTTAAATTGTCATATCTGTTTCTGTTTTATCATTTATCATAGAAAAATATGATTCGAGCGCTTCGTTTATGCTTATAAAGGAAAACTATTTTCGTGTTCTTTCGCCATTTTTAAACAGAAAGATGCCATTTAAAGGAGTATGCAACACGCAATGACGTTGCATCGCGTACAGAATTAACTTAAATATATTATGCTAATTTTAAAATATTGATTAAAACTATACTTAAACATTTGCATCTTTACGTAGATAATTTTTTTTACGGTGAACAATGACATTTGAATACACATACGGTGACATTTTAGCTTCATTCAGTAATATTGTATCTAGTTAATGGACAGTTTATGTTTTCTGTATTATTTAAGCTAATGTAATATGTTAAACAGTGAATAAAAGTACAGAAAAGTTGCCGAAAAATCATTTCTTAATTAACTTTAAAATGAGAAACGTAATAAAATCTCATTCTCATTTTATTTTATTTTCATTTAATCTTCCAGAGAAAATAAGATAAAATTTGATAATTGAAACTACTTTATTTAATATTTTATAACTGATTTAATAATTTTTAATGACAATTAGTTTTCTTTAAGCTCTTGGAAAAATTGTATAGTAACTGCAAATAATCAAAGGATTTAATTCCTTTAAATCAGAGTTAACCGAGTAGTCCGATATAATGTACATGATTTAGCTGTTTGTTCACCTAAGATATTGATTGTTGAAAATGTAGGCTGTACACTACACAATAGTGTGTTGTTATTATTTACATCAATATTTTAGAATGATAAATTTTAAAAAAATATATTATAAATTAAATTTTTTATATTAACTTATTTAAATATCTCGTAGAAGCTATAAAATTTTCAACATTTTCCTTCGAACTTTGTGGTATGATTTACTATGTTACAAGTATTTCATCCATAATTATAATAAAAATTTATGAAAAACTAGTGTCAAAACAAGCTTATTCGATTAAAATTTTATATCATTTAAAGTGTTATATTCGCTCATAACTGATCGAGTGAATAAAACCAACGAACACTGATATTTGGTTGCGGGTTCGCGCCTGATCAATGGGTTAGTCACGTGGAGTTTTCCGGGTTTTCTTCACGTGCCTTACACTCAAATGGAACCCAGTTTCTATAGCAAGTGGCCTCTATTTGAATAAGGAAACGCAACGTATGTTAAGTTGCTTTCTCTCATGAAACCAAAGTGTTATCTTCAAAACTCGTGACTTGAGTTTTAATTGGATTTTTTTGCGATTTACTAATACATACGACTAACATCACAAACAATTTTTCTCTATAAGAGTGGTCCTGACGTGGAGGTTTTAAAGAGTCTTGGGATCAAAATTCACATTGATTTAGGATAAGCTGACCATACCAAAACGAGACGGGAAGTCTCAGCTGATAAATACAAACCTCTCATTAAAATTTTGTCAAGAAATATAAATGGACATTATTAACAATTTTTTTACTACATTTTATTCATACTGATTTGTGGAATAAACAATACACAAATATCTATTTTTTCGAAAATTTAATAACAAAGTAATGATATTTTTGTTACAATATGATATCAAATTCAATAGTTTTGTTGATGTAGAATGTTTCATAGAGTCAAACCAGGCATATTTTTCAGATTAACTCATTTTGTTTAAGCTCTGGTGACTCACAATTGAACATCTCAATTTTTCTTTATAATTATGTATTGCTTTCGTGACTTCGATATTTAATTTCGACTTCACTTTTGTCCATAAGAGATTCATCAGTGAAAGTATTCTTCTACAGAAGCTATGGTTCCTGGAAAACAAAAGAATTATTCTATCAAATTATTAAAAACTTGCAACTCAAGATCTTATTTGTGCATTTCATTAAATATTTTCACTCATTGTCAGCTATGTTGATTTTATCTTCATTCTATTTCTTCCACTGTTGTTGTCTTTATTAGCACCTATGGCTCGAATTGTCGAATTTCATTTGTCTCCGTTCGTGTAACATGTTCCTGAAATTCGTTAGAACTAATGGAATCGAAGCTATATTTAATGTAATTTGTAAGGTTTGCCTAACGCACCTTCCTCGGTAGTGTCCATTCAAATTAATGACCCTTATCAACGCAGAATAAACATTTTCTAATAAATCACGAGTTCAAAATAGAATACAAACTAAACAGCTAAATCTTTTTATTTTCAAAACATAAACATTTTACTAAAACAGCAGCACGGTCGGGACACAAGGAAAAAAGTACTATCCCATTTAAAACCGTACGTGTGGTCAGCCTAATGTAGGATGACCATACGTACAAGTTCCTAGAGTTAATCTTACGTACACAGTTATTGTTAAGCTAGTCAAATCAGCAATTAATTTTCCATGTATTTAATATATTAAGAGTTTATCATCAATCTTAAAGTAGACTAAAGATTGCTCATATTTATGAAAACTGCTTTCTTTTATCATACTCGAGTTTATAGTATTTATCAATAGTCTATCGTTCGATATAAGCATGTATTGATGTTTTTCGAATAGAAAATTGCTAGAAGTAATTTTATTTCATAAAATTTAGCATAAATTAATCATTATAAATATGTTTTGTCGTGTATAAAACACAGGCTCTTCGTGACTTCACCGTATAACATGGACTTGGGATGGAATTTCGGGACTTTATCACATCTCAGCTTACACCGGTATTTATGGCTGGGGGATGGAAAGAGGGGATAAAGGAAATGCCACTTGTAAATTATAATCAATTCAAAGTGGTGTTTGAAAGTTGCGACTTCCCAAAAATTTTAAGAAAATGGAAATTCCTTGTTCGTACGTTAAAGTGTGTTACTTTTTATCGATTACTTCTCGTTACTTTTGCTCATAACCTAGTTTTCTACAACATAAATTGTTCGAATGTGGTGAAAAACTGTGGCGAATAGAATAATAACTTCTGATTTAAAATAACTTACATTGTTAGTCTAAGCGCGCTTCAATCGAAAACATGTTACTAAAACAATATTCTGTTAGTAAGTTCCGAATAAAATATGCTGGAATGTGCTTTGTTTCTATAACTATTTATAAATTTCAATACACATTACTAGATACATCCTATAAATTGATTATATATGACTTTTTCAGTGCAAAAAGTATAGGAAAAATTGTTAATTTTAAATTTTAACATGATATCTTATATATAGCGATTATATTAAATGTGTAAATTTGTAATAATGGAATATTTTAGGTAATTCCGAAATTATTTTCTATTGTTTTAAATAGTGTCTGAAAATTGATATTTTTTTATTATTAGAAGAAACAATCAATTGATTTCTTTCAGTTATCGATAGTTGCATCGATATTGAAAAAATGCAAACTGACTTGCTGTATTTGTATTTACGCGTATTTAAACAATAACTATATTGAGCATAATATAAGGATCGAATTGATGAAAGAAGACAACAGCGATCTACCAATGAGGGATATCTCCCGAGTGAACTTTCTATGAGAAATTGGCCCCTATTCAGTGTTATACAGCGAAGAAAAACTCAGAACTCAGCTCTAAATGTTTACCGAGAGCGAACCCATAACTAACCTACAAGTATTCGGTGGTTTTATCCACTCGGCCACTGTTGGGTCTATAAATAACACAAATAAAGTTTCCAAGAAAAAATATTTTTATATTTAATTCCGCTTATTGAGAATCTTTTCAAGTTCAAGTTTTTACAAGGAAGTAAACATAACGTGATTAAATGCTAATGTTCCTCCATGAACAATTTTATAAACGAATTTACACGTATCAGCTGAAAGTTTGAAGATACTGCCGAGTTAAATTTACAGCAACACACACGACGAAGAGAATAGACTTTATTTAGTATCGCATATTATTTTTGTACAAAGAGGTGGATAGGCATTTCGGTCTATTTGCCCCTCTCCGGTTCTTTTTTGTACAATTATAAATTCTGCGATATTAAATTTACAGATTTATAAAGCATCCACACGGATTCGAATAAATTGTGGGTAGTTGCAATCTTTGTTTTAAAAATTGTAAGTTGATTGAATATCGATGGTGACTATCGAGAGCAAACATCGTGTTTCGATAATCTATAACATTTCTGAAAAATCCTTTTATCAATAATCTTATTTTCAAATAATTATTTAATCATATTTTAAATTCCTAGCACATCAGTAAGTTTCCAATTTTCTTTTCTTTCTGATCGGTTTCTTCTTCGTTTCTTCTCTATGACCAAGATGGCCGAGTCAATTTAGTCAGCCTACCTCTTTGAGGGATCCGGGATCGAAAAATCCAGGATGTTGATCTGTTCCAGATATGTTTAGCCCCGTCCTTTAGCATTCAGCTCCCTTATTGTATGTCTGGCCAAACCAAGATGGATATGGAAAAAATGCTTCTTAGGTCCGTGGTGCGGAGAGTTAATAGAAAATGTAGTTTTCAAACATTTTTGAATTGTTAACTGCAGAGTTCTTGAATTCCTAAATTTGCTATTATCTTTAGGCTTGAGTGCCATCGAGAGTCTCCCCAGTTTATAGTGGATTCAAATCTCTTCTTCATTTTCATCATAACCCTTTAGAATGTTTACAAATGTAGGAAATTTTTATATTTAAATATAAACTGTATTTATTTCCTAGCTTTTAAAATACAATGCTTTGAGTTAAAATGATATTTTCTTTTACCATATTTTTTATTTAAGAATTATTACTCCGTAAAAGCTCTTTAATTTTAGTTCTTTTTTAATATTTACCCATGCAGCTGGTATGGAGCAGAATAAAATTCGTTTTGTTCCTTTTTAATACTATCCCTCCCTCACTCGGCTATGCCCGTTTTGAGCATAGCCGAATTCACAGTGGGATCCATTAAAACAGATTCTCTTAGTGCCTGCAGGGCGAAGTTTTAAAAAATACTATTTTATTTAAAAATATGTATTGTGTGTTTTCATTTTAACAAAAGCTTTGATATGTAAATAAAAATATTTAAATGATCCAATAATGGTAATTATTCAACATCTAAGTGGAGGGCAGTTTTCTATACTAATGAATCCTTTTCTAACAGTTTCTTATCTTTCTGTTTCGCGAAAATAAATATGAAATTCTGACATTCCGATCCGGATTCCTAGGATGAGACACTCTGGGGACCATAACGATGTTAAAGCATCAAAAGTTGATAGTTAACTTCGTTATGGTATGTAATGGTAGTAAATATTGACAGAATATGATTTCTATTCACAGTCCTGTGGATTGAGTCAAATGCGAAACTATTATTTTCATGGTCAAAGATGTCGGTCTACTTCTCTGAGAACACGGATTGTGGTTCTCCTAGCTCGTTTTGGGTAATTTGGAACTCAATCTCGGAAATATTCATAAAAGCTTCGGTCGGATAAGTCGGTCCTTTTTCCTTGTTATCTGGCAGCCGAATAGCCGAGGCGGTAAACGCTTCAGCCTGCCTCTCTGTTGCCAGGGCTCGAGTCCACATCAGAAATCTTAAGAATTTCTAGTGGACAGTGTAAGTCTGACCGAACCAATGATAGACCTGGGATAAAAACATCCTTGGTGCCCACAGCGAGGAAAAAACTACTAAAAAAATTCCTTTTCACTTTTTAAATATATTTTAATCGATCTCCTGGAATTTACAATTACTTTAATAAAGTGACGTTATTTTACTTTAACAAATTATTACGTAAAAACAAATGATGATTGTAATTGAATTAGCTGCCACACGATGTCACCACGTCACAGTGTAGAGAATATTGTGGGGGAGGCTCAAGCCCTACCAGGTCATAACCAACCAACCATGATAATGTGGGGAAAATGACATACTGTATGTCATATCTTGTAATCTGAACAATAAGCATCAACGAAAACAAAACTGTCATTTTTATATTTTAATGTGTTTTAATTTCTTGATCCTATTCAAAACGAAATAAGTGTTTTCGCATGAATTTGTTACAAAATTTCATATTTCCTTCATACCATACGATAAAATACGTATGTAATTCATACAATGTTACGAATGAGAAATCATTTGCAGGTTGCCATTTTTCAGATTTTCTATAAAATATATTAAAAGAGGCGTATGAAAGAATTGTTGTTTGAGATTGTGAGATTTTCCTTTCAAATCCATTTTCCATTTTTCTCTTTTTAACCAAAGGTCTGTCTCTGCGATATTATTAGTTACTCCTACTAACACTCAGCCTGTAGTAGTAGTAGTGTCAGAGCTAGAAAATTTTTTTGAAATAATACACTTTTATATTTTTGAGAGCTATACAATGACCAACATCAAAAATCCCAAGGTTGTGTAGAGATTTTTTGGAAATTGTCCATTCTCCAACACTAATATTTTCAAACAAACAAATAGCCAGATTCTATTTACTAACTTTAGTTAAATTAAATAAATAAATCTTTACTTAACAAGAGATGGCCACATGCCTTCTGCCAAATTGCTTAATTATTTAGCTTTAGAGCCCGATACAGAGTCTGCCCGTTGGTTTGGTATTTGTAATAACTATAAGGTTAGTTTTATTTATTATATATAATAGCATTTTCTTTCAGTTCAACATTGTCAGACGTGAGAGAATTTCAATTCAAAGATATTTCTTAACTTTTCTTCTCAATTGAGTGCAACAAATTTTCTCCTGTAAGTAATTACAGCAAGTATATAATGTTTAATTGTTTTCAACATGCAAGACTTTTTTGCAAGGTTCAAAGAAAATTTAACTCTAGTATCCTGTATATTTATCAATAAGTCAATGCATAACATTATAATTTTACTCCACCTTTTAATATAACAAAGTTGTCAATATGAATAAAGGAACCAAACAGATACTAGTAAAATAAAAAATGTAATTTTAAATTTATATTTTACTTCAATATTCTTGTCTTTGTTTTGTTAATAAATCATCTTTGTTTAATCAAGTCAAAAAAACTTGAAACCATCTGTCAAACTTTTCTTAAATTGTGGCTGCATTTAAATAAACATTTGGTGCAATTTTTAGTAAATACAATTTAATTAATATTAAGAGATTCATGCACAGTTTATCCCAGGTTTCCTCTTATCATTCTTCTCAATAATTCATTAATACACTGAACAAAATATGGATGGCCATAACAAATTTAAGGCATAATCTAAACTTCTATTGTTGTTTTAAATAAATTACACCAGACTGTTTCCAATTTTATGCTTTTAACTATCCATGTTCATATCTATTTGTAATTTTAGAAAGAAAAGCAAAATACTATTTATTTTCACAATAAATATTAAGTAATATTCTAGCAGAGACAAACCTTTGCTGGAAAAGTAAGGTTCAAAATTGTGAACCCAAGTTCAAAATAACAATTCTTTTGTTGGTCTCTAATACATTTTATGGAAAATCTGAAAAATAATCAATGATTTTCCATTTATAACAATAAAATTTGAATGTAATCCATACAATATTAACTAATATGAATTTCATTATCGAAGCAATGCACTTGAGGTTTCAGACAGGTTAGAGTAATTTGATAAACAATAAACGATGTCAACTCAAAATAGTCATGTAGAGTCAGCATCCAAAAAATAATAATGTCTATTATAAATTATATAGAACTTATAGCAAACATTTATTATATAACTAACATATTTGTTATAAAATCTGTTACAACGTCTATATTGGGGTTTGAATTTGTTAGCAAATTTAATGTGAAGAAAATTGATAATTCTCATAAACTTGGAAAGTCAAAAGATCAATTTTCAACTGTTCAAGAACTTTTGAAATAATTGAATAATTTGATTCATATCTAATAGTAATTGTACAATGTAACAAATGTAAATTTTATTATTGTTATTATTGACACTTTTTAATGCAGTTATATTTTATAATTTATTAAAAATTTTGTTAATCTTTTATTGGAGTTTAAAAAATGTTCACAAGCCAGTATACTTTCTAATTTTTTTTTCCAAACTCAAAAGGATTCAAACTAAATACATTTTTAGAATGTTCATTTCAGAACTTTTTAAAATCTTCATAGACACTAAAAGGGTTTTTTTTTTTATCAAGTCTGTTGTGGGATTTGGCCAGGAAGTGAGGGACAGGACTTAACATATCCAGGAAAAGACACCACTCCTGAAAAGTCCTGGAGTATTTTCAATTGAAATGGATTCAATCCCATGTCTCCAGAACAATAGGCAATAAATAGTCTTAAGCATCTCCCCAGCAATTTCAGAACTGTTGAAGTTGGACATACAAATTTGAAAACATCTGATTATATGCTGTTTTTAATTCTTTACAATTAGAAAGAATTGTAAAGAATTAAAAACAGCATATTTAATGATATTTAATATTTTAAATGAATGATTTCAGAGACCAATCCAAACCAAACATCTGAAATTAATATTTTTCATTTTTTAACTTTTAATTATTGGTTGCTTTATAAATTTCAAGAGTTGTATAAATATTTCATTCAACAAAAATATTATATTACATTATATATCATTCATATGAAACAGTGTTTTTGAAGAACAGTTTATTTCTTAACAACTTGAATTACATCTTCATGATGAACTATATGTTGTAAACCAACTCTTTGTGGACTGTATTTGGTACTTGTTCCCTAAAAAATAAATAAATCTGTCATTTATTATAATAAATATGGTATATATGTATTCACATATAAACAGCATCCTCTAATAAATCATACAGCTGCAAGATGAAGAAATTTATAGATGGCACCCTCTAATAGTAAACATGCTGTCTATTAGAGGAAAATAAAGCTTATTGTAAACTAAAAAATTGCATTTTATATTTGTTATTTTCACTCAGATATGAACAAATTATGTTGAAATAGTGTGTGAATGTGTTTATTATTATACACAATTCAACAAAGCAAAAAAAATACCAGTTTTATTCCGTTAATAGTTGCCCTCTAACAGTAAGTGCCTTTCTTGAGTTTTGCAACTGTACTATTTATTAGAATAAATATGGTATTTGTCAACAAAAAATGCAAACGAATTAATAATATAATCTGATGTATTTTAAAATTCATAAAATCATCAATATTAATTGCTTGATCTAAATATTAAGTACAAATAGCAGCATGAAAACTATATTACGTGAATTATAAGAAATTAGTTAATGATATTAGTATGATTATACAAAAACTAAGATTTAATACATGATTGCAAGCCATCAAGCTTCTTGACATCAGATCAACAAGTGTATTAAAGCTTGTATTAAGATATTATCCACAGTTTATCAGATTACACATTAAGCACAAATATCTACAAATACATATTTGTATTTATTAAATTTTAACAAAAGTATTTTGGAGAGAATGCAATGCAATGCAATGCAGCCACCATAATCTGTGACAAAATAATCAATAAATACAAAACAGTACTGATGAAATTTGTATTTTGTCAGCTTTAAACAGATATAGATGGCTGTGCAGTTTTAAATCATATTCAATATATATTATATGATATGTGCAATTATTTTTAAGAATCCACAAAAATGTTTCAATTTTAATTAGAAATAAATTTTATATATGAATATTAAACAATCTTACCCATACTAATGCATATTTGAAGATGCTAATCAATCCTCTATGAATGACATGACACTAGAAGGAAGGAAAAAATACAAGATAAAATTCAATTTATTCTAATATTTGTTATTTAAAATAATATTTTCAGTAGCTTCTAAAACTAAGTATATATTTTATACTTATTACATTCTATATTTTATTTTTTGAAATCACAATGAAGTGTTAATTGAAGACACTGGACTCTAACATCCTTTTATTTAATTATTTTTGTTAGTTGATTAATAATTCAGCATAAATACTGATCCAATACATCAGTGCATCAGTTATTTTACAAATTGATGCTCCAATATTTTTTTAACACACATTCTTCATGATGTTTTACAGTGGCAGGCATTTGAACATTGCAAGGGACAAACTAGACTGTAAAACTAACTTATGGTAAATGAGCTTCCTCTCTTCACCAATGGCAATGTGACTTACAACTCTTGTTACTTTTGGTGAGCTCCAACTTTGTAGGGATTTGTGGAAAAAGCCAGAAATGATAGAGGATTACACAAGAATACCCTGCCTCTCAAGAGCTGTTTTGGAAGGGAAAATGCTCCACTGGAGAAAGTCATAAAAAGATAACCCAATTAAAGCAGACAGGAAAATACTTTTCTGCACTCCTGTATGTTTCATCTGAGTTGTTATTTAGTACCAGAGACAATCATACATACTTGACAGAGAAAAGCTAGAAATGTTTGGGTTTTTAAATAAGAACATGTAAATGATGTAAATGTTTAATCACCTAATTAGGTCTTTTATAATCCAAAATTAAATAAATAGGAAAAACTGCTCTTTGCAGTCTATTCTATAAATCAATGAGCTTTCATTGTTTACCAACATCTGTAGTGTATGGATAAATGAATACTGGCAAATTCAGTATTGTATCATGTATAATAAAAATTATTAATTCACTTTTTACAGTATAGAATGTTTTTCTATTTCTGAAAATCGATTTTGTTGATTCATAATGTTTTACAATCTGAATAGTCAAACATCTTTTCTATTTATATAGCAATACTAAGAAAAATTATATCTATAGTTTAAATTGGTAATCAATATTATCATACAAAAAGTTAAAAATTATAAATCAATAATATCAAATTATTAGTTTTAAACTGGTTAAATTTAGGAATTTTCATATAATTATAACAGTAAAAATATTCATCACAAGAAATTTGAAATAAACATTATTTTTTCAAAATGAAATTCATCAATGCTGAAAAATTTCAACAATTGTTCAAAATTTCAATTGTTTTAAATTTTGTCTTTTGGTGTTAATACCAAAAGACAAAATTTATATTTATATAACATTTATATAATTTATAAATTATATAAATGTTACGTAGTAAAACAAAAAAATTAAATTCTAAAACTATTGAAACCAATTTTAGAAGATATTAAGTCCATGCTGAAATGTTATCAATGTCAAAAGCTTCTCTTCTTCTATCTTTTCAAACTAAGACCTTTCTCAAAATAGCCTTACCTAGATTTTTTAAACAGAAATATTATCATCATACAGTGCTTAAATTGCCATTCTTTACATCTTTTTGTTCTACAAAAATACATTAGTTGGTACTTAATATAATCATGGATTCTTTATAACATATTCCTTTATATAACATATCCAATAATTATTAACCAAAATTTCATTTAACTGAAACATTTGACAAACTTCAAAATGACTAAACATTTTTTCATCTTTTGGAATTTCATTCTTTAAGGCTTTCAAGATAAATATTAGTTCATTTACTATGCATTCATGATGAATCAGTCAAATCAAACAGCATAATCTTTTATTTTTGCTTCTGTTTGCTGACCAAGAAATGCTGGCTAATATTCAAGAAGGAAAACTTGTCTCATTTTTTTCAACTTCTAACAAAGCCTTGAGTTCCTCCTATACCTTCTGAGCATTAAACTCAAGAGTTAGAGTAAGAGTTAGGAGAAACCCAAGACACTAACAGTATTAGCAACAATTTGATTTCAAGTATTAGCACAACTCTTTGATTTTAGATCATTTCCTCTTGGAACAATAGGAGATGAGAATAAGAGTCTGGAAATCTACATGATTGGGAGTTTACATGTCACTCAGATGCAAAAACACAAACATGCTGATAAACCTATTCACTTTTATTTGTTAATGGATTATGATGTTGTTTACATGTCCCATCAGCCTTCCAGTCTCTAAGCAAATCTTTGTTTTACAAATTTAGACTAAATAATCAAAGGATGATTACTATATCCAATTCTAACATTTACAATCACTATTTTTTAACTTGTAAATTTTTATAACAATGTTATACATACTATATAATGGCAAATTTTTTTAACAAAAGACTGTAAGGAACTGAGTCCGAGCGTTATTTTTATTTTATTATTATTTTTCGTTTTTATTATATTTTGTTTGAGGCTTATGTTTATTTAGGACAAAGGTTCCCCACCAATCTCTTATTAGTAATGAAAAATGAAGATAAAACAACTCACGAAAAAAATAAGCGCCATAGGAAAAATCTTGCACACTTGTGCTGCCCAGTGGAAGTAAACGGTCCGCAGAGAAAAAAATGGAGAGGGGAGTCCCCACACTCACTAGTAAAGAAATACTTACTAAACCGTCTTAACATCCCAGAAAATTATGATAAATACTTTGTAAACGGTTTATAAGCTTTGTCAGAAACTTAAAGCTGCCAGAAAAAAAATTAATGTTAGCAACTAAGTATGTAAATAAGGGGAGTAACCCAGCTGAAGTGTGACGTCACCTCACAGTATAAAACCCGTACGTTAACTGAAGAAGGGGAAGGTGAATTCCAAATCGAGGCGACTTTGAGAGCAAGGTGAATTCGAAAGCAAAGTATTTTCTGATAGAAGTCCAGATTGATAATTGGACGATCCGAAGTGTTAAAGAGGAGTTCGATTTGACGATATCAAAAGGATTGAGGAAATAGGTTCTTCGTATAGTGAGGTGACGGATAGACGTGTAATTAGTAAGAGATTTTGTTCATAGTTTCTAAGTATTTGATTTGTCGAATTTTCAAAGGGGAATTAATATTAAGTTAAGCTAAGTAGCTGAGTTTATTGTCGGGTTGACTTGTTGAATTTCGTTAATAAATTTTGTTTGGATTATAGACATTTGTACGTAGTAAATTCTAGTTACTAATTAAATATATTTGAACTTTTGCTTTGACTTGATATTTATCGTTATTATTACTAAATTTTTCAGTGCACGCTTAAAAGCCCAGGCCTGGCAAACTAATCTCGAATCCGCGTAAAGTACCTGTTAGGTTAACGGAAGTTTTACCGACCACAATTAGTGTCGGTTTCCTAAGATACTAAAAATAGTACTTTACAAGACTTTTTCTGACTTTACATTACTTTTAGTCTGTGGGTTTGCCAACAAGTGAGGGCATTCATTTGTCCCTAAAATCAAGGTGAAAGAGCGATGATGGTGAGTATGTAGGAGAGTGGACATAGAAATGAGTCTCCTTCCAAAGTTTAACCCGTTTATTGGAACATTTAAAAGGAGCTTACAAAAATTCCACTAAATCAATTCTAACTGTCCTTAAGGACAGATGCTTAAGATTGCCCATTCTTTGATGTGTCCTTGGTGAGGTAGCCACCCTAGGGCAGAGTAGATCTGGAGGGTTGAGTTGAGTCAAAGAACTGGAAACAATCCTTGGTTTGGGTCAGTAGAGAAGATGAGGCACACACACACACAGGCACAAATAAAGTTCAGAACATACAGTGATCTTGAGCAGTTACTTAAGTAAGGAAGACAGAAAAAAGTATACATGGACAATCAGTGGGGAAGAAGCTGGGTGTCCTTGATTCTGCTGTTTATATAGGGTTTTAGCAGATTAAAAGAAATCTGATTGGGTTAAGTCTTCATCCCTTGCTTCCTAATAGGTCACAGTGAAACTAGAAGAAGGAACCTTTCCACTTTTTGGGTCTAACTGAAAAAAAACCTTTGTCCTGCCCTAAACTTTGATTAGGGTGCAAGAAAGGTAGATCATCCATGTATAATTGATATCTTATTTCAACTCAGTCTGAGAATTGTTTATTGAACTTTATCCCCTTTTCTTGTATATTAAGAAATTATGTTTTGATACTATAACAATCAAGAATCCTAATGGTGACATTGTGATCCTCTCCTCACCATAAATCTAAAATTTATTTATTTAAAGTTTATTCTATTTTACCGATTCGTCGTATTTATGACTGCCCATGACAAGATTCATTCTCCTGAGCAAACACCTGTAACTTCTCGTTGTCTGCACCCGTCCTGTGCTTGAGATTTAAATCACTTTATTTTAATTCTACTAGACATGTTTACAATATACATTTGTTTTTTTACTAGCAACATTTTCTCCTGAGTGTTATGTTGTTTATTCTATGCTTAATTTCGTTATTAATCTGTTACTTTCATTCTTTTAATTTTTACTTGTTTTCTGGGTTCAGATCTGATCTCGAACCTCACAAGTCTCAGGCCCTCAAAAGCACAAACCAATTCTACATGTGAGTTAAAAGTATCATTTAGAAAACTTAAAGAATATTTGCTGGATACAAGTATCACTCTGTATTGCAGGACAGAAAAGACTATCGAAAATGTAAAGGTAAAACTTAAAATGAACATTAAACTTCTGACTTAACTAACTTTGGCGAACGACCTGACTCTGGAGTCGGGTCAAGCCCTTCCCTGGATAATGGACCTGTAAATTTTATCTAATGTGTATTTTTCTGTCCGTTGAATTTTTCCTTTCAGCTGCGTCTACAGAGAAGACGCAGCTGTCTGAGTTGCTGCCCACGCCACAGGAGTGTCAGCAGATCCCGCTTTGAATTCTCCATAAGATGACTGTCCAAAAGTTACCCTGGCAGACAACCCCCCTCTCATTCTCACGATGTACAATCAGGAATCTGTCAATTAGGTCTGGAATGCAACAACTAAATTGCCTCAAACCCTGTTCCTTGGCCACACTGGTCCTGTTCATGAAATGAGTCACTGATTTATTGATTTATTTAAACTGGCTGTTGAGTTGGAACAGCCAGTTTCCCATCAGAGGTGATGTCCCAGCCTCACACATGATAAAAGTATTCACATTGTGAGACTTGTAAACCAAAGAAACTAGTGAAATAAAAGGTTTCTTTTGTTCCATTAACGAATAAAGATTTGTTAAAAAAGGTTTAAAATTATAATTTATTTAAAATTTATACTTAAACAATATTAAATTATTATACAGTAGAGCATCGTTTATCCGAATCAATTGGGGACTGGGGTTGTTCGGATAACTGATTATGTACGAAAAAATATATTAACCTATCCGACGTTGAAATTTTTCTCCGTTGTGTGTCACTTTGTGTTGAATTTTTCTCTGTTACATGTTGCTTTGTGTTGAATTTTTGTCGATTTTAAGCCTAATAAAAATTTTTATAATAATAATCGAGGCTATTGTATCGTTAAAAATTATTTCTTTACTTTGTACAAACAAAATAAATTATATTGAAAAATATAAAAACAAAAAAAATTATACTTTAGAAGTTAATCTAGTATCAAAAACGTTTGATTCAGCAAGACACAGTCCGACTGGAAAGCTTTCAGTTAACCAATGTTTCGGTTGACCGGTTTTTGGATAAACGATGCTCCACTATATATGCAAGCACTGTACAATATGTATCTAATTTGCTCACTGACCCCTTTAGTAGAATAGCAGTAATAAAGAAACTGGTTACACAATTTTAATTCAAAGAAATACAATGCTTAAATATGATTTATAAAATTTCATATACTGTATATGAGATTTTATAAGTTTCAAAAACTTATGCATCATAATGTCACATCAAAACAATCTTTAACCTAATTTATACATTTATCATTTATTTAAACATTTTTCACCAAAAACATTTCATCTCTTTAAAATCAAAAAAATATATAATAAATGTTAACCTCAAATATTGATATAACCAACTAATATATATATACAAAGTTAGTAGAAATTCTTTGAAAAAAATGTTTTACTCACCACATGCTCTACAGATGCATTTCTTCTTAAAATTATTCCACCTTCAAAATCTGGAGGTTCTATATATAATAAAAAATGGTTTAATCATTTGCCATCATTAAAATAGTAAAGAACTATTTTACTATATTTTATTTTATGTTCAAATTGTTAAGCCATAGTACTGTTTCTGGATCATGTCCTCCTGATACAGAGAATGTGCTGAATATTTCTTACAAAATAAAAAAATAGAATTTTCTTGCTGTTATAGTTCACACAGCAAAAGAGTAGACATGAGTCAGCCTGAGCTTGAAAAGTCTAAATAAGATGAAAGGGATGGGGGAGACATGTAAAAGTTGACACATGGATCACAGTAACGAAATTTACATAAAAAAGTAACTATAAAATTATGATAAAGTTAGTACAAAAACATATTGAAAATGCAAAGAAACAAAACAGAAGAAAAAATCACAGCCACGTGTCAACTTTCACATGTCTCTTTCCATCCCTTTCATAGACTCTTCCAGCTAAGGCTGACTCATGTCTACTCTTTAGCTGCATGGACTGTACAGTAGTATCCTTCAAACATTAGATCTTTGCATCATAGTGAATTTTAAAATTTACTACAAATGACTGCTTGTAATATTTTGCTATTTTATTATTTGAGAGATAGAAAGAAAGCAGAAAAGAAACTAAAATCTATGTTTTACAGGTTAATTCAAGTGATTAAATATCATCACTTGAAGATGTTGGAGGTGGAGAAAAAGAAGAGGGTGGTGGTGGTGATGATTATGATTATGATGATGATCCATTACAAGTCCAGATTTTTAAAAATGCACTCTATATCTTAACCACTATCAGATACAGTATTATGCAATAACATTGATGAAGAAAAATTCAAATGTATGAGCAATTTAGAGATATTAATAGATGAAATACATACAAGAAATGTTGTCAAGCTAAAGTTATTGATTTTATTGCAATTGTTACACTTTACTGACGTTCTATCATACTTTTCTTTGTATTTTGTGGGTGTAATAATCAGCCATTTTGGCTTTACATTATTTATTTTACTAAATTTACATATAAAGCTTTTTTGTCATTCTACTCCAATAGTTTTTATAAGATATAGTTTAATAAATACTTATAAATACAGTAAATAAAACTGCTTCATTTTCATTTATTCCTTTTACAAAATTATGATTATACTTAATATTATATTTAGAAATGCTTAAAATCAACATTTAGCCAATTTATATGTGAACACAAAATGATATAACTGCCTCTTAAATGTGGATTCACTGTCTCTCTTGCTCATTTGCAGAAAGACAGTTTCCAGCTATTCATTTTTGAAGGGACTATCTGAAATAATGCCTAACAGGTTTTATGGTATATTATCTAGGAAAAATCAGTTCCTTCTAATTTTGATTGTAATTTGTTGTTATACTGAATTTTGTTAGTTTATTGCTAGTGATGAATGTAAATTCAAAAATAATACAAATAACTTATATATAATACTTTAAAAATGAACAGATTTAATAAAAAAAATAAAAAATTAAGTATTTCAGAAACTATTTTATAAGTTTGAGAATTTTTCTTGCATAATCAGTATTATTGCTCAAGAATGTGAAATATGTTATAAGATTCAAATATAGCAAACTTTGAGACTGAAATAATTAATAATTCATATCCGTCAATTTCATATCCATTCATAGTAATTCCAATTAGTTAATGAAATCAATTTTTATTATATATTTTTTTGCTTATTATTATATTGAGTAAAATTTTTATTAAAAATTATAAAAAACAATAGTCCAAATAACTTATTAATAACATTGGTATTAATGCATAGAATATAAATGATCAATTTATTTTTTCACTTATCACTAATGAAATACTTAATGAACAAACCTCCTCTTTTCTTTGTGTACACTCTTATCAAGGCTAAATAATCCCAGAGCATTTCCAACAAATAATCCAGATTTAATTTCATATTACAACTGTAATATAATCAGGCCTATTAAAATTTTTGATTACATCAAAAATGCTATATATACTAATTAATTTTAACATAATAAAATATTAACTAGACATTAATGTAATTTTAACATAAATATCAATATTAGAGAGATCAACTTTAAATATTAGTATTATAAAATATATTATATTATTATTAAAAACAAAATTTATACAATTCTGAACACTAAATTCCAAAAGGTATTCCAACATTACAAGGTATACTATTTCACATGAAAATAATGTTCCAAATTGAACTAAACTGAGATTGATAGAGACTTGACAGCAACTAAAGCAGAAAATTTATGAGGCTGACTGGAAAACTGATTCCATTTAAGAACTGGAAAACTACATCAAATCAAAATTTCACTAGTTTATCCTAGAACACTTCCAGAAACTTTTACATTCTTTGAAGATGAAAGTGAAGCAAATTATGAATGTGGTTCTGTTCTAAAGTAATCAAACTTTTTATTTATCTTCTAAATACAGCAAAGCAGCAAAGATGCTAGAAAATCAGTCTCTCCATGACTAACATCCATAATATACATAAAAAATATAAATAATAAAAATAAAAGTGACTTTTTTATTAAATTCTGACAGTAAAAAATGATGTCAGATTTATTTGAAATAAATAATTAAAATTATTTGTCTAAATTAATTGTTAACATACTCATTTACATTTGTTGTCAAACATTTTACTAGTAGTGGTTGATATTAAAGCAATGAAGGCAAATATTGTATTTTTACTTGCTGAAATGTATCCTTATAGACATTATCTTTTATTAATTATTAAAAAAAACAATAGTTTTATAATAAACAATACTCATTTACTTTAGAGAAACTTCTCAAATACTATTTATTGTTGGATAGCAATGACTTAGTTGTTTACTTTACTTCTTTTCAGACTCCACTCTGAGCCCAATATAAATTGCTTTTGCCTAATAAAACAAGAACAGAGAACACTATCTCCTCTTGTTGTATCTTTATTCTTGGTGGTAATCTGCATGCTATGTCTTTTTGTGTAGCTCTTAATACTTTCATGTTATTGACTAGGTGCATGGTCTTCTAGTTTTACCACATTTATATATAGTTAACAACTAATAATTTTAAAAATAATTATAAAAGTTAATATTAAACAAAAATTGTTATTATAAAAAGTTATTAATCAAATGTGAAACATATGATGATAATTTTTATAATACACTCACTGGCCAATGAATTAGAAACAGCTATTTAATATTTTATTGGACCACCTTTAGCTCAACTTACATCACTTACTTGATTTGGCATGGATTCTACAAGGTGCTGGCTGAAGTGCTTCTAAGTTCAATGAACACCAGGCATTCACTAGACTTTCCTTTAATTTGTGTAGATTTGACAGAAGCAGACTTTGATGGCAGATATGTCATTCTAACATGTCCCATATGTTCTCAATGGGGTTAAGATCTGGGCTCTGGTGGCTAGGGTGGGTGGCAAAAATCTTCATGCTCGCTGAACCACTGTTGAACAGTTCTTGCACAATGGACAGTAGCATTGCCACCAAAGAAAGAGCAGTCACATGCAGGAAAAAAAATGCAACATTTCAGAATGAACTTGATCGATAACAATGTTCAACTACACGTTGGAAGTCACCTGACCTTCCAGGAATATCAGCAGAACGGTTACATCCCAACAGAACATGCCCCATACCTTAACACTCCACCAGAATCTTGAGTCGTGTTAACGAGGCAAGCAAGGTCCATTGCTTCATGGGACTCCCTCCAAACCCTCTGTCTCCCATTGGTACAGAATAAGGTGTACTATGGTTCGTCTGACCATATTACTTTTTCCAGTCCTCAGATATCCAATCATGACGCTCTTAGCACCATTCTAGACGAACTTTCTGGTTCTTCACAAAAATCAGTGATTTTTGTATAGGCCTGCAACTGTTCATACTGATCTTTTTCAGTTCCCTGTGCATAGTTTGGATAGATATTGGTCAGGGATGGGATTCATTAAATTCTTTCATCAATTGCTACACGGAGGAAGTCCTTTTTTCCACTAGCCTTTTCAGATGATGTCGGTTGCATTCCTGATTAACTGTTTTGGAGCCACAGTTACTTCTTTTAGAAATCAACTGTGGGTTATTTTTTCACTGATTAAACACTCAGGATATCTCACCTTTGGAAAAAACCATTCAGCTCTACCGTTCTTGATATTCTGGCTCCAGTGAGACAGGCACCCACATCAGTCCTTTTTGAAACTTTGTCAAGTCCTTTGCTTTTCCCATTTTCATAAATCTAATGACCATACTAACCAACAGCATTCTTAAACAGGAGCTTGTGAACACATGGTACTCACATGACTCAAGTGTTTTGCATATAAGTTGCAAAATTACACTTACTTAATGTGCATGGGGATTTCTAATTCGTTGGCCAGTGAATGTAGTATGATATTCAATTAGCACATATATCTACCTAACAACAACACTGTGAGGTTGACGAGCCAATCGATCTACTTCTTCAATTGATACTTGATCAATTTTATTATATACATATAAGCAAGACAAGTATATTCTATTTCTTGAAATCACATCTATAAGTTCATCAGTTGTGCAATCTTCTCGAAATAGTACTTCTGCATTAAAAATCTCTAAATCATAATTAAGTAAAATATAAAAAATAATAGAATGACTTTAAGCATATATTAAAAAAGATAACAACTAAATTCTGTAATCTTGAATTCAAAATATAATTCAATACATTATGTAAGAACAGTTATATCTATACACTATAATATTAATCTTTTTATCAGAGTAACTATAATATCAGAGTAATTAATAGGTTAATTAATTTTTAGAAGGAAAAAAATCTTACTTTCTACCAAATAGTTTGTCATAATTTTGACAATTTTCTTCTGTTTGATTAAGAATTTTTTTACTTGAATTCTCTAATTTTAAAATATCTCAACATTATTAGAGAATTTTAAATCATTATATTTGTATGTAATGTTTTAAAATGTTAATTACAGAAACAGCTCTCTTAAAAATGAAATTTTATTTTGAGAGAGTAAAAATATTTTCGATATTAAATTTCATTGTTTAAATCCTTAAAATAGAGAATACCATAACGTTAGAGCTTAAATTTAAATGGATATCTATATCTATACTAATATATAAAGAGGTAACTAAGTTTGGTTGTAACAGGTAATCTCCGAATCTACTCATCCGATTTCAAAAATTCTTTCACCAATATTTAGAATGGACCTTCAGGGTGGACATAGGCTATATATTATTCCATTAAACATTCATATAAATTAAAAGATATCATCTAGGATTAAGGCTTTTATGTCCAACAGATGGCGCTAACTCCGACGACCTAAGTTTGCTTTTCTGTGAGGCATTATGCCTTTCTGTGAGAATGGACTAAAGCAGATCATTTTCTATCTATCTATATAAATAAAATATAACGTTCGTTTGTTCCTACCAATTCCTTTGAAATTTTGACGCAACATTGCATTCAAATACGCACGTGTTTTTATATAATATACATGTCGAAATTCTCCCCACTGGGGGAGATGGACAGGATTAAGGCTTACCGTGAAGAACTCGGCTTCTATTATACTATTTTAGACGTGGTTTTTTCATTTTAATAAGGTATGTTAAGAGAGTGTAAGTGTACACTAAGAAAGGATATTTTGAAATTCCCCATGAAGGAAGGGTTATACATTTATAATAGATACAGTTTGAGCCACAACAACGCGTGGCCTGGTCTGCTAGTAGTTAATAAAACATTTTGTAATGGAAAATACAACTGAACCCTATTATACATTTCTCAGTTGTACATTTTTTGCAACCATTTTCTGCACAGTACTTTCTCCATTATAAAAACTTTAGTTTTATGTTTTTCATTTATAAGATTTCATATATATATATATACACACATCTTATTTTTTGGTGTTCTACTGCACTTTTTCTCACTTATGTGTTACTCACTTTAAAATGGAAAAATTTAATTATTGGGTTGTTCGGAAAGTTCGTAGCGATTTTTGATAGCCGACAGTTGAGACACCGATTGACGCAAAAATTATTAGAATTGTACAAACAAATGAATATTACGATAAATGACCTTGAGATGCATCCGTTACAAAAAAACCGTTAAGATTATTCAAATAGCGTTTAATTTGTCTCATTGCAAAGTATCAAAGTTTTTATCATGAAGGGAATTTTGTAGAGAATGAAACAAATGGTAGTCCGATGGGGCAAGGTTGGGTGAGTAAGGGGGTGGGGTAAAACATCCCAGCTTAGTTCCAATAATTTTTGGCGTGTTCGTAAAGACGTGTGAGGTCTGGCATTATCTTGGTGAAACACAATGCCTTTTCTATTGGCCAGTTCCAGACGTTTTTCTTTAATTGCCATGTTCAGCTTATCCAATTGGGAACAATACTTATCAGAATAATTGTTTGATTCTGTGGAAGCAGCTCGTAGTACAGGATTCCTTTCCAATCCCACCAGACAGTGAGCATGACCTTCTTTGGATGAAAACCGGCCTTTGAAGTTTTTAATGGTGATTCATTTTTCTTACCCCATGATCGTTTTCGGCTGATGATGTTATAAATGATCCACTTTTCATCAACTGTCACTAAACGCTTCAGAAAAGGATCATTTTCATTTCGTCTTTCAAGAGAATCACAAATGGAGATGCGATCCAGCAAGTTCTTTTCTGTTAAGTCGTGAGGTATCCAAATGTTGTAACGATTCACATATCCGAGCTTCTTTAGATGTTGAAATACAGTACTGTTTGATGACTTCACTATGTCTGCAATCTCTTGAGTTGTGTAATGAGGGTTTTCATCCAATAATGCTTTGATCTGGTCCTCTTCAATAACAGGAAGTCTTCTTGAGCGAGGAGCATCTTCAAGGCTGAAATTACCCACTTTAAATTTTGCAAACCACTTTTGAACAGTTGATTCTGATACAGCACTCCCACCATAAACATCACATATCTTTTTTGCTGTTTGTACAGCATTTTTGCCTTTACGAAAAAAGAAAAGAAACAAGTGTCGATAATGCACGTTGTTCGCATCCATTTTTGCAATGAGACAAATTAAACGCTATTTGAATAATCTTAATGGTTTTTTTGTAACGGATGCATCTCAAGGCCATTTATCGTAATATTCATTTGTTTGTACAATTCTAATAATTTTTGCGTCAATCGGTGTCTCAACTGTCGGCTATCAAAAATCGCTACGAACTTTCCGAACAACCCAATATTTTAAATTAAATCAATTAAAAATATAATTAACCTGTCCCGTGTTATTCCCGACATATCTTGGGTCGCAAGCTGCCAACCTTGATCGGTGGAACAGATATCTCGTTTCAGCATCAGAACATTTTTGAAACTAGATATCGCTAGTCATTATAATTTTTATATAAAACTAACTTCCGAAAAACAATTTATTTTGTATTACATTTATTAATATATCTATTTTGTTTGTGCAAAATAAAAAATAATTTTGAACGATACAATAGCCACAATTACTTTTTTTTGAATACGTAATTTTCATTAGGCTTAACATCGACAAAAATTCAACATGGCACGACACGCAACGGAGAAAAATTTCAACATGGATAGGTTAAAAATTGCAGTCCAACACTGTGGTGATGTCACAATAAATAACTGCTTGTTAAACTTTTAAATTGCAATTTAGCTACATATGTATAATTTAGCGTGTAATTAGGCAAAGTACCCACAACTACAATAAAAATGTAGTTGAATAAAATTTTGCCATGGCTAGATAATAAAGTGCAATATCAATATATAATGCATGTAGATATATCCATGTTATAATCTTCTACACAAATAAACCTTAATACTCATTTTATTTACTCAAATTAATTTAATCTAAATAATTTTTAACTTCTAATTGCACAAAATAGAACTTAAAAAAGAAAATTGAACTAGACATTTTGTACAGCTGAGGCAGTATACAGTCCTCAGATCATTTTATACAGCTGTCAGTACACAAAACTGAAGCTATACCATCAGTATGATATAAAAAACATACTTTGTCATATTTTTAATTTTTATAAAAATAAACTGATTTATTGGTGGTGTTATAATTTTACCAAACCAAGTGGACCAACAGTAACCAATAGAAGCCACTCCTGTTCCTTTGGTTTTTGGGAAATGGGATAATTTTGATTGTAATAGACTATCTCACAGAGCCACAAGAAAGGCTCATGCAATTCACAAATATATTAATATATATTTATATTATAGTTATATTATATTTATATTATAGTCATATTATTCTAAACATTAAATTTTTACAAATAACTAAAAATTATTAACTGCAGTTCCAATAACTAATTTTTTAAAAAGATATATAAAGGATACTGTATTCATGAAGAACCATTTGTACTAATTTTTCATCACAATGTGTTAAAGCACAGGTTGCATTAAATGAAATTCCACCAGTTTTCTTTTCCTACAACACAATATAATTTTATTTTAAACTAAAATATTATCTGAATATTCAACAAACATTCTATTAATTGCAAATTAATAATACTGGTACAGTAAAATCTGTCTAAAATAAAACCTGAATAAAATGAAAACATGCCTAAACAGAGGAGGAAAAATCCCTTCAAAACAAAGCAATTTTCTATGTTAAATTTTACTATAAGCTATAAAGCCGTTTAACATGGAAACAGAAGGAACATACAGTAGAGAGTCATTAATCCAAACCCGGGTATCTGAATTATTGGTTATCCGAACGCTTTCCAGTCGGACTGTGTCGTGCTGAATCAAACTTTTTTGATACTAGATTTACTTCTAAAGTATAATTTTTATGTTTTTATATTCTTCAATATATTTATTTTGTTTGTACAAAATGCAGAAATAATTTTTAATGATACAATAGCCTCGATTATTATTATAAAAATTTTCGTTACTTAAAATCGACAAAAATTCAACACAAAGCAACACGCAACGAAGAAAAATTCAACACAAAGCGACACGCAACAGAGAAAAATTTGAACATCGGACAGGTTAATATATTTTTTCATACATAATCGGTTATCTGAACAAATCACTAATCCAAACAACCCCAGTCCCCAATTGATTTGGATTAACGACTCTCTACTGTAATTTAATATGAATGAAAAAAAAATTTACAATTATACTTGTTGTGGACAAAAATAAAATTACCTCCAGGTATAATGGCCATCACAGAGCCTGACAAACTGCATTCCGAGAATGATTTTGAATCTTTTTAGAGAAATAAAGATCACTTAACAAGAGACTTACAGGCATAAGGTCTTTGTTAGAATTAATCAAGGGTATAATAAAATACTTTTAACAATTGAGAACTTCCAATATTCAAATGAGTTTCCAAGAACAAGCAACAAATGTAATATATTGAAAACAATGAGAATAAGGAACTAATTGCTTTGTTTGGATAGAGCAGTTAGTAACTAACTAGTATCAAGTATTCAAGAACAAGTTGATTAAAATTATTGATAATCATATTGAAGTTAACAATTAACTAAATTCCTCCAAAAATCAGATCACAGAATGACTTTGTCTCTATTACTGTAATGCAATTAAAATTTGACAATAAAAGAAGACCCCAGTTCTTGGTTCTCAAACTGCCTTGTTCACTGTTGTATGAGCTCATAAAAATCAAATTCAAGAACTCTTGGTATTCAAATATGTAGCACATGTTATTGGAAATACATTTGAGAACTTTATAGATTCAAGTAGTTCTCAATTCTTACATTTGAATACTCCCATCTTTAGTTGAAATCACAGAATTTGGATTAAATTTGATAATAAAATATTTGTTACTTACATAATAAAAGTGATTTTACTGTAAAAATTAAAAAAATATATATATATATATATATACTTATACATGGCAAAACAGAAAAAATTTACTACCATGCAATTCCAGTTTTTTTAAACTCTTTCTACCCTGTTGGCACTAAGAAGGCCTTTTTAGTATGCCAATTATGAATTCAGCCAGGCCCACAATGGGGCAGCAGATGATGAGGGATGGGGCCTAACATACTAGAGTAGACCACTCCCTTGAAAACTTCCAGGGTTTTTTTGACCTGTCCAGATTTGATCCTGAGTTTCCAGAACAAT
This sequence comes from Centruroides vittatus, assembly GCF_030686945.1. NCBI lineage: Eukaryota > Metazoa > Arthropoda > Arachnida > Scorpiones > Buthidae > Centruroides > Centruroides vittatus. The sequence continues at coordinate 1,311,801 of NW_027121917.1, read as the reverse complement.
AACCTGCTGTCTTAACCACTCAGCCACCCAGCTAGTATGCAATTCCAGTTTATACAAATTTTATTGGTATTACAATTTTATTATGCAGGTTAATTAATCTAATGGTTATTATTTTTAAATATTTTAAATATTAAGGTTATTAAGAAACATAATGTTATGTTACATTAAACATATTTATACTAAACATTATGTTGTTTAATATAAATATTCAAAAGTATACTCCTTGTAATATTTAAAGTACAAGATACCACTGTATTATTATTAGAAATTTAAACTATATATATAAATACTTATAACAAGAAAATGTATAAATCAACTCTTTAAATAAGAAGATAAAAATTTAATATAAATATATTTAAATACCTTAAAATAAATATTTGGTTTCTGCTTATTTAATCTAATACCAACACTTTCTAATTCCTTTTCTAAAAGAAGCCTGTAATTAAACAATGTTTTATTTGAAAAAATTAAAAAATTAAATTATCAAGAAACATTATTTTAATGTAACAAGTTATTTTTCTTTATTTTAGAATACCTTCAATAATCAATTTCATAAAGTTTTTAGCATATAAAAAGTTTTAATGCCATTTTTACTGAAAATATGATGATGTAATTATATCTGACCATCAGAAAATTCCAGAAATGAGAAAACTCATAAGGTCTTATACCTAACTCATAAGTTAGGTACAAACTTGGTTACTTTTCGACATAATCACCGTAAAGATTGAGGCATTTGTCTATCTGTAGACAAGCTTTGAAATCCCCTCTTCATAGAATGTTACCATCAATGACTTGAGATGGGCCCTAATGTAGTTTTGAAGATCATCATTAGTCCAAACCTCTGCCCTCCTAGCTATGTTTTCAGTTCAAGTAAGAGATGGAAATCGCTCGGTACTAAATCAAGGCTATACACTGGGTGTTTAAAGGTGGTAGAGACTTCCACCCAGCTTAAAACTTTTTAATATGTGAAGACTTCCACCTCTTTCCTGAACTGAAAATGTAGCTAGGAAGACAGAGGTCTGAGACTAATGATGATCTTCAAAACAACGATGTTAAGGCCATCTCAAGTCACTTCTATTCACTTCTAAGGCCATTCTATGAATACAAAATTTCAAAGCTCGACCACAGATAGACAAATGCCTCAATCTTCATGGTGATTATATCAAAAAGTAACCATGTTTGTACCTAACTTTTGGTAATAAATTTGTTATTTACACTTGTCTTTGTTTTATAGACCATCAGAGGTTGAAAAAGAAACAGTCCTCATAATTAGACAATGAAGGTTCTCAATATGAGGAAAAGGTTTTGTTTTGTCAAACTGAGGTTGTACTTTACAATTAAATCATATTTCTACAAATAACATTTATGTAATGTAAATATTGTCTTTATTGTACAATATTTAATTATATAATGTAAAAACTTTTGCTAAATAAAAAACTATATTAATAGTTAACTACTTCTCCAGATGTTTCAAGATAAAGGTGGTAAATTTTTTGTTTAAATTATAATTTTTTAAAAACAAAGCTCTTAACATTTTTTAATTATAAATTCAAAATAACAACAAACCTTTGTATTTCTCCTTTAGTAGCATCTAGCATCATTAACACCAAATCGGCAGTTCTAGCTACAGCAATTACTTGTCTTCCTCTTCCCTTTCCTAAATAAATTTAAATTTATATCATTTAAAAACATCCAAGAACAAAAATGATGTTTCAATTTAAAATAATTTCTACAATCTATAAAATGATCAATATTTTTGTAATTATTTAGGAATTATTGATTATGTTTGTTATTGAGATAAATTTATAGTATGCAATAGATTTACGCAGTAGTTGTTCCTTTTTCTCTGTCATGGAATCTAGAATATTATTTCTAAGTTATAAACATATAAAAATTACATAATTAATATTTAATGAATTTTTTTTAACTAATGTTTGAATATATACAACATTAAATAATTCATAGCATAAAAATTTAAAGTTATTTCTTTAGGAAAAGAACATTAATCCACCTTGCTCAGACCATCTTTATTTCATCAATGCCATATATGTGCTTTAGGAACTTTCTTTCCCTCTTCAGTATGGTGTTTCATATTTATTTTTTTAAATCAATAAGACATCTCTGCAGTAAGTTTGTTTAAAATAGTTGTAAATTTGTTTATTCTTCCTTCAGGGTTATTAAATTAGAAAAATTACATATTTGGGTCTGTTCTTTTGAAGTCATCGAGCTGATTGAAAGTAAGATGTTGATAACGATCAACCAATGCCGAATTATCGGGCTAGCAAATGGCTATAGTAATATTAATAATTTAAGATAATTTGGTACTAGAGTTAGATGTTAGGCGCCATCTCTTGCTAAATTTAATAATTAGAATTTTAATTAAATGATTTAAATAAATTTAGGTCATACTGGAAGAAAAGAAACGGCCCGAAGCGAGACTCAAACCCGCAACTTCTGCTATTAGGCCTAACTGGAAGAAAAGAAACGGCCCGAAGCGAGGACTTGAACCCGCAACTTCTGCTATTAGGCCTAACTGGAAGAAAAGAAACGGCCCGAAGCGGGACTCGAACCCGCAACTTCCGCAATTAGGCCTAACTGGAAGAAAAGAAACGGCCCGAAGCGGGACTCGAACCCGCAACTTCTGCTATTAGGCCTAACTGGAAGAAAAGAAACGGCTTGAAGCGGGACTCTAACCCGCAACTTCTGCTATTAGGCCTAACTGGAAGAAAAGAAACGGCCCGAAGCAAGACTCAAACCCGCAACTTCTGCTATTAGGCCTAACTGGAAGAAAAGAAACGGCCCGAAGCGGGACTCGAACCCGCAACTTCCGCAATTAGGCCTAACTGGAAGAAAAGAAACGGCCCGAAGCGAGACTCTAACCCGCAACTTCTGCTATTAGGCCTAACTGGAAGAAAAGAAACGGCCCGAAGCGGGACTCGAACCCGCAACTTCCGCAATTAGGCCTAACTGGAAGAAAAGAAACGGCCCGAAGCGGGACTCGAACCCGCAACTTCCGCAATTAGGCCTAACTGGAAGAAAAGAAACGGCCCGAAGCGAGACTCTAACCCGCAACTTCTGCTATTAGGCCTAACTGGAAGAAAAGAAACGGCTTGAAGCGGGACTCTAACCCGCAACTTCTGCTATTAGGCCTAACTGGAAGAAAAGAAACGGCCCGAAGCAGACTCAAACCCGCAACTTCTGCTATTAGGCCTAACTGGAAGAAAAGAAACGGCCCGAAGCGGGACTCGAACCCGCAACTTCCGCAATTAGGCCTAACTGGAAGAAAAGAAACGGCCCGAAGCGGGACTCGAACCCGCAACTTCTGCTATTTAGGCCTAACTGGAAGAAAAGAAACGGCCCGAAGCGGGACTCAAACTCGCAACTTCTGCTATTAGGCCTAACTGCGATGGCCGGTTGAGTGCCTTTGGGAGGATGTGGGCAATTAATGTGTCCCCAGCTGGCATTGTAATGACCATCAGTCGTACGGTAATCTTATATCAGCCGGAGGAGGAGAGCGGATCGGAGGTCCGGGTAGCGTAACTGGTAACGTGTCTGCACGGATAGCAGGAGTTGCGGGTTCGAGTCCCGCTTCGGGCCGTTTTTTTTCTTCCAGTTAGGCCTAAATTTATTTAAATCATTTAATTAAAATTTTAATTATTAAATTTAGCAAGAGATGGCACCTAACGCCTAACTCTAGTACCAAATTATCTTAAATTATTAATATTACTATAGCCATTTGCTAGCCCGATAATTCGGCATTGGTTGATCGTTATCTATAACGGGCTAGTAGTTTTTTATTTATGTAAGATGTTGATTTGATATTTTGGTTAGAATAATAAATATTTACTTCTTGGCAACATTAAATATTTTAATATAAATAAATCGTACAATATTTTCTACTAACCTCCTAATATGTTTAAATTTTTTTAAATTTCAATTCTGTTTAATTTGTTTTTGTCTTCAATATCTAAAACATGGGTACAAACTATTCTGATCAATGTTTTAAGAAATCAACATATTATATTGTAATGGAAAGATTTGAGCCAAAGGGATAAAAATTGAAACATGCATTTTTTTCTAAACACTGATAAACCCATTTTTTGATCTTAAACTTTATTAGTAAATGAAAAATAAATTTCACCTATGTCAGACCATATATAACATAAAACTGGAAGATGTGCTGTTACACAATGCCAGTAGCAAGCTCAACACAGAATCATAGTAGTAAGAAAAACAATCTAGTCCAGTGTTTCTCAAACTTTTCGGACCGCAACTCCCCTTCTGCGCTTAAAAATTTCAAAGGACCCCCGAAGAATGAGTATGTGTCAAAAAACATCCCGGAGGGAGGGGGTTAGGCTCGTATTTAAATATTTATATTCTTTTTATTATATATATGTGCAATTTATTTAAGTAAAAATTATTTTATATAGTTTTTATTTCTATTATTTCTAAACATGAATCCATAGTAAATTTTTAAAATATTTGAAAAAAATTGAACAAATATTTTTCACGACCCCCTTGGGGGTCGCGACCCCCACTTTGAGAATCACTGATCTAGTCTAAATGACAGATATTCTTTACAGAATGACGAACTTGTCCTCCTAAGATTGGATAAAACAAAAGTCATTTTAAAACAAGAGGACAGACTAAAGATGAAAAATGTATTTATAAAAAAGGACCATCAGACACTACTCAATCACTTTAATTTAAATCAATAGAAGATATGTGACTTTTATTGTTCATTAAAATTTTGATCATGTTGATTATAATAGAAAATTTTTTGACAAAGCAAAAGATTTTCAAATTATAATTCTTTATAAAAATGAAACAAGAATGCTAAACATTTTATATTCTATTCCTTTACATAACTTAGAAAAAATGGAGCAAACTTAAATAATATTAATAATAATAAAGATCTTTGAAAATTACCTTGTGAGGCACCTTCAATAATTCCTGGCAAATCAAGAAGTTGAATATTTGCCCCTTCATACTATAACAAATATTTATGGTTTTCATGTGAAAAATTCAATCATTTTCAAATGAAAGTAAAAATTTTTATAAACTATTAAACTTTTTATATTTTCAATAACAATATAAAATGTATAATAAATAATCTAAATTCTAAAAGCAAATAAAATTAATTACATTACCTGAATTACTCCAGGTATACAGGTCAAAGTAGTAAATTCATATGAAGCTGATTCACTGTGTGTATCAGTTAAAATATTCAATAGAGTGGACTGAAAATCAAATATAAATTTCTTTATATTAAAAAGGGCTAAATCCAAAATTGTAGTATTTTTATGATTAAACTCTACCAATAAGAAACCATTTACTTTTATATACATAGAGAAGAAGATATGTTCATAGATAAAACTTAAGTCTAAAAATTAGGACTAGATGATCAATCTTGATCTAATTTGGTACTATAAATTTAAAATATGCAATGGTAAAGTTAAAGGGCTATTTATTGTTCCTTAAGTAAAAATAAAATTTTAAATAGTTGATAGCCAATAATAAAATGGTTTCATGATTGCACAATTATAGGTGCACAATCAAGGTGATAATTTTGTTTTTAATGATAAATTTTAATTGTAAATGACTTCTTTTAAACTCTTTTTTTTTTTTTTTTTTTGACTGATAAATAAAAGTGTGCATTTTAATTTTATTTTTTTAACCAGAATACAGTAGAAAAATTTTGAGGCCAAGTGCCAAAAAGCACAGGATGGCTTATATACACTAAACATTTTTTCTAAATGTTCAGTGCTAAAATGAGAGTGAGTGTCTTTTATGCCATAAAATACAAAATACAATAAATGAAGCTGAAAATGTTCCATGATTGGAAGAAAAATGTTTCTTATAGAGAATTTGTTTGTTCCCTGAAGTAAGCATTTTAAATATTCTTAATGGGCTTTTTTTGGAAATGACAATAATAATATTCCAGAAGATTCACAAGAAATTATTAATAGTTTACAAAATCTTTTTAGGATATCCTGTGTACATATTAAAAACTGCAAAGAATTTGATATTTAAAAAAAAAACATTTAAATTTAAAACTAATTTAATGATTATATAACAATTATCTGTTATATAATATAAATAAATATATATTACTTTTCCAACAGATGGAAATCCAATCAATGCTACTCTTGCATCTCCAGATTTCATTACATCAAAACCTTCTCCCTATAAACAATTCCAATAGTTAGTATTTAATAAAAATTATATAATTATGAAAAATATCAATATAATATTAAATTAGTGATAATTCAGATTTTTATTAAGTTTTATATTCTTTTTAACAATTCAACTTTTCTCTGTTATAACTTTTCATTTGATTTCTTAATTAATCTTTATTAAATTTTAATATTTTGAATTAATTATCAAATTGTTAAATATTTGAAATTGTTAAATTATATGTAAGATGTTTCCTATATTTTAGATATTTTGGAATTCTTACAATCTTAATACTAAATCTACAATTTTGATTTTATAAGTAGGAAATTTCAAAATTTAGTAATCAGTTATAAAATGATAAAAAAATTAATGAACATATCTATAAGAATAGATTTGAAGAGAAATGATTAATTTTTTAATACAAAATTTTAATTAAAAGGATATAATGTAAAAATTAGAATTGCAGAAAAAATTTAAAATGTAACAAATGTACACATGCAATATTAAAATTTTTATTTAATATTGTATGTGTGGGGGAAAAGTTAGTTTGTTTTAGTAATACTTTCATTCAGGAGAGGGGGTTATCCTCAGCTGGGAAAAAAGTGAGGGAAAATAGAAGTGAAAGACAGAGAAAATATGACATAGATCTTTATCTTAAAGCACACTTACACTTTCCACTCAACAAATTTGGTGCCAGAACCAAACAAGAACTGAAAACAAGTAGGACAGCGAAAGATGTTTAAATACTACAAAACTATGTTTAAAGAAAACATTAGGAAAATGTAAACTGAATAGTGAGAAACTCTATACTATTCTAACAGAAATTCAAGCTACAATAAATTCACAACAATTGACACATGAATTTAAACAAGAAAAACCATTGATATCAAGCCAGCTTCTCATTGGCCAAAGACTCACTGAGTTACCTGAATAAAAAGAGGAAAAAGAAGAGCCAATGATGAAATGTGGCTAGCAAGAAAAAGTCATTGAGCATTTCAAAAAAGATGGAAAAAAAAATATTTATTTGGCTGCAATTTGAAAAAATTGTAGACCTATAAATTCTCACTGTGATCCATCCGTCTGTCCTTCCTTAATCTCGATAATGGAGTTAGATACATGAAAGTCAAGACCAAATATAGAAAGTTTAGGGGCAGGAGGCCCCAATTAACTATATATGAACTTCCAATGCAAAACAAAAGTCACATTATTTCAATTCAAAAATTTTCCCCTGAAAGGAGTTAGATAATGACTGGCAGGACTGTTGCTAACAGGAAAACTATAATGTACAGGAGCAAATCAATTTCAAATTTACTCCGTCAATCTCAGACAAATTATGAAAATTTCACATGACTATCTTCTGGATTATCCACATATTTACAACTTTTCTAAATTGTCTTTTCTTTTTTGTCATGTTTGTCTTTGAATGTGGGTATGATCATGCACATTAAAACAAATGTAAATCAACACTACTTAACATTTACTTTTAACATAGTAATGTAGAATTTAAATTAAACATTCTTAAACAAAAAACAATATCACACTGACAGTTGTGATTACACGTCAGTGTCTACGTGTTAAATTTCACAACTGTTATAATTAAATCACACATTAGATAACCAAAGCTATTAAAAATACATAAAAACTTTCTGTTCAATCCAATAACTTTTACTTATTAACCATGACATTGAAAGACATCACTGTACTGATTATAATGGCTTTAAATTTCAAAACATATCTTTATAAAACCTACAAGACTAAATCTAAGTACTATTTTACACTTATTGGATAATTTAAAGGAGATTAAAAATTACAGCCCAATAATAATCACTTGTTGGATATGAGAAATTTTCACAAAGTGCAATAATAGAGACAGGATGCTAGATCCAAGAGGAAGACATTGCATTAATAGTAAAAAAAATCAAACCTAGATAACAACAAAAAAATGAGAAAAATCACATAAGTTAAAAAAGAGCATGATGATAAAACTCCACACTTGTGTAGTTCAAAATCTAGATGATGTGAAACGAATAGAGCATCAGAAGATCAATGCTGCTTTTGTGTCCATTGGAAGCGTACAAAACCTGAGAGATTCTTCAGATGGGAAGTGTTTGTTCTTGTAATACTTTTGTTAAGGAGAGGAATTGTCCTCTGGAGAAAAGCAAGAAAAAAATAAAAATGAGAAAGAAAATAAGGTGCAGATCTTTGTCTTAAAACACATTCACACTTTATACTCAATAGCATACAGAACAGTATATCTATACAGAAAACTTTGATGTGGCTATCGTAACCATAAAAGATGTAGAATCACACAATAAAACCTGCTTATTATAATCTTGGATACTATTATCAGTCATTTAGAGCTGATCAGCCATCCTGTTTCTTCACTAATGTACAGAATAAATTTAACCATCAAAATCAGCCTGTAAATTTAAACTTACCCAAAAATTTACATTCATGCAACACATCAAGGGTAATTTTGTAGATTAAAGTCATTTAACTTTTGAAATTAAATTCATGCAAATGGCCTTTAGTAATAAATGCTTTGTCATTTTATGTACTTTGACATACTTAAATGTATGATAATAATTAATAATGTCACTTTGTACCAAATTTTATTTTTCCATATGATTACATACAACATATGAATGATTAGTTTTATAATTTCTAATATCAAATTTATACAGATATTTTTCACATTAAAAATACTGAATTTTATACAAAATATTAACAACTGAAATTTTATTTATTTTGTTGATTATATGATAGTTTAATTTATAATTTGTGTTGATAAATTTATTCCTGTAAATTTTAATTATTTACAATTAAAATTTTATAATAAAATATAAAATTACAAATTATCATCTTAACTTCATTAATAAATGAATTTCAAATAGGATCTTATCACAATATCAATAAATCATTACTGGAAGATTAGCATGTTATTTGACCTTGGTGCGGATAAGCTTTATAATAAAACAAGTTAATAATTTATTTATAATATGGAATGATCATTTGGCATGTTATCTAGCTACAAAAAATATATTTATTATTTTTATTATGCATTAACATTCTTAACAGCATCATTTTGTAAATTTATGTTTTTGAATTATTCATCTTCAAAAACATTAACAAATGCTGCTAATTAAATTATTTTGATACATTTAATCATTCATTGTTTAATTAAATTAAATGCTAATTAATTTAGTTCTTTTTTGTTTTATGTGAATTATACAGCTGAAGTTGATATGCTGTTATCTCTATGAATGCAAAAATATTTAAAAATAAGAATAAATTTTTCATATCTCATTAAAAAAACATTATTATAAATATCACAAAATTCCTTAAAATTTGATACAATTCCAATACTTTCCCTTTTTTATGTATACATAATAGCCAGGAAAGTAAAAAGGAATAGAAGAGAAATATCTACTTGAAAATGCAAAGAAAAGTTCATTATCATAAAAGTTGGTTTCCTGAAATTAGTAATCATTTATTTTCAGAGAAAAATTTGTCTATTTTTTTTTCAATTTATTACAACTTATGTTTTTTGTATTTCAAAGAATAACAATTCCAATTTTCCAAAGGATTTTTCCTTTTCTCCTACATGAAGATTCCTGAAAGTTATATTAATTTTTGAAATGGGATTCTCATATATATTGTTTGCTCATATGTTTAATTAATTATACTTTCAAAGTGACTGAAATTATTTAGAAAATTTTATTAATCCAAATATATGAGTAAATATTTGATAGTTAAAATTATTTGTGACTATTAAATATTGTCTTGTTAGACAATAAATTATTTAACAAATCATTTAGTGAATACATTCTGGCATAAAATATAAAAATAATTATTTTATGAATTCAATAAATACCATGCAAAAAGCTTAGACAGTAGAAACTATTATTTATTAGGGATCAGGACCAAGGCAGTGATGGATATGAAAATAGTCAAATAACAGAATTATCACCACCAGTACTAAAAAATTAATTTACAATCCACAATTAATACACAATCTTATATGTACAGTACTGTACAATCAATGAACTGTTTATTTTCTGTACAGTGCAGTGTTTATATGTGATGCAAAACTTTAATTAGAACAGTATGAAAATAGAGGCCTACATGTATTGTACAGTACAGTACAACCTCCAAATAGCAGACCCTGTCGGAAACAAGAAGTTTGTCCACTATTTTGAGGTGTTCACTATTAGGAGGTATATGAGAAGCCGAGGGCCGAGGGTTAATACCTACTGACCACTTACTCAGCAACAGTCTGCAAGGACCGCTCACGCTGTTGTTTTGGATTGCTTTTTATCAAGTGGCGAGGAAGGTGAGCAAGTCGACAGGCATCCTTGAATAGACAGGAGACAGGGTTTAACAAAATAAGAAAGCATTTATTGAATAACTAAATCTAGATTACAGGAGGCTATATAAGTTCTAAGGTTAAACGTGATTATGACCTATACTATTTACACAAAATTGGCGACTTATCTCTAAACTATGTTGTGTGTCTAATCTGTGTAAAGAGAGAGAGTTTACAAAGTTTAGCCCCGAAATACCTCGAAGGACGAATATGGAGAGCAGTATGCGACGATCATGCATGCATGGAAGTGGTAGGAGTCCTCGGTAGCCTCCAACCAGTGTCTTCTTCCTTTAGCTGGATCAGGCCTGCTTATGGAAGTCCAGGAGTCGAGGTGGCACTATCACCAATTATAACTTCCTATGACGATCGCCCTGAGCTTCCGGTAGCTCGCTTTTATACTATTGTTGTGGGAAAGGAGTCACATGATCGTCAAATGTTGACGATGACGAAGCATTTTTGACAGCTAAGTGTCAACTTTCCCACTGACTTGTTATTACACCTGGTGACCTCTGATCTGATTCTCTGTTTTTTCTATCGGGGATGTTTATATTTTGAAAAAATGATTAACATTAATTTTAAAATTCCCTTTAAAATCTGTGGGCTCACAGGTACATGCTAGCAGCTATACTATATTTTAACATGGTCATCTTATATGAAGAATACAATGGATTATAAAAACATCATATTTACTTTTGGAATGTGAATATACCAAAAAGTATAAGTAGGATATATAATTAAAATATATATATATATACACTATATATTATTTATCTTTTCAGCTGTAAAGGTCTCATTTTAATTGAATTCTAAACAGCAAAGTAACTGGACAGGAGACTTTAAATGGAACATAAAAATTATGACAAAGCATAAATGTTGATTAATTATTAATTCATGAAAAGTGTTATGGTTGGAAGTAATGAAAAAGAAAAATGAAACTATTGTATCTAAATTACAATGTGTACAGGGAGAGAATGCTAATCAATTTTAAGAATAGCATCACACTTTGGAAAGCACAGATATTGTTATTTGAAATAAGTTTTAATTTTAACCAATCAGATGTCATCCCAACCTTTTAAATTTGGCTATTCCAAATTTATGTTCTCATTTAGAATACAGAATTTCTATGACCTGATGATGTTGCTTAAGACAATCAAAAACATTCATTTTACATTAAGTCTACAGTTTCAACTGGAATTTTGGTGTTTGGTGGATTTTTTTATATTATAATCCAGTTTCTAAGCTGTTTTATTCATAAGTTCACTTAGGAATTGTCCATAAATTATATCCACATTTTTCTTGAAATTTTTAATCCTCTTCTCTCCTTGTCCAAGTTTCCATAACCCCCCCATCTGTAGACATGCAACAAAACTCAATCTCCTTAAGCCATTATCACTTTATGAATGATAGATACCATAAGTTGAAATGAAACATACAAGAAATTTTGAAATAAATATAATAAAATGCATAAACTGTATAAAATTTAATGAAATAAAACAGTTTATAATGTTATACTCACAATTCCTCAGACTGGAGTAAAAATATAGTTCAAAACCTCTTAGAGAACCACCTTAAATTAATCTCCAGTAAATTATCACCTTTAGAACAATTAACATTTTTCAATTCTCCATCTAGATCAATTGTTCTAGAATCGGAATACTTCAAACATTGTTGCAAATTCTGAAACATTTTTTTAAAAACAGAATTTGTGATGATGTTTGAAGCATTCCGATTCTAGAACAGTTGACTTGATGAAGATTCAGACAGAGGATTGAAAACATTAATTATTCTAAAGGTGATAATTTACTGAAAATTTATTTAAGAAGGTTCTCTGAAAGATTTTGAATTAAAACAGACATCTATTGAAGCTCAATCCTCCCTCCCCCTTGTCTGACTTTGTTCAACTTGTCTAATTCCCTCCCTCCCTTTCAGTGTGGACATCATTTATGGACATTCTGTTATGTCCAATTCAGGCCAAAGATTATACTAACCTTTTGCAGTGTTTTTACAGGAAGACTATCCCAGGCATCTGTAATATTAAATATTGTGTTCTTAATTGTGTTTCCAAAACTCTTTCTCTTATTCTTCCATTTAAAGAAACAAGTTTCTGAATAAAAGCTTTCCAATAGTAACATTTCATGCTTTGAATGATGCTGTGGTCAATAAGTGGAATGAGTGGGGTGGTGTTTGCTAGAAAACCATCATTTTTTAAACCATAGCTCAAAGCATTCTCCATCAACAGCATTTCTTCTTGAGGTAAGTGTTTTGATTTCAGTTGTGATTTAACATTTGGCACTAACACTTTGTGGAACAATCTTGAAATATATCCTAGCTTGGCCAAGTGTTTTCTGTGTGTAATAACTGACAGGCAAAGGACACTAAAAATTTTTAAAAGATTGAGACTTTTCATATTTTCATATAACAAGCAAAAATGTAATTTATGATTACCATTTGCATTAGAACACAGCATTGCAGTGATGCAATTCTTTTACATTTTAAAACCTGATATTGATTTTTCCAACAATGAAGCCAAAGTGCCTTCCAATTAATGCATTTCATCACAGTTTTAGATGTCTGACTAAACATTGCTCAGCTATTTCTTTCTTGAATTTTTCTCTGTATTCAAGACTCACTAAATTATCTGACCTCAGTTTCTCACGTGTGATGTCCAATTGTTAAATATCACGATGACACTTAAATTTGCTTTAAAAGACTAAGTTTTTGTCCATATCAACAGTTTTTGTCTGTATTACTTATAGTCCCAAAAATAAGTCTTGACTGCAGGCTTACACAAACTACTGGTACAGTACAGCATCCAATTGATCACTTTTTGTAGATTTCATGGTGATGTGAAAGCCCCCAAAACTATCAGTGGTTTGCATTTTTGTAATGTGGCTTTCAAATTTTGCTGCATTACATTTGACATCCCTGACTGTCATTCACCCAATATCAAATTCATGAAATATTTGTAGTACTTTTGCCTTTCCTTAATGTTCAATAATTTCAATTTTTGGGATAATCTCAACATTACACATTTGTATTACTCAGTCCTTTTTGCATTTTTTTAAACTGGGGACAACAGTTGATGACAACTGAGATCAGTGACTGCACTGGATCTGTTACATCATTGGAAGGGATAAGGAAGGATGAGCGGCATGGAAATACGAAGGAAAAAAATTGTGCATTGGTTCTTGCCCATGCACAGAATTTGTAACATCCCAAACTGAATTTAGCACTCTGACAGTTAAAAGTGATGAGTAATAGAGTTTTTACTGTAGTTTCATAATAAAGTTAATATTTTAGAAACTAAATATGCACAATATATTTTAGTCAATTCTTTTTACATTGACAAGCTTATTAAGAATAATTTAATTAAATGATTCATATAAAATTCAAAAGTATCTAATCAATAGAAATTAAACTTACTTTCTCTTTCTTTCCTTGTGGTTCCATTAGTTGAGCCCGATATTTGGCTAACTTTGCTTTTAAAACTCCTAAATGATATTCAGTTGCTACAAAAAGTACAGTTTTAATATATTTTTGCTTTGTTACATTACATGAATTTTAATATTTATTGGTTCATATAACTATTTTTACCTTTATTTTTTTGAGTCCTGGAGATTTCCCTCTCAATTTCGTTTATTTTCTCTAAGATGCCCATTGTGATCGCTCTTTTTAATAATCAGAACAGAATTATATAGACTTACACGCTACTGCCTGGCACGCTTTACCTATCAGTACCACATAATCACGAACAGTGTTGCCAGAGCTTAATATCATGTATTTTATAATTATTACCAACTATCTTCGTTACTCGAAAATAATATTTTTTTCTAGTACAAATGCAGAAGCAATTCAATTTATATAATTATTGAAAAATAGATATAGATATTTATAAAATATTCAGTAAAATTATTATACATGTGTTAAGCCATAATTTGTAATTACGGACGGCCGAGCAGTCAAGCTGGTAGCCTACCGCTCTGAAGGACCCGGGATTGAATCCGGACGGGTCAAAAAATCCCCAAGAATTTTTCGGGGATGGACCGTCTGGATATGTCGGGCCCCGTCCCTCATCACTCGGCAGCCCCATTGTGGACCTGGCCGAACCCATAATAGGCTTGCTAAAAGAAGTCTCCTTAGTGCCCACAGGCCGGAAAAAGTTTAAAAAATTTAATTAAAAACAAATACACCTGAGATATAAAAAAAAAGTTGCGCAAAGTAAACATTTATAACAATTTAGAAGACAATCAAATTTTTTTCTTAGAAGTTTCTCTATGGTAAAGATAAGCTTGACGCTTGAAAGCGAAATGTAGAAAAAAATAATACAGGTAATAAATAATCTTGTGGTTACCGCTTCCAAGCGTCTAGTTTATCTTTACCATAGAGAAACTTCTAAGAAAAAAATTTGATTATCTTCTAAATTGTCGTAATTTTTTACTTAATGGAATTTTTGTTTGTTTGTTTAGTTATGGCAACGCAACACTGGGGCGATCTGCCTTCCGGGAGGTCTTTAAGAGAAACTGGCCCCTATTTAGGCGTTACAGACGTGGAGAAAACCCGGAAAACTCCATATGGCCAGCCCGTCCGAGCGTGACGCAAACCCACGATCGAACTCTCAGTGTTCAGGGAACGAAGACCGCTTGACAATGAAATTTTTACATCTGAGATGTTTTTGTTTGGATATCAATTATTTTTAGTCAATGATTGTGATATTTACATCAAAATCTAAGACGGTGACGTAGTACAGTACAATTCAGTGGGCGCTCTGCAATGGCCACCGACCGAATGCTTCAATACACCGTTTAGTAAAATTGTTATAAAAAGTTTTAATTCGAATAAATATGAGTCTTTTTTTATTCTGGACAACATTTTAAATTAAAATAATTTGTTTCCATGCAATTTTATCTTCATAAGCATAAAATTAAGTCATAAGACTAAACTAGCTCTATGGGATAACCTCTTGAACGTTGACTTATCGACCCGGAAGTTTCGCCAGTACCTCATTGATACCGAGAAGGGCTTAAGATTAAAATTTAACTTTTCTAGAGCCAGTACTTTTTTCGTCAGGAGCATCTGCAGATCCGGATAAAGAAAAGAAGAAAGTACAGCTTTTTGGCGATTTTTGAACTTTTCGATTGCTAATATTTCGGTTAGCCATTTATAGAAAAGTCTGAAATTTTGCACACTACCTAAGAAAACAATCACTTTTCGAAGGAGATTTCAGAATTACTTTACACGTTTGGGGGCGAAGAAATCAACTCCGAAAATCAGCAATTCAGATTCCTTTATATATAGTCTATCGGTAGTGTTACCACCCGTCCGGTTTTCACCCGGACAGTCCGGGAATTGACTCACTGTCCGGATGAACTATTAATTTTGTCCGAGAATTTCGTAGAAATTGTGAAATTACTATGAAACAAAGTTCTTGCAAATATTGTTGTAAATTTATACCATTTGAACAACGAAAAACCTTACAGTCACTGAAACTCATCTGCCAGCGGCCGGATGGCCGAGCGGTCAAGGTGGCAGCCTACCGCTCTGGGGGACCCGGGATCGAATCCGAACGGATCGAGAAATCCCCAGGAATTTTTCGGGGGGTGGTCCGTTCGGATATGTCGGGCCCCGTCCCTCACCACCCGGTCGCCCCATTGTGGGCCTGGCCGAACCCATAATGGGCCTACTAAAAGAGGCCCTCTTAGTGCCCACAGGGCGGAAAGAGTTTTAAAAAAAAAAACTCATCTGCCATTCCGCCATGTTATTCTGTTTATGTTGACATGTGACGCGCAACCTGCCTCTCGACCTTTTTTTTTCTTCATTTGCTTGTATGTTACTTCTACGCAAGACCCTAGTCCTTAACTGTAACTGATTTAGAACCAGCATGCACGTTATTCTTCGCATTGTAAAATAACATAGCGCATGCGTCAGGAACTTCTGTTCGAACAAACCTGACCTGCCGTCCGGGTCAGCGATTTTGTAAAGGTGGCAAAACTATCTATCGGTGACGTTTTACCTGGCGCGGAGTCATTACAGTGACTCTCGATCAAGATTATTTTTGTAATTATTGTAATATTAATGTTATAATTTTTTAAATTCTTTCCGTCCTGAGGTACTAAGAGGGCGTTTTTAGCAAGCCCATTACAGGTTTGGCGGGTTCACATCATGGTGGCCGGGTGGTAAGGGACGAAGCCCAATTTAACCCCGGAAGAATTCTTGGATATTTTCGACCTGTCTAATCACGTGTCCCCAGAGCGGCGGCTTCCACCTTAACCATCTAATAGATAAGAATTAAAGATGACCGGCATGATATTAACAAATTAGCACAAAGATGACGAACCTATGACACGCATGTTCAAAGTGGTAGGTCGGAAGAATTTGCTTGACACACACTAACCCAAATAACGTTATTTATTTTTTACTAAACCCACCAGCTAGAACTCCCAGTGTTCAGGGAACGAAGTTCGGTCGTGGGTTCGCGCCTCGGTTTGACGAACTAGCCACGTATTTTCCGGGTTTTTCCACGTTCATAACGCCTAAATAGGAGCCAGCTTCCCTTAAAGAGATCTCTCCTAAGTAGTCGCCCAAGTGCTGCGTTGCCATAACTAAACAAAGAAAACATATTTTTTACTGCATGCTATTCAGAATAATTATTATTAATCATATATTGTAGAAGTCCAATTCTTCAATATGAAGTGCTCCGTAATCAGTTTAAAGCCGTTTTATCAGGCAATATAACTATTATGTTACTTACTAATAATAAGTTCCCCTTTAGTACTCTCAGAGTGGAAAAGGAACCTAAAACCTCAAAAAAAACTAATACATTTAATTTATTAGACCGCTAATAACAACCGATTAACAAAACATGTGATACTGGTTATAAACCATGTCGTTTCCACCATCGGATAGCCAAGGATTTTACCGCATGCCACCGCCTTACAAAAATCTAAATACTTGCAAAATAATCTGAAAAACGCTAGTTTCTTGAATCAGTATCATGTTACATCGTGAAGTAAAACTTTCAATTTGATTGAAACTTTTCGAGAAAAAATACATGATGTTGAATAAGCGGCGCCCGCAGACTATAAAGAAAGGGCATCACGTGTACATCATGCAAGATACCTGTATATATCAGTGGAGAGCCGTGACATTTGATGATAGGGAATCTGTTTTCATAAAAATTTTAAAGAAATACTGGAAATGACAAAAATAAACAGTTTATTTATTTCAATTCTAAAATAGCTACATTGACACGAAACAAAGATATAAAAACTTGTTTTTATTATTTTTTATAAACTAACTCTATTCGGCAATTTTTTCTCGCAAAGTCGTTAATTACTTTATCATAAAAATCGCTCGCAGTCGATTCCAACAAAATAATTAAAAGTTCTTTTTCTATTGAAAGCAACGCTAGTGACAATCTTTCTTTCCACTGAATGTTCCTCGCCAATGTATCAAATCGTTTTGTGGTTGAAAAACTGCGCTCAACAGACGCACTGGTAGATGATACCATAAAAATTAATGACTAAAATCAAATAATTATTTTAGTACTGTACATCTTTGTTTAGATTGTCATTAATTATATTTTTTACGCATAAGAGTGACTTACCAATATAACCTGGACAAGAATATAAATACTGTATTGCAATTCACCAAGTAATTTAGATAAATCAAAAAATTCTCCATAAAATTTACTTAAAGAATTAAAATTCGGTTCGGAAAATTGTTTTTCATAATATTTAAAATTGTTAACATCTAAAAGTAATAAAAATTCTAAAGATTTTGTCAATATAATTATAATTAAATATAGCCTTGTACAGAAACATACATAACAACATTGAATATTCTTTGTTTTTATATCTTAAAACAATCCCCTTAGTCAAATAGCTCCCTACCAGTGGCTAATGGATAAAGTCGTTGGAAGCGTTATACGATATTTCGGTGTGTAGCATTCACCAGCTAATCCACCAGAGGTTGGTGGTCTGTAAAGTGCATGCGTTAATGTCTGTAATCTAGCTGCTTTACACGATACAAATATTTTCGCCATGGAAGTTGACCGGTATTCGACAATACGGCGCTTCCATTGGGAATATGCATATACGACTTTATATTCGAATATACAATAGAGCAATCTTATCAGTTTTTCACATGTATAGAAATTTGTAATAAAATACATAAAATTAATATTTTATTATAATCGCATTAAGTAATTCAAAATAAGTTAAAATATGAAAATAATCGCACAATATGTATTTATACTTTAGAGAATACAAGGGAAGCGGCGCTTCCACAGCTTCCATGGACAGCGTGACACTGGTATATACATTATATATATATATATATGTATGTATCTTTTGATAAACGCAGTTAACTAATCCCCCGATACTACCGTGTATATCAAAATCGCATGTATCAAATAAAGTGAAGTACCTCGGCACTCGACCGAACAATCACGATCCGCTAGAACAAATTTTCGGTTAACAAATATTTTTATTTTAATTTTGTCGTCAGCAAAAAAGTTTCTGTGATAAAAACGAATAACTTATTTTAAAATAAAATGAAACTTTAAAGCTCCCTTTGGGATTAAAAGGGCAACCCTACAACAAAGGGGGCACGTGCCCCAATGTACGAGCTCTCCTGGGTTGAATTCATCCCAGCCACGAGAAAGTAAGAAGTTTCAGCGTCAGCGTCAACGCGTTGTAACTAGAAATAACTCATCGTTCCATTACTCGCTCAAACTTATCATGGCAGAAGGTGTCGGAATTATTTATGTACTTCATTGGTATTTTAATTTAATTGTTGTTTTTTTAGTTTTAATTAACTGGCTACCTAGTATCAGCACTGTTGACCAACCAATATTCAACACCACGAAGGAAGCTTCCATTGTTTCAATATCTACAGTCCATCATGGTGTTGCATTTTATTTGGCCAACAGTGTATATTATAGAATTAATATTTATGTTAAATTAAATGATTAAGTATGTTTTAGTTACTAATAAGTTTTTAACACGAATTCTTGGATGCCATTTATATTTTGTGAATGTCAATTAATGCGATTTTTATTAATTAATTTGATTTAAATCCAACTGTTTTGCGTACCGAAAAACAGAAATAGTATCTTTCCCGCAAGCGCACTGAAATGTAATTTTAATAGTAACGTCATCCATGATTCATATCGTGACGCGAGCCGATCTCGGCGCCACTAACTTCTGAATCGGTAGTTTTGTCGTTGATTGGTCGGGCCATACTCTTTAATATTCTTGTCTGATAATCTACACCAACTGGTACCTTTTAAAATCATTTATCATTAAAAAATGATTTTAAATAATATATTTATTAGGGACTTCAATGCTGGGACTAGGCCTACAGTAATATTGTAGAAAAACTGCAGATTGTCATTAATTTTACAGATTATCTATAAATATCTTGCAGAATTTATGTGAGGTAGATCCGAGATTTCATAAATTTCAATAATTCTAGAAAACTATTAAAACAGTAAATCAGCGTAACCTAATGGAAAATTAACTGCTGAATACACGAAACGAAGATTGCCTAATCAATAAATTTACCAATAACCAATCAATAAATTTAATATGTTTCATGTCATAAAATTACACAAACCAATTATATCTTACAAGCTCTAGGCTATGTCAAATGATTTACTTTAGGGAATTGCATCATACATCAAAGACAATGATGAAATGTCATTTATTCTCGCCTTATTCAATCAAGATATAAGGTACTGATTCGCAGCTTCGGAATGGATGAAATATGCATGAGTTGTCTGCTGAGATCCCTTTGGACAACAGTTCTAATTTACGGTTTGGAACCATTTTTAACTTGTAAATGCCAAAATAATAATTTTTTCAATTTATATAATGCGAAATTCAAACTTTATTATATTCAATTTATTGAATTTATTTATTGGAATCATATTGGCATTCTCTTATGGCAGATTATACCGCAATGGAATAACAACGCAATTTGCATAGGATGGTACAATATAGTTAAACATAACCGTTTGTTGATAAAACTGATAGTACTGTGCTTAGAGGGTTTGTGCGCTTTCATTTTCAGTTTCTTAAAACGTGGAAAAGTCAGTCTCGTAACAGTGTTAAGAAACGAAAACATTCTGAAGAAAATAGATGTAGCAAATGCTAAAATCAATAATACTTGCCTTTTTGTTTCTTTCGGTACCATTTTCGCATTGGTTTGTTTTCAGATCATAAATTTAACACTTTACTATCAGGAGGTGAAAAATGAAGAACGATTTCAAGGAGAGGCGTTGTTTTGTACGGTAGAACTAGGCTTAATTTCTACTTTTAACTATAGTTTAATTGGTTATGGCTTAATTATGCTGGCTTTATTATTAATTCTGGTTGAAATGGAATTCAAACAACTCTTGCATGAATTTTCTGTAGTAAAAAGAAATGATCGAAATGTATATTTGAAGTTGCAAAGTTTGATGATTCGTCACGAAGAACTCTACATAATCGTCGATCAATTTAATACCAGACTCAGTTACCTCGCTTTGAGTATTTATTTTGCCATCACTTTTGCAACAAGTTGTATTTACTATGCATTCTTATTCCTTCACGTAAACCATACATTTCGTTTTGCATTGCTGGCAGCACTCGTCATATTCGTCTTCATTTGCATCATTTCTTCTTGCTTATTGTGCAGTTTTACATTCAATGTAAATATTTATTGTTTATAAATGATTGACATACGGGATTGTCGGCATTAAATTCTTTTATTTTACAGATGCAAAATGCCTTTCAGGATATCCGACAATTTGCTATTTACAGTTTAGGTCTGAAAGAAAAATTGAAAGTAAGTATTTTATCACCCAATCTACTAGTCTGACTACCGGTTTATTTAATCCGTAACCTCTTTTCTAACCTTTGTATCCGGTACTTCTTTTACTGTCCAACAACAAACGTTTTCGGCCTCACTCGAGGTCTGCTTCAAGTTAATCGAACAAAAGAACAAACGAGAATTGCTTCCAGATTCCAATCTTGGAAGCAATTCTCGACTTATTGCATATTTTGAATGCTTTTAAGAATTAATGTGGGTTGTTACTTTTATTCTGTGAAAATATTCTTACACTTTGATAGAGTTTTTATTTTAATTCTGTTTTCACAGGTTGCAAGTAGTTTACATTCGTACTTTTCGACATTGATGAAACTCAGAGGTATCTCGAAACTAGAAGTCAACTGTTCCAATCGAACAAAATGGCATTAGTCTTGTAAAAGTTGGAACTTTCAAAATGAAGTTAGTATTATAATTATTAAAGTAGATGATTATCTGTTTATGTTGTGCGTGTATTTTATATTTATTTTTTGAAATGAGAAAAGAAAAAAATGCAAAGTGACAAAAACTTTGTACATAAAAGCCCGTAGGATTATTTTGACTAATTTCATTAATGAAAGTTTAGACCATACAAAAATAAATGTTGAGTCTCTTTGCCTATTAATATCCTGGTTGTTTGTGGAAGTGTTGCTTCACGTCGCCCGCTGATTTTTGTAGTTCCTGGTTTGGAATAAAAGGATATTAATAGGCAGAGACTCAAAATTTATTTTTGTATGGTTTAAACTTTCATTAATGACAAACACTTTATTGAAAAAAACTAGCAGATGAGCCCGGCGTTGTCCGGGGGAAAAAATAAAAACAAACATTAAGATTATTAGATTCTTTCCTCTTTCTGACCCTTCTATTATATTACATTATAATATTTGATTTATATAAGAAACATTAAAACGAAAACCATATAAAGACTTTGGTCATTTTAACGTACCATTGTCACGTTTATCGCGATACTCGGATGGTACAAAATGGCACAATTTCATTGGTCAAATAGTCAGCATTTTTTACTGTTACCTCCAACAAACTGTTCTATTAAGGTCTTGCGTAATCGATGTGGACACGCTGCCACGGGGTCGCAGGTTTCGGGCAGGAGAATAGTTCGGAAGTTACGAGTTGTTTGGCTGCTGCGATACATGGAGATCATTGTCTCACGGTTGACTGGGTGTTCGAAATCTATGTTCAGCTAATAAACGTAGTTGCAAGGTAGAGATTTCATGCACTGGTGACAAGGGTGTCACGATGTATAAGTTTAAGTACAGTACCTTACGTTTGTAGTATTGTGGCGATGATAATGAGGAGACATCTCTTTTTGACGCTGAGTCCATTGCGTAGAATAGCTGAATTTGAGCTCATTTGGAAGTCTCTCGAAGCGTGTCGACATTCGACCACTTTGAAGTGATATACTGCCTGATTGTTTGAAGAAGTTGATCCTTTTTCGTTTGCTCGCACAATTTGTTGAAGTTTAGATGAAATGGCTGTAAGATCCTGTAAGGCTGGATGGTTGCCACAGCCGTTTCTTCATCTCTCAAAAGCTCATAACCGTTTATTTATAATTTCCCTTGTATTTAGACGTGGATTATTGCCAATAATCATCACATTCACCTTCATATGTGAAGGCAGTGTATGTATAACAGCCAGTTTGTTGAATTTAATAAATGCAGAAATTAAATTTTAAAACGTTTTTTAAAAACATCACCTATCAACAACAATAACTCTAAATTTTGGGGTTTTTCTCACAGAAATCTCAAAAATCTTTAATTTCTCTTTGAACACTCCAAAAGTTGAACATTTTGGATGGGATGAGAGGAAGGAGTTGAGCCAGTCCAAGCTGACCTTCCGAAAAACCTAACCACTGCCCAAATAAGCGACTGCTCCAATTAACTGGTAGCCCAATTAAACGGAATCGACTGGATTTTAGAACGAAAATGAAATCAAAAAATCCACATCTTGAAAAAATGACAAAGTCCGCATTGTTCCAGAAGCTTCCAGTTATTAGAGATAAACAATTGAAGAGCTAGGTAATGTGGCGCCATCTAGTGGGGATGAGGGACGTAAATCTGGTTCCTTTTCCTTAGAACTCGATAACTTTTCCGTAGTTCGACCGAAATTCACCAAACTCTAAAAAAATATCAACTGTATGGCTTTATATTCCAAAAACAGCGTAAAAGATGTCAAAATACTTTTATGTTATTAAGCGTCAAAGAAGTAAAAAATAGACACTTTCGTTTTTTTTTAAATATATCTTTTCTCAGAGTTAATTATATTTAGCAAGAAATAATGTATGCACATTCCAGAGTTATACTGAGCATTTCAACACCAAAATCATCAATATCTAACGTAAAAATGTTTTTTAAAAATTCGGGCAAAAAAGTGCAAATGGTATCACACTAGCCTGGGCTACGCCCGGTGAATAATACTTAAAAATTAACTGATTTATTTAAAGATTTAAAGTAGTTTTTAATCTTTCTTATTTATCTTTATGAAATTTAAAAGTTTGCAGAAAAGGTAAAGCAGTTGCTTAAATTTAACAAAATTGTATTTATGTTGCAAAACTTTTCACAATAAATCATTTATTAAAATATGATTAACTACATTAATTTAGATAATGCTCGGTAATTTTATAAAAACATTATACATTATTTAAATATGACTATGTTAAATTCTAGCTTTAAAATCATAAATCTTCTAATGGTTATGTATGAATATTTTTACAAAAATAATTCATACTTAACTCTGTCTTTAACAATCCAATTTTTAACTCCCAGTGTTGCCAGGCTTTAAGTAAAAATGTCGCAAGTATATATATATATATATATATGTACTTTATTGGCAACATTTTTTCTTAAATGTCGCTTCTATGTGTATGTAATATACAGGGTGTTTTTTTTATCTTGAGACAATGAAATAACTTAATTGGATCTCATTATTTTGGGAAAAAGGTATAGACAAAAGTTGTAGGGTTTCGAAGGGCCAATCAATTGGAAACCTTGGATGTGACCTTGACCTTCGAGGTCATTTGCGGGTCAAGTCTGTTTTTTTCAATGGGAACAAATATTTTGAGCCCGGCAATGGAAAGAGCGGAAAATTTTACAACCGGATATACCTTTGACGTTATTGTCTAGGTCAAAGGTCAAGATTATTTTAAGGTTTAAATTATAAGCTTTTTCTAATGGGAAATCATACTTTTTATTACTGGAATGACAGGAGAATAGATGTGTGACAGAAAGTTGGACAGACAAAGACGGTAGGAATGTATAAGTCTGTAATTTATAAATTTTAGCCATATTACAGGTCATTTGTTTTTCTTTAACATAGAAAGTACAGGAAGTTGGACCATCTGGCCGGCTCTGCCGAGTAGCTTCCGAGTTATCGTACGAAAATTGGGACGAGTTCAAAAATTTTGTTCGCGAACCGAACTGTTCGAAACCCGAGGTTTGGCTGTATTTTAATAATGTATGCACATTCCAGAGTTATACTGAGCATTTCAACACCAAAATAATCAATATCTAACGTAAAAATGTTTTTTAAAAATACTTTTAATATTTGGATGGGATGAGAGGAATTATATTTCCAACTAAGTAACTTAAAATTCTTCGGTGAATGATTTGACACAGTCCACGTTTGTGCACTCAACAGCGATAGTGTAGCGGTGGTCAAAAGTATTGACACACAGACATTTTAAAATTTTCTTGTATAAATTTAATAAAAAAACCCTGTAGCTCTGTGAAATTTTCACACTTAGATGTCATTCATCACATAGTAACACTAAATAAAATTATTTATGTATTTTTGGCTTTTTTTTTTAAACTCTCTGCCCTGTGAGCACTAAGAGGTCCTCTTTTAGCACTAAGAGGTCCCCATTATGGGTTCGGCCAGGCCCACAATGGGGCAGCTGGGTGGTGAGGGTCGAGGGCAAGACATATCCAGTCGTACCATCCCTCGAAAAATTTCTGGGGATTTTTCAACCCGACCGGATTCGAACCCAGTTCCCCAAAGTGGTAGGCAGCTACCTTCACCACTCGGTATTTTTGGCTTTGAAAACAGAAATATTTAGATATATACATAATTTGAAATGACAAAAGTATTGGCAGAGTGATGATATTTAAGCAAATTTAGTTTTATCCATGTCATTTTTAAATGCCCAGTATGGTACATGAAATCTATTGTTTCTTTTAACCTTATCAAGTATGAAAATTATTCTTACTTCAATCTAGTTGTTGTTATTACTAAAATGAATATCAGAGATACTGAAACAATAGAAGTAAGAAAAATCATTGTACATTTTTGTGTAGCCTTAACAAATCATATTCAGAAATTGGGAAATTAGTTAGAAAGAGTATATTTGCTGTAAGAAATGTAATTAAGCATTTTAAAACTTGTATTCACAGACAATACAATGGATAAAATGATGTATTTAAATATTCTCAAGGGAAATCTCCAATAAAAAGCAGATAAACTAAATTTAAATGACTTATTTTCAATAGACAATGACCATAAACATATGTCTCATACTCAGTCAATGACTACTTTATCATGTCTTGCTCCTGTACATCATAACTTTTCTGTTAGCAATAGAGACATGCTGGCCATATAACTTAACTCCTTTGAGGGGAAATTTTTGAATTGAAATAATGTGACTTCCGGTTTGCAGAAGTTTGTACATGATTATTCGAGGTCACCTGCTCCTAGTCTTTCTATATCTAGTCTCGTCTTTCATCTATCTAACTCTGTTCTCCAGATTAAATTAAGGAAGGAAGGACAGACAACAGATGACAGTGGGAATTTGTCTACAATTTTTTCAAATTGCAACCCAAAAATCATGATTTCCGGTCCAGACCGAAAGTTCATACACAGTTAATCGGGGACTCCGCCCTAAGCTTTCCATATCTGGTTTCCATTTTCATCTAACTCTATCTAGATTAACCAGGGGCAGGTAAACAGATGGACGACAGTAGGAATGTATAGATCTGCAATTTGAAAAGTGCAGTCCGAAAAGGAAAAAAAAAAAAAAAAAAAAACTATTTGGTAACATTAATTAGCAAGTTTAGAAAAATCAAATAAACAAGTTCATTTTAAATTGTAAAAAAGCTCTATTTTGTCTGAACTTTTATCATATGCTAAAGATGGAACATTTTTTTAATCTAACTTTTGGCCACGATCTTAATAACTTATTAGTAGCCCAGCATAAAACAGTATTTTATTCTATTCAAATATGTTATTGCTAAGTTTTACTAATTGATTGAATTTTTCCAAATATTTCACAATATATGATTTGTCATTTAATTTTTTATTCATTCTTCTAATTAATAAAATAAAATAAATTTGAAACTAAAACAGAATTTAATAGATAATTCATCTAATTTTTTAAATTAATATGTTATGAAAGTATAGAATGAAATATTGACTACACTAGCATTATCAATAAAAACTAAAATTTTGCTTACCATTATAAAAATGGAAGTCAAAGTTCAAGAAATATATGCAATTTCTTGTACTGCTTTATTCTAACTTAATATCACGAATACTTTTATTTGATTGTAGTTTTTAAAAATAAGTATACCTACTTTTAATTGACTTACTGTTTCCTAAAAAATTTACTTTTAACAGTTCAAATGAATGTGCAGTACAGTATAACCCCAATTATCTGAGTCAATATGGACCAAGGCTACCTCAGATAACTGAAAACTCTGATAAAACGGTTGGCTATGGCCATTTTGGATTAGAAATGCCTCTTTATTACTGGATGAATTTAATCATATATAAGAACAGCATATTTTACTTCATTTATTATATAGTTAATATATACAATAGTTTTAAGAATAAAAATGTCTATTACAGTTATACTCATCGGTTCTAAATTATTTAATAATTTATTAAAATTATAATTATTGATTTAGTTAGGAGATGGCAAGATGGCACCTAACACCTCCCTCTAGTGACAAATTACTTTATATTAATCATTTAATTAGCCAAATTCTAGCCCGCTCTTTCAGGCAATCATTGGTTCATTAGTAGTGTATTCACTTACAGATTGATATCAGATAATGTGAAACCTCAGCTAATTCGGGTTCTATTTTATTTAACGATAAGGTACTGTTATACTTGTCTGTATTTTAAAAGTCACAAAAAGTTAATATAACTTAGTTTTATTATTGCAAAATTATTTTGGAACATATACAAAAAATATATGTATATATTGTATATAATATAATTGAAATGTAGCTCTTCAAGATTTATCATCAGTTACTTATTAAATTTATAGGCAGTTATTTTAAAATACACAATTTTAAAGAGAAGGTTTTCTTCTTCAACATAATAAATAATTCAGTCAATAATAAAAATTATTTATATATAAAGTTTAATTATTATTATTATTATTATTATTATCATCATCATCATTATTATTATTAAACACTTCAGTGATAAATAAACATTTTTAAAATGTTTGCATTAATGTACAATTGAATTATTTAAAAAGTTTTCAGCAATACATTAAAAAAAATGCATTATCTCAACAACAGAGTTTTGCATAGTACAATCAAACAAATTTTTTCATCATCAGAAAAATAAAATAAAATTTATAGATCTACAGTCATTAAGCACAGAAATATAAACTGCAGCTACCAAAAGATTTCCTTTTCTCACTTTTGGTACTGGAGTGTTGACTATCTCCCAATACTTTCTTTGGAATGTCCATTAATATAAAACATGTTGGATAATATAAAATAATTTTACTTACCTTCTCAAAGATATATATCACTGTTTTAAAACTACTCTTTTGAGCAAATCTTAAGAGTCTGTAGCAACTGTTATTTGATATATACTGATTTTTTTTTATTGTTTTCTCAGATGCACTTTTTAAATCTATTTAAATTTTTCCTTATATTTCATTATACAATGAAATAAATTATCAAGAAGTGCATGATGTTATAATCAATCTGAGAAAAACAATAACATTAAGGCAATGTTCTGGCCTCCAAATTCCATTTCATTTTTACAAATTTGTTCAATTTGTCATTCCACAGCAAAACCACATGTTTCTTCAATAGCTTGAGTAAGCTTCTCAAATAGTTTTTCAAATGATTCATAAGCTGGGATATCAATTCGATTAAAACTGCAACAAAAAAAGAAAAAAGATGAGAGAGCTAAGTAATACAATTATTATTAATCTGAAACTGTTTAAAAATTCAAAATAACTTTATATACCAAGTATGGGCTTTAGGTAAATTGTCAGTACTAGCATCTACCAAATGGATTGTAAATAAGCGAGGTCCAGCAGCACCAGTTGAACCTAAAATATTAATATTTAAATTAATGTAACAAGATTTTCATAAAATTTTTTATATCAGTACTGACAAAAGGAAACATTAATTCAATAATTAAACTGAAATACAAAAACAAAGCTTATATAGAATACAATTTCAGTTATGCCAAATATTTAGAACCTCAAATAATTTTAATGCAATTAAAAAAACTTTTTTCTTAACCAAACATTCTAATTCTTTATTGTTGTATTGGAATATAAATTTTAGGAGCTTTTACTAATAAATAAACATTATATCACTTATTAAATTAATATTAATGACAAAAAAATATACTTTTATCTTGAGGAAACCGTGTTTTATCTTTCTTTCTTGCAAAAAGACAATTCAGTAACAGTAGATTTAAAATACTGGGCAAATTTTCATCCTTTATTCGAATAAAGGATAAAAATTTGCCCAGTGTTTTAAATCTACTGTCAATGCATTGTGTCTTCGCAAGAAAAAAAATATACATTTATTTCATTATTCAAAATTTTAAACCTAAACATTAACATTTAAATTTTTATGCTTCATGTTCAATGTTTGTCAAAAGGTTTAATTTGAACATATTTTCAAAAACATTAGTATGAACAAAAGCCCATTAAGTTTAAAATTATAAAATGAGAGTATTTCAGTCAAAATCTTACAGTAAATAAATATTGAAACAACAGTCAGAATATATATATATAATATATATATATATTTGTTTTAATTAAAATTGCAAAAAATTACAAGAAAATAATTTTAACCAGAATTATAACTTTTTTAATACAATAATTCATAATAAACAAAATTTAAACTGAAGGAATTTGCTAATTTTTAAACTTACTGGGTGTTCATACAAATCAAGACAGAACTAGACAATCTATATCTACATTTTTTTAGATATTCTGCAACAAATTGAAATGTGAAAAAAATTAAATTTATGTTGTAATTACTTTGAAATTATTCTAATCATAATTAATACAGTTTATCACAGATATTAAAACAACAAATAAAATTACTGAATCAATAATTAGATTTAAATCTTTCCTTAATTGACTTGTCACATTACACAGGTCTGCAAATTTCAACTAATAAAAAACTGTTTTGACTTGGACTGTGATTTTTATTAACAACTATGAATACAACTAAAAATGATCTCTGAAATGTCTTGATACAAAGGCTTTACAATGTTTTGTCAAAAATTCATAAAAGTATATTATATACATATGTATAATAGTGTTTTAATTTATTTTAACATGGAAAAAATTACCAATTTCAGTTTATTATTAACATATATGGGTACAAAAATATAACAATATTTTACCAAAAAGCACTCAAAGCTAATAAGCCACTAATTAGCTTTGGTGCTCATCAGTTCTGATTTAACCTGCATTAGTATGCATCATCCAACAGTAATCTGCCATCATACTGACATCCCATCGTCCCTGGTATTTCTTTCCATTTCCTTAATGTCCTGATGGGCTCTTTCGCCCTGTTCTTCACTTACAGCCCCTAGATTTTCAGGAAAGTAATCAAAGTGTGAGTTCAGAAAGTGTACCTTGAGGTTCATATTGCAGACCAGTTCATGGTACTTAATTAACAAGTTTTCTACTATTTCTCTATAATTGACATCTTTATTGTTTCCTAGAAACTTTGAAACTATTACCTTAGATGCAATCCAGGCATCTTGTTCTTTGTCGTTCATTACAGAAAGAAGTTCTCTGTCTGATATTAATTTCCTTATATCAGGTCCTGTACACATTCTTTTAGTTTTGCTTTGGACAAGGCTGGAAACTTTTTGCATAAATACCAAAAAAAGTCTCCATCCTTTGGTAAAGCCTTTATGTACTGTTTCATTAATCCCAGTTTAATATACAGAGGTGGCAGCAGCACTTTCTCTGGATTCACCAAGCTGCTCCTCACAATATTCTTTATTCTAGGTTGTAATTGTTTTCTAGGTGGCCATTGCTTAAGAACCCAATGCAAATTCCTGGCTCTACTTTTCCAATCATAGAGAAAAACATGGAAACTTGGTATAACCTGACTGTTGACCTAATAACATGCACAGTACTTTCAAATCTCCACAGATAAGTCACTGATGCATATCATAATTAACTTTTTTCAGGAGAGGAACGTTTTTGTATGTTTCTTTCAGATGCACAAAATGTGCTACAGGTATTGATGCATATTTATTGTCATTGTACAGAAGCACACCTTTGAGACTTTTTACATGAGTTTATAAATAATCTCCAGGCTTCTGCATTATACTCTATTCCAAATTTCTGCGCTAAGCTTTGAAGGACCAGGGGCAAATTCTGTCGTCCTTTTTTTACAATTTCATCTTCTGAGTCAGTTACAACTGGATCAAGGCATTCTGGTGGAACAAGTATATATACATCAGGTCCATGTGATACAGGTCTTATTGCTGATTGAAGATTAGGGTAAAAAAAATCCGTTACAAGAAACAAATTTAACTTGTTATTGTATTGTTTTGTTAGTCTATTTTATTTGTGTATGTTGTTCAAACTTGACCTCTTGGAACTATAAAAACTCAGACTTTGTCTTTGCCCTTGAAAAATCTCTCCATTTCCAAGTTCAAGGTGTGTATGACCTGCTGGTCCCCACCTGTACAATATTACAAGGCCCTTTCTACAGAACTCTTTTTTCTGTTTTGCATTTGTAAACCCACACTTCATTACCAGTCTTTAGAGAGCATATGAATAATTTTTATGTAACCTAGCTGTTTGTTGTATCAAATTGTAAAGTGTAATGTTGCTCTCATGTCACATTATGTTTCTAGAAAAGTAATGAAAGCTGGAGAAACTTCATAAAATGTGTAGTATATAAAGCAGTCAAAGTATATGGGACACAGTCAAATGCATTTTTGTAGTTTATATCTGTCATATATAGAGTTCTGTGTTGTTATACATCTATCAAAAATAGCAGAATTTATAAATAAGTATTCCTTTCCTCCTATGTGGTTTCTAAGAGCTTTATCTTTTTTTTTTTTTTTGAAAATATTGAGTTGATTTATTATATTGATATATCTCAGTTCTAATGCAGGTTAAAAAAAAAAAAAGTATGAAATTATTGAACAAAGGTGCAATAACACATTCAAGAAAATTAAGACCTCTACACAAATATTCAATTATAAAATTTTAAGAAACAAAATAATGCTATTTAGAATAGTATTATTTTCCTTTTTACTGAGCATAATACATATGAATTGATTTAAATGATTTATATAATTGTAGACCCAATAAATTGCAAAAATTGTTATTAAAATATTAAATTAATATAAGAAAGATAATGAAACCTTGTAATGCTTTAAATCCCTGTAGAGGTACACGTGAACTACCAGTTACAAACTGAAGTAATCTAGCTCGTCTTTCTTCATTATAAGAATCCACACACTGCCAAAACCATTTCACTATATTAGTGTCAGGAGTACAATGCTTTAACCGTGTATGCAATTTCCAATCTTCTAAATCAATCTTTCCCAGACCACCAATTACAAGCTGGAAGAAATTTTCAATGAAAACAATATTTCAATATGAATATATAATTAGAGATACTTAATGAATGATAAACTTATAACAGAATTTTAAGATTCAAATAATTTATAATTTAAAATTACGAGTATGTAATTTTAAATTATAAATTTTAGTTTCAAAATTTCAAACACCTGAACTCAGAAACCATTAAAAGTTCACAACTGATGAAAAAGGTCCATAGACAATGATGTGCCATTATGTAATTTTACAAATTTTACCATTATGTAAATTTTATATGGGCAGTTCCAATAGAAGTTGACTACAAGGAGAACAAAGCTCCAATTTCAGTAGTGGCCTACAAATTAAGATTGTTGTAAGCCATGCATTTCATTGCGCATGCAACTTTTAAATCAATTATGAGTGTTTTAATGATTTTTTAAAATATTTCATTTAAATTTATGTAGTACTTAATTAATTTTATATAATAGCATCTTTAACTATTCAATTTTTAAAATGTATTCATAACAAGTGAAGAAAAAAATTGAAAAAATCTTTAACAAATAGTTAAAATTCCTTAATTATACAGAACTTCAGAATTTTCAAAATAAATATATTTTAGTTTTAATCATAAATAAATTTCAATAAGAATTTGATTAAATTTATGTGAAAATTAGAAAAAAATATATTTAAAAAATAGTTTGTTTCAAAATTTAAAAACAAATTATAGGAATAAAACGTAAAACTACCGTAAAACCTCGTTATTTCAATATTAGATAATTCAAAGTCAAGTCTAGTCTCCAGCCAAAAGAATAGGATTTTGTATATATTTTAGGTTGGGTAATTCGAAATATGGATACAATGCAATTTGAAGTGACCTGCAAAAATATTGCTTAATTCAAAATCTCCCATCATATTACATGTTTATAAAGAAAGTTTCCTTACCCAAATGGCATTTTTGGTTTCACAAATTATACAGTTAATTTATTGGACATCCATTCAAGGTCATTTAGACATTTTACAGTAATGCCAATAAAGGGAGAATTTTTTTTTTTATTTTATGAAATAAATCTGTCTGGCATTTAATTATTTTGGACATTTTTTTGTAAAAATATACTGTTTCAATAATTCCAAAAGTTGATTAAATATACATGTGTATTCACAACAGAATGCAAACTTATAGCTTTAGTCATTAATAACTTGTTTACATCACATGATTTTCATAACCTTGAACTCATGATGATGAATTGTTCATAGAATTAACCTCAGGTCTTCTAGACTGAATTTGCAGACAATTCTTATTGAAGAACTTAAGAAATTTCAAATTTGATAAATCATGACAAGGTAAGTTGCATCAGTAATGTTCTTTTTAAATTAATTTTTATTTATTATGATCAGCATATGAATGTATGATTTTCAAAGTTTTCCCATATAAATTCAATACAATAATAATAGAATACTATCATGTGTTAGATTGTACTCAATTTAAGACAGATTTTGATTTTTCTGGTAGAAAAATTCTATTTTGTTTAAATTAGAAAAAAGATTTATGAAATGGCTATGAGAAGGAAATATAATAAGCTGACTACTTCAGAGAAGTTAAATGTGATTTGTCTGAGTGACAGTTTTTCCAAAATAGCTCAAATTACAAATTAATATCTTGTAATATTAATGCATTTGTATCCAAACAGATGAAAAATTTTATAAGATATTGTTACAAAAACATCTGATTTGAAAAAGTTCAATAATTGAAAGTCATACTTTTCTGATCCATTCAGTTTAAAAATAATGAGGTTTTACAGTATATTGATTTCTATATTTTCTTGAATATTTAAATATAATTTCATTATAAAAAACTTTAAAACATTAGAACCTTCATATATTGAAAATGCTAAGTATTTTTTCAACAAAAAAAAAAAAACACAATTTTATTGAGGTAACTGATTCAGAAATCTAAATGTTATGTACTACACTTAATATTAAAATTTTAATTAATATCTAGAATAAAAATAAAAATTTTCAATTAAGACGTACTTCTAATTCCTTTTCATCAAAAGCTTTAAGAAGATGTTGTGGAATCAACTCATTAAACCCTTTTTGTAAGGCTAGAAACTGCTGTTCAATACCTCTCATAAATCTGTAGTTTACATACAATCTAAAACAAAGTTTATCAGTAAATTATTGTAGCTTTCCATATAATATAGTAAATATTAAAAAAAAAAATAAAAACCTGAAGATAATCTATAAAAGTGATTGAAAACATTAGTTTGGTTGATTTTTACAGTAAATCTATCTGCTGGAACCAATACAGATGTCTGTGAATATTCATATCCTTTTCCAACTTCTGAGATAATTTTTGTGATGTATGAGTTAGTTACATTAATGATAGCATGTAGCATGTATGTAGTCAAAGCAGCAACTCCTTTTTTCTTGGTGCCAAAAGAGTAAAAAAGGAACTAAATTTAATGCATAGTAGTCAAACTTAGTATAACTGTATGCACTCCCTGATATGCAAATTAGCAAGTGTTTGTACAGAACCACAACCATTTAAAGGGATGGATGTCCTTAAATTTTAACCCCATTTGCTGAGTACAGTAGAATGATCCACTAAAACCAGTTGTTTGAATTGCTCTACAATCAAATATTGAACCCATCTTTGCTTACTAGGAGAACAAAATCTTCTACTCAAAATGGAACATTTATTACAGTACCACTTTTTATTGTTTATGTGAAAAGTGTAAAAAATAACCATTATTAGAAACAGGGTTATTTCTTGGGGTTATGAAGGTAATTTAAAGTTCACTTTAACAAATTCCAGTAAAACTTTTGTTCACTTCATCACATGAAAATTAATGCTGTGACAATGGTATTTTGTAGGGCAATGCTTTTTTAGTGTTTGTTTCAAGATGAGTCAACTGTACTAATTTAACATCAAAGCCAATTACTTTCTGAATAATTGAACTTGGTTTTTGTATACACATTGTACTATAGAAATCTGTAATATGCAATATTAACGTTATAAAATATTGCATTTTCAATTCCTTTATAGTATAATAATATATGATAATTATCCTGAAAAAATTGATTTTAAAAAGACTATAATTTATGCAAACATATATATTCTTTAAAAATTCTTACAATAAATATGATCAATTATAAACCTGACAAATTATTAAATATGATAAAATTCTACTTCAGTATCATCAAACAGACTTAACTAACTTATAATGATTGCATAAATAAACATCCTATAAAAAAGATTTAATTCAAATAATCAAAAGCTCTTTAATTATTATAATAATAAATATTTATTAATTATTCTAATTCAGGCATCAAAATAATTATTACAAAATTCTATACTTTAAGCAAATAATTTTGAATGATATTTAATTTTACCTAACATATTCTCTTTTATTTTCTTCTGTCACAGGAATCTCTCTTCCATTTGGCTTTAATTCATGCACTTGTAACTGACCAAATGCATCATGTTCAACTGAGAAGTTAGTATCAAATACTGAAGTAATATCGTTTTCACTAAACAAATAAAAAATTCTTTTTAATAATTATTTGTAATAAATTAAAATATATTATTCCATTAATACAACATACAGCATCCACTGCAAACTTCTGTGTAATTCAGGATCAACAGCTTCTATATCATCCAAGGTAATAGGTTTATTCAACAACATTTTATAAAATGGAAGTGTAAAACCTCCATCAATGTAATGTCCATGAAATACAGCAATTCCAATTACTCTTCCAACAAAATGAAAGTACGACAAATGTTCCTGTAATCAGAATTTAAATTAATTTATATGAGTTATGTCAAACAAGAAGAATTAAATTTAATCAATTGAAATAGATATACAAGGTTTCCACTTAAACATCTATCCAGGGGCAAAAGAGATCTTTCTGGCACTGGTTAGATTAGATTATTGACTGCACACAAATACACTGGTTATTATGTTACTATGATGCAGCCATATAGCTGCTATCTGCAATAAGCACAACATACAAAAGATGCAACACAGTGATTTAGTGATGCAATATGATGTTAAAGTTACAGCTTAACAGACCACAACTCCTTCAGCACATTTTATGGACCAATGAGATACTGTTTTCCCTTCAAAATAGTGTATAACCATCACAATGGGCAGAGCCTGGCACTATTCAGGTAATACCAAGTGAGGCAATACCTAAATGTCTAATATGGATTTTGGGTGAGCAGCTTCTAGGTCCCATATTCATTGATGACATTCTGAATAATGACAAATATCTGAACATCCTAAACATGGCAGTAGAGAAATGACTTGATAATTTTTCATTGGCACAACTATAGCAGGTTTTAACACTTCTTCCAGCAGTTATTTTCTTAATAATATTAATGTTTTTTGGCCTCTTCAACTGTCTCATCAGGTATATGAAAAAGAAAAAATTCAATTGAGCTTCCAAAAATTCAATAAAATTTTTAAATAGCTAGTGACATATTTTACACATTCAGAAAGTTTAAACTGGCTGACATCTAATGAAATTTGAAATGTTTGGAATTTAAATTTGAAAGTTTTAAATTAGCTTCAAACAATTCATTCAAATTTCAAAATTGGATCAAACAAAAAAAAATTACAAAATTAATATCCTATATTACAGCCACTTTCTTTTCCCTATATCATATATAAATTAAGCCTACCAAGTCTGTATTATTAAGAAAAGTGCTGGAAGAAGTGTTAGTGCACTAAGTAATTATTAGTTATCTCAGTTCCAGCTTCAAGATGTTTTGATATAGCAGGTTTGATACAGAGGTCACTCTGGAAAACTTTTTAAAAAAATCACTTAGTTTTGCTTACTAAGTAATGCAGGTGCTGGTAGCCTTATCAGTTTGAAGTCTGAAAAGCAAAAGTAACATGTTAAGTTGTCACTTAAAAATAGGAATAATTTTTTAATGAATAATTCCAAATGACACATTGAAATACTGCATTGTATTCAAACATTGCAATCAAGAAGTTCTGTCATGTCAAAATTTGTGTGTTTTAGTTTATTGAAAAAAGATCAAAAAATCCCCAAATTTTCTATCAATTGATAAAAATCCTCAATCTGGAAATGCTAGGCAGTATTGCATGAAAACTGCCTTCGATTCTCAATGACACTTTTTACTTTCCTACCCAAACTTACCACATGACATCATGAAATCACTAGATGTGTGATGCATGGGAGCTAGACATTCTGCTGTTTTTTAAGAAGCAGGCTTTGTGATTCAATTTTATGCTGAATGTTGAAATAAGCAGACTAAGGTTTTTATTGCCACTTTAATAAAAATATTGCCAAATGGCAATTTTGGTGCTATGCAGCATGGGTTCAGTATCAGCACAATGACATGACATCTCATTCCTAGAGACATACATCAGTGGCTTGCAGAGCAGTAAGGCAGCAGCTGGATGGGACAACATGCCAACAAATTTCCCAGATTTGACTCATGAATCTTTCCTATGAGGTAATCTAAAAGAATCAGTGTATGATGCATACTCAATAATGCCAGGTGAAATTGGCAAACTGGAGAAATGCATACAACAGACCTATAAAATGATGATACAAGGAATGCTATGTGCCAACCAAAATGTCATGCTCAACCATCTTCATCTTTATATTGCTGCTGAACATGTTTTCTAACAAAAGAAATGTTACTTTTTTGTATAAAGTTTCTGCAATGCTGACTTTATCCTTTACAGTCACAGACTATTTGTATGTTATGCTAAATCATCTTGATTCCCTTTGATTATTTTAGCATGAACTACATTCATACAATTAATCAAAGCTGGAAAAATCTCTTCTGTCCCTAGATAAATATTTATGTAGAAACTGTGTATAGAGTAATAATAATGCTAATTGAAAAAAATCTATTAGTAAAAATGCTTTCTTAGCATTGTTGGAATTGTTTTTATTTGAAGATATACATAACATTTGTCTAGAAAACAATCATATATGATTATATAATATTTAAATATACTTACAGGATTAACTGAAGAATCTGGATTAATCTGTAAAGTGTATATATCATCTCTTGTATATTGAAATAAACCATAGTAAGGATTAAGCATTTCATGTGAGAGCAAATACAGCCATTCTCTGTAAAGCAAAACATTTGTCACTCAAATTAGAACGAAAAAATGTAATTTCTAATTTAATCACTCAATTATATTACTATAATTTCCTGTGAATAACCTGAGACTAAACTGTTTTAAAGTCAATTTGAAAACAGGTGGGTTACCTGCTAATTTTAAATTGCAATTACAAATTTGTCAAACAGCTTTTCCTTTATCTAAACTTATCAAAATTTTTAAAAACAACAAAGAAAATCCTTTACAAACCTTTACCTTTACTATTGTATTTTTTTCCCAAAAATCACCAAAGGCACATAATACTTCACCTTTAGTTCTTTCACATTTTCTGCACTGAATCCATGTTTTAATAATTATTATTATTTTTCACTCTTACCTGAACTTCTGTCTTGAGAGCTAAGTTTCCAGTAATTTTTACCTCTCTATATAATAGCTCTCAGAGAACTATTTGGAAACTGAATACCAATTTAGCATTTATTAGTTTTTTCTAGAGAATAAAAGCTACTCAATCAGCTCTTGAATGCATGTCATTGAATATTATTAACATTAAAATGTTTTAAGCTTATTTTAGCATTTACTATTACATTCAATAAACACAACAAATAAAACAGAATAATAAAAAATTTTGGTAGGCATTTTATATTTTTGACACTTAATGCACTTTAGGCAGTTTAGTCTCAAATATTCCACTTGTAATTATAAACTAAATGAAGCAAAACTAAGATTTTCACAAAGTGTCTGATGATCATGTATTATGTATAGTAGGAGAGAAGGCACACTTGATGTTGACAGCAAAAAAGCAAAACTCCTTGCTGTTTTAAGAAGGTGAGAGCATTATCAGTTCTTTATTATTCTAATAACAATGCCCTGATGACAGCAGCAATTTTTAATGACTGGATGCTGTCATGGCACCAGAAACTTAACTGTAATATTCTTCTGTTGGTTGACAAATGTATGACGCATCAAAAGACAAGCCTTTTAATTTACATAAAAGTCACACATTTGCCCATCCAATAATACATCATTTCTTCTAGGACTCTTCACCTTCTTAAACAAAGCTGGAAAAACTTACATCAACTATGATTGTCAACTGTTAAGCATAGTGGCTTTGTTAAAGCTGCAAACAAAGATGCAGCTAAAAATGAAGTGGAGAAAAACAATTATGATTTAAGTCTTGATTATACGCCAATTTCAATGCATAGACAAAGGAGTCTGCACTAAAAATACCTTAAGAAAGAAAGAAAACAATTCCAAAGCAAAAATTTCAAAACTTTTTACCTGTATTGTCTAGACAATTTTTTTTTGTTAGTTTAAACTGCAAATTACTGTTCCTGGAAATTGATGGCACCACATGGATAAATTGATTAGTTAAACACTCACATTTTTAAAAAGCCAAAAAATGGCTTTTTAACATTTTCTGAATATTTCTTATTCCATATCAGATCACTATAGACCAGGGATTCCAGAAAACTGTGCGTTGCAACGCCCTGGGTGTCGCAGCGCTATCCTAGGGGAGTCGCGAAACAATATCCATAGGTCACCTGTATGCGACATAATAGTGAGTACGTGGCACATGCGTTTCATCACCCTGCTCTTCCATTTTCTTGTTCTTTCATTCAGTCTTTTGTTTTCATTGATTATAAGCGTTGATAAATCAGTGTTTTGATTTCAAGTGTGTTGTATTTAATTTATGTATCGTAAAATGGATAACTTTATTCAAATAAATAGAAAACGTGTTGAAAACTCAGGAAAGAGTACAAAGAAGAGTAGCCATTTCAAAACTTCAGCCCCAATTTGAGAAGTTATGCTCAGAAAAGCAAGCTCATTTTTTTCATTAATTGTACTGTTATGTTTTCTAATAAATAATAATTATTAAGATTCTATATTCTTTGGAGTTTTCTTTGAATAATAAAGTAATTTTAATGTCTGCTAGAGCTACATGTAAGTATCTTCTCTTAGAAGGGCATTGCAAAAAAATTACAGCTTGTAAAGGGAGTCACAATATAAAAAAGATTGGGAACCCCTGCTATAGACTAAACAACAACAGTCTGATGTTGGAATGACAAACATCCTGAAAATATTAAAGAGACATTTTCTGGCTTATGGAAAATTATTATTATTAATATATTCAAAGATGCTTAAAATAATTTAATAAATAAGTATATGTAACAAGAAATTTTTAAAGAAATTTATTACAGAATTTTAAAAAATTACAATAAATGAAAGAATATACCTTGCTACACCACCATAATCAAGACCTTCTTCACCTCGAAATTTTACCATAAGCCTTTTCCTCAAATCTTTAGGCCTCATCTTCATTATAAGCCTGTAAGATTCCTAAAAATAAAAAACAAGTTATCAAAAAATGATCTTTTCTTTAAAAAGTCATATACTGTATCAATTAAAAAAAAGTTAAATTTTAAAAATTTATTTTGAAAAAATTTTCAAGAAATGCAGTTTACAATATATTTCAAATGCATTTACAATTCTTTATTTATTTTTTCCATTGATATTTTAAAATCATTTTATAAAGTTTTATGACACCATGCCTCATATAATTTTTGTATTTTTTTAATTTTATGAATATAAAAATGTGAGCGACTGTAATATATAAATGAAAGAATTTTCATTTATTAACTGCATCTAGGTGCGTGTGTATCCAACAGATACATACTGGCTTTTTTTATTTAATTTTTTAAAAATAAACAGTTGAAGCGTGGCTTTTTAGTATTTCTCAACTGATATGTTCTGAAGCGATTCCCACAGTAGTTTTCAAGTTTATGATCTTTCAAAAAAATTTTACAAAAATCAATACCTTTTCACCACCTGCAATAAATTCTTTTGCCGTGTGAGAGCACTGTACTCTTGGGTTTGTTATGTGCAACAACTGCAATTTAATAAAATAACTATGTAGAATATTTAACCTTTACCACAATTCTACACATTATATCTTTTTTTCCTGGTTTCAATGACAGGACCAATCCCAATACATTTCAAATAAGTCATTGCAGTTTTTCTTGATAATGCGATTTTCTCGCTTTAGTATTATTGCCCTGCTGTCTCATGATCAGTTGTATAAGAAATCTAATACTTTCAATTTTGCAACAATTAAAATTTATGTTCATAACGTCGCAATACCATTTAGTAATTGTGTAAAGTACTATTTTTAGTATCTTAGGAAACCGACACTAATTGCGGTCGGTAAAACTTCCGTTAAGCTAACGGGTACTTTACGCGGATTCGAGATTAGTTTGCCAGGCCTGGGCTTTTAAGCGTGCACCAAAAAATTAGTACGAATAATGATAAATATCAAGTCAAATCAAAAAGTTCAAATATATTTAACTAGTAACTAGAATTTACTATGTACAAATGTCTATAATCCAAACAAAATTTATTACGAAAATCAAAAGTCAACCCGACAATAAACTCAGCTACTTAGCTTAACTTAATATTAATTCCCCTTTGAAAATTCGACAAATCAAATACTTAGGAAACTATGAACAAAATCTCTTACTAATTAAACGTCTATTCGTCACCTCACTATACGAAGAACCTATTTCCTCAATCCTTTCGATATCGTCAAATCGTCAATCGAATTCCTCTTTAACACCTTGGATCGTCCAATTATCAATCTGGACTTCTATCAGAAAACACTTTGCTTTCGAATTCACCTCGCTCTCAAAGTTGCCTCGATTTGGAATTCACCTCTTTCTTCTTCGGTTAACGTACGGGTTTTATACTGTGAGGTGACGTCACACTTCAGCTGAGTTACTCCCCTTATTTACATACTTAGTTGCTAACATTAACTTTCTTTTCTGGCAGCTTTAAGTTTCCGACAAAGCTTATAAACCGTTTACAAAGTATTTATCATAATTTTCTGGGATGTTAAGACGGTTTATCAAGTATTTCTTTACTAGTGAGTGTGGGGACTCCCCCCTCCATTTTTTTTCTGCGGATCGTTTACTTCTGCTGGGCAGCGCAAGTGCGCAAGATTTTTCCTATGGCGCTTATTTCTCCGTGAGTTGGTTTTATCTTCTTTTTTCGTTACTAACAAGAGAGTGGTGGGGAACCTTCATCCTAAATAAACATAAGCTCCAAACAAAATATAATAAAATGGAAAAATAATAATAAACTAAAAATAACGCTCGGACTCAGTTCCTTACAATTGTGAACAATTATTTATTTGGTAATTTTATAAATATTTTTAAAATTATTAACTATAGAATTATAGAATTCATTACTAGAAATACTAGTTGTCAAATCTGAAACAAAACATTCCCGAGTGCAAGAAAACAATTTGTTAGTTATTCAACCCATTACTGACAGCAATAGGAATTTATGAAAACAAAGTAATATAAAAATTAGCAGTTTATTTATTGTACTTCACAGTGTGGGACCAGCAGAGTCTATTACTTTTGCAGGAGAAAATAAACAAAGCTTTACTACCCTGAATTTGAAAAATAATATAATCCTGTGAAATTGAACAAATCTCATGTCAATAAAATAAAGTTAAAATTATGTATAGTGAGTTGA
This sequence comes from Centruroides vittatus, assembly GCF_030686945.1. Lineage (NCBI taxonomy): Eukaryota > Metazoa > Arthropoda > Arachnida > Scorpiones > Buthidae > Centruroides > Centruroides vittatus. The sequence continues at coordinate 1,268,975 of NW_027121917.1, read as the reverse complement.
CATTTGATAAGTTTAGTTTTTTGCATTTACAGATAAAATTTCAGAAAGTATAAATAAAAATCTATTTTAAGTATTTTATACTTTTAGATAGTAGAGAAAATGTTGAAATCAGAAATATAATCGTTGTCAAGCATATATATCAGTAAAAATATAAAAATTGCATTAAAATAACATACTTTGATGAATGTCTTAAAATGAAAAAGTAATTAAATCAAGTCCCACTGCCATATTGATTAAGGCGCAATTGATTCTGAGCATGTCGCATTGCATCACATTAAATAATTTATAAAAATTAAAATAATAAACAAGTATATAAAATAATTGACTATATCTGTTTGCAATAATAATGTAAAACACACTGCACTTATAGTTTAACATTTCCGATAATATTTAATTAATTTTTGAATTTTATTATATTTTATATATAAAAAATCTAAGAACATATAACCAAAAAAAGTTAGTTAAAAGTAATTAAAATGAGAAAAAAATTTTTTTTTTCAAGGTAACAAAATTTCTGTCCTAAAAAGTAAGGTATTTGATCACATGACATCCCGTTTCCCCACCTTGTGTAACCAAAGTGATCGAAGTTGAAATAAAAGCCTAATCTTCAGTAGAAGTAAAACACTTATTGGTGCATGTCTAGGACAATAAACTTGAACGGGAACAAAGACGAAACATTGACACCTTAAAATTTATATTAATTGCCTTCTAATATTAAAAAATTAAAATCTTCAATAAATAATAATTAAATTAAGATTTTTTTGACTGAATTCAATTAGAAATATATTGAAAAACTGAAATAAAGTGAAAATACTGGTTTTTCAACACTAAATTTTTATTAATTAATTTTTTAAATTGGTGCTGGATTGATTGAGGGTGTGCAATTTCTATTTGACTGCGCACGCACGTGAAGACAGGTTAAATTGAAAAGACTGTACAAAGTATCTTTCCTGTAACAATAAAGTTTTATACAGTACTGATGCTGCAACACAGAACATCTTGTAGAAAATTGTCAAGGAGGCCTATCATGTAGTGACAAGCTAAATCAAGTTTTCACTCGTCAAAGCACGTTTTCCAGAAAAAGTTGTTGGTGAGTCATCCTGGACAAGTTGAGACAGGTATGCCAACTGAGGTGGACTGAAGAGAAAGCTCAGCTCAGCATTGGATTGGTCAGCCAACGGATCTAAAAATTAGATATAAGGCAATGTGACCATTGGTATGAGGAGAAACAAGCCTGGATTAAAACTATGTAGTTAAAAGAAAACAAGAGATAGTGCTGTGTATTATATTATAAATAGTTGTCAAATAAACGGACTTAGTCTGATTTCAAAGAGTCCATCAAAAAGAACACTTTATAAGTGTTCTTTTTGATGGACAAGAAATTGGAAGGCAAAATTTGAACATTATTAAAATACTGCAATATTAATTCAATAAATACATCTAAATAAGTATCCCTTTGTTATATGCAAACCCAGGAAGAAAACAACTAGTTAAACTTTCATGCCTAACATCTGCATTTACATGTGACCAAAATGTTTCATGCACTGATGTAAAATATTATCTAACAAAACAAACAAAAAATTTGCATATTGGAAGTTAAACCATTTAACTTCCAATATGTAAATGAATCTCTTGCTATATTACCTGCAGTAGGTTGGCTTGTGCACGAGACAAAACTATGCCTTGACAGAAGCAAACAGTTAAGGTAGAATATTCTTCAGAAGTGTCAGAATGATACTGGTATCTGGCCAATCAATTAAAAATCGTGTAACTGAATAAACAGCAAGTTTCCTTCTGAAACACTATCATAAATGAAAATTTGCTATCTGGACACAGCAGTGGACAAGTATGCATTACCAGTCCACAAAAAGAAAGTCTATTAATCAGGGAGATATGATCAACCTGTGATGTTAGAGGAACTAGCCAAATGGCAAGAATACATTGGAACAAAATTTTTTCTATGCAGACAGAAGCAGCAAGATTACATAAAATTAGTTTGGTGGTCATTTAAAAGTAAAAGCCTATGTTAACTGCACATGAAAATAAACAATATTATCATTGGACAAGAAACCATTTCAAATGGCCAACAATGGAATATGTCTTGTGGTCTTCCTTTCTTGTATTGTATGGAAATTTGAGCAGAGAAATTATTTAGCAATGTCACAAAGTCTTTGACCCAGTGTACAAACAGCAATAAAGTTACCATTGTGTTATACAAGTATGGAAATGTTTTGAACATTCTGGCATGGAGAAATGACCTATGTCAGTTCCATTAACGCATCTTGATACTGCAAGATCCTAGAACAACATATGCTGCCTTTTCTTTTGTATTTGTAATGCTAAAGGGATGGGATATTTAAAAAAACTTGCAATGCCACAAAGTTATATGCTTAACAGAATCATGGAAGCAGCAAAACAATGCCCCTAAGTTGGAGTGAGTCCAAAATTCACTGAATCTGAATTCATGGTCCTCATATGAAAAAGTCATTTGGAAACAAACCCATACCAAAGAGCATCTGATCATTGTTGTTCTTGATGAATGGGGGCAAAACTCCACTTTACATGTACCAAAACAGTATGGCTACAATGCCGTATCATAACTGTAATGTCACTGCTGTAAAAGGTGGGGTAATAAAAATAGTAATGAGTCTGTTGACATAAAACAATAGACTCTGCATGAAACATTTTAGATTCAAAAACAGGCTGTTACTTTTCTCTAAATCATTTTGTAACACACAGTGCCATAAAAATATTGTATCATGAATTTCTTTCTGCCAATAAAATATATTGTTGCCTTATTATTTATTTAGATATGTTTACAATAACTTGTGTTGTTACTATATCAATGCACAAAATTATCACTATAAAGGTGATACTGAGAAATAAAAAAAAATTGATTTATACTAAATAAAAATTGAACAGAATATAAATAAAAATTAGCAATGAATTGAACCTTAAAAGTAATTCTAGGATAATCTACTGCAAATTGTAATGTTTTTGATCTTCACAGATCTTTCTCAGGATTCTTTAAATTGGAATGCCAAATACAAATATAAATAAAAAATTTATACTAAAATAATTAAAAGAACTGTTAAGAAAATATTGGGATGATTTCACATGATAGCCAGTTCAATTACATCATTAAAATCTCTGTATTAAACACTTTTGTAATGTAATTTAAATTATTTTAAGCTATGTTTAATTATAAAACTATTATTAAAAATAAATTGCCTAGAATAATCATAAAAATGTTCAATTCAATATTTATCAAAAATTGAAATGCAATTAATTATTTTTAAATTATTGTATATTTATCTAAAACTGCTGTGAAATTATATAATAGGATTTACATAATAATTTCTGGAACATTGTTAATCTGCTGATGTTTATAAGCTTACCTCAAATATATCTTCTCTTGATACTTCTAATCTACAATGACCAGACTGTTGTTGAAGAGAATGAAGTTCTTGTCTCAAAGATGCTAATTTCTGTACTATATCTCTCCTATGTCTCGTTATAGTATTCTCACCATTTTCTATTGTTGTATTTGAAAGTGATTGCAATACTATTCCACTATTACTGACACAGTTGTGATTACTAGAACTAACTTGTCCAGCAGGATTATTACTTGAAGTTTGAGAACCACTGAATCGTCTAGTACTAGAAAATTACAAGAATTTTTATCAAATTGTAAATTAATCATTAAAGTACTATTTGAAGCAATTTTTAATTAAAAATTTAATACTATTTTAACTAATTGCAGTATTAAAATAGTATATCAAACAATTTGTTCATTACTGTAGTGTTAATAAAAAGTTCTAAAACAATAAGTAGAAAAATCCACTTATTGTAATTATGGATATTGTTTTCAGTGATTTATTGTTATGTTTTGGAACAGGTGAATTCTGATGTCAAAATACATATATAAAACTTTTTATTATAATCAGAGTTTGATTATTAACATCATTTTCTACAGGCAAATAAAATGAAAAAACTTTAAAAAAAAATGCCTACTAGCCTCAAGTGCTGATAACATGCAACTGTTATCAGTCTTTTTCAGCACTTTACAATAATTTTTAACATTTAATTGCTATTTGCTCACAGTACAACATTTTAAATTGTTGAAAATTCATATTTTTATTATACATCATGTATATTGTTATTAATTAATAATGAATTTTCTATATTTTTAAATTGTTTTATAATGTCCTTTTAATGCCAAAATTAGTAAAACCAAATTCCCATTAATTATAGTCCCAATTACTTATCTCATTTAGTGTTGTTAGTCAATTTTTTAATCAGTACTGAAAAGTTCTAAGTAATTACAAAAATAGTTTTTATCATATAATTTATTATACAATTCTAAAAAATGTGACAGCTCCATATGTTTAACTAATCTCTTTATCCAAACACTCATTTTCAAGAAGCCAGAAAATATTTTTATACATCAAATGAAACGTTAACATTTTCAGAATATTTGTCATTCCATTATTAGACTATCATAGTTCTAAATTACAGGGTAATTAGAATTAAAGTGACAATACTCAGACATGTGGAGTCAGCTCTACTGAACCAAATCAAATGAAACTAGATACATGTGCAATGCAAATCAATGTAAAGAGATTTATGGAAGATATTAATTGAAATTTTTACCACCAGGAAAAATATGGAACTGCAAAAATGATAATTATAAGTGCAGAAAATTTTATTAGAAGAATTAAATTGCATTTTAAACATTTACAGTATTGCTTAATGCAGAATCCTTCTCTGTAAACCACATCATCAACTGCTGCATATAACATTTCAGGAGGAATCTGAGACATGTTGCACTATGCTGGCCTTCAACTCTAATACAAAGTGCATACACCTGATAAACACAGTCTTTTAAATACAGTAGTCCTGCAAACTTAACGTGGACTGAGAAGGTGGCAAGTTACCAAAAATAACAAGTTTTATGGAATCCTGTCTCAACAGTAAACTGAAAAAGACAAGACTGTGTTAAAGTGCAGGTCAAATTAGAACATCTTTCCATCAGCAGGAGCCTAGTGTTAACCATAGCAGAATTACACTAAAATAATGAATTTGTTTAACATACAGTGGCATAATGATCATGCTAGTTTAAATAATGAAATTTTCAACTTGTTAATTCTAAATGCTAAAATTCACATCTTCCTCTCACTTTCCAGCAATTCACTGATTTTGCCTTTAGCAGAATTTTCATAAAGATGTACAATTCATACATGTATTAACTACCATTGGTGATTATTTCTATTTGTAGTTAAATTTTAATTAAATAAAAAAATATTGGCTATTCAGTGGCTACTTTTGAGATAGTAACATTCACATCATGGCATTTTGCAGTGGCACCTTGGAAAAAGGGTTATATTCTTTGTTAATATGTAAAGTGATGCTATAATCAAGTGAGGCTGGTGAAAAATGATTATTTATTTGATCCTAGGATAAAAAAATTAGATTACATGTATTTTGTTTTTGAACAACACAATGGACCAATTGCAGAGACAATGTATAGATGCTGACAATGGTTTAGACATTGTCTAGACCACAATTCAGAAAAATTACATTGCAGAGATGGCAATTCTTGCTTGCCTCAGTTTAGACAGTGTTTAGAAACTGCTAATTTGACCTACTTTCTAGACTCACTCGACAGCAGGTGTAGCTGGCGTTTTAATTCGAGTGGACGTTTTGTTTGCAGAAAAAGTTAGATAAAAATGGATATCTTTCCTTTCATAAATGTTGTAAATGATACAAATCAACAAAATTATTCATTAATTAATTGCTTTGATCAAAAATAATATAATTAAATACAGTCTAACTTGGTTATAATGTCATCGGATGTAACGACAACCCTAATGTAACGTCAAATTTTTATCAGTCCCACGACTTTACTATACTAGATAATGTTAAAAAACCCACTTGTAACGACATAAAACCCTGTTTTAATGTCATATTTGAAGCATTCCCAAATTTACAAAATTAGATTACAAATTTTATTTCACAAGAAAATACCACGTGTTTAGTCCTAGAGTCTGAGTCCACTTCCTAGAACGATTGTGGGTGGTACTCTCACCACCTGACTTCAGTGGGGTGAGGTTTGATACACTTTTAACGACGTGACAATCAGTTATTATGTACTCATTTTTAAATTACTTTATGCTAGATATATTAAAAATAATAGAATATTTAACAAACAAACTACATTAAATAGGTTATAAAGAAATAATTGAATTATTTTTAATTGGCAAACATTAGTTTAACCTTTTGTTGCCTTTTAATTCAACATTATTCTCAAAACCGGAAGTTCCGCCATTATTGAAACTTATGACAAATAGAAATTTCTTATAAAAGGTAATTTTTGAAATTTTTAATTACATCGATGGAAACTTAGACATAAATAAATGTAAATAAAGTTGATTTAAACATGTAGTTTGCATTTTTATACATATAATAAATTTATTATGATAATAATAGACTTCGCAGATAACGACATTCGGTTATAACGTCAAAAAATTGCCGGTCCCAAGGATGACGTTATAAACGAGTTAGACTGTACTTTAAATTTGTTTTAAATGTTCCAATTCCGATATTCAAACAGGTGAAAGATTTAAAACTACAATTAATTTAATTCAGACAGATTTATTTACAATTTAAGTACAGTGGACCTTCATTATAGCGCTGCTCACTATACCGCACACTCGGTTATAGCATGGGCAATGTTCGCAACACGATAAGCTCAAACACGTTTATACAGGTCCGTGCGGCGTTAGTGAGTAGCGCATTTTATTGTTACTGCGTATTGAGTAATTGTGTATGTATTGAGTTCCTGCATGTATTTTGAATAGTGTTTAATTATTGTATGCATGATGAGTAAAAGAAAAGCTTGACATTATTGCTAAAGTAAAGAGGTGAACTGTGTTACACCGTGCCACTCGGTATAACACGGTTCACCTTATAACGCAGGTATTGTTTCCTGCCCAACATGCGCGTTATAGAAGGGGTCCACTGTATCATGTTGGTTATAAAACCTTAATGTATTTTGGGGTCATTATTGTTAATCCCCTAGTCAGAGTGTTCTGTTAAAGAAACAAGACAATTTTAACAATTACTGAAACCTTTTTATAAGAAGAATAATGTAAAAATTTATAAAAATACAAAATGTAATAATAAAATATTTAAAATGATTCATCTCAACAATTACAAAAGGAGAAAGTAATAAATGTTGGAATAATTCCTTAAAAATATATTCTGAAGACAAATTTCGAATTTGGTATAATTTTTCTAAATCTGGATTTGTTCATATTTTTTTAATTAAATCATATTGGCGACAAAATTAAACATTAAAATGGAAAAGGACTGTCATTAACTGTCAAAGAATGGTTGTTAACAGTTTTACAGTTTTATGGAAGCTTTCAGAATATAGCTAGTGACCTTATCAGAGTTTTTTCTGACATCACAAATGAATAATCCAATTGGCTGAATGACTTGTAAAAGAGGGGAGTAATGACAAAAAAAGTAATAGCCAACATTTTGTTGAGGTTAATTTAGACGGTGTTCAGAAATAGATGATTGTCATCTTTGCAACGCATTTTAAACCATGGTTCAGCCAGCCAACGTCTAGAGAGGGCGCATGGTCGCCAATGCTTATAGTCGTGAAGTAAGTGTGCTCTGCTTTCCGACTGCTGTAACTTTGGATTTAGTGATTTCTCCTATGGATATTATACACCGTTGGGAAGTACTAATTGTAAGGAAGCCGTGAGTGTTTTAATTTTGTTCTACGTCTCGCGGTTGGCGAGTTACAGCCGTCTGTAGTTACGTTCTTTCTCGGGCCCCATCGGCCCCCCCTTGTGTAATCGGACTTTTCTTCGACGGGCTTTGTTAGCCCATTACGCGCTCTGTATACTGTATAAATTTAGTTAATATTACTCTGTTAGTTATTAAGTTATCGCTACTTAGTTGTCATCTCTGTAACAAAGAACTGTTCTCCACGTGTTTTTCTGGTCTCAGCCGTTCGGCGTATCCGAGCCGTTTGGCGAGCTGTAGCCGGGTAGCGTGTTTTTGCGCTGTTCGGCGTTTTTACTTGTTTTCGTGTGTGCGCGTCTGTGCGGGCTACAAACTTGGTTTCTTGGACTCTATACTCTTCTGTCAATCGTTCTCATGGATACCTTGGCGGACGTGCCGGAAAGGAAGTTACTAGCTGTAATTTCCAGAGGACTTGACTGTATTATGCAAGCTCTCCCAGCAAATTCCTATGGCTCGGTTTCGGTTGCTAATAGGAAAAGTGTGAGACAGGCGGCGCTTGACATGCACGCAGCTGCGAATAACTTATTTGGAATAGTATTAGCACTCCGCTCAACTGAGCAGGAAGGGAAGGGTACCTACGCCGATGCAGTAAGGAAGGGAAGGATCAGCGGGAGTCGTACCACACATATTATAGCCGAAGCTATAGCTGATAATAAAACACAAGTGAAACCACAGGACCTCATTATTGAGACTACGACTACAGAGGATGGTGAAACCCTCTGTCCAGAGGAAATGCTCAATGAGATCCAAACTAAGATAGATCCTGCAAGCTTGAAAATAGGCACACGCAATATAACAGCGGTGCCGGGAAAAGGTGTAAAAATTAGACTTAAAACTGAGCAAGATGTTCAGAACTTACAGGAGGCAATTGGGAAATTGCCGGAATTAAACGAAAGAGTTAAAATGATACGACCAAAACGCCGGAAACCTCGAGTTATACTGCTTAACGTGCCTCAGGAGGAGGAGAAGGTGGAACTTGTCGAGAAAATCTACAACCAAAACAGCGAGATTAATAGGAAACTTACGAAGGAAGCTTTCCACAGAGAAACAAGAATCACTCATATGATACCTTCAAAAACTAAGCCTGACTGCCGACACGTGGTGATGTCAGTCTCTCCTGCAATCCGAAATCTGATAATAACCACGAAACGGATAAGTTATGAATGGGGTACTTTGATAGCTGACGATTATATTCCCATTATTAGATGCTTTCGGTGTACGGGCTTCGGCCATAAGGCGGCCTCCTGTGATCATAGGGAAAGGTGCAGCCACTGCACCAAAAGACACAAATATAAAGAGTGCACTAACACCAATGAAACCCCTAAATGCACTAACTGCACCAAAATAAATAAGGAACAACCCGATGGCCCAAAGTATCAAACAGACCACAATGCATTCTCTGCACAATGCCCAGTCTTAAAAAATTACAAGAGACTCTTGGTAAGGCAAACCATATACGAATAATAGTCTGTATGTCCTCATATTCCTGTGTAATAAAACCTTCATAATGGCAAACACAACGTTCAAAATTCTTCAACTCAACGCCCAGAAAAGCCAAGCTGCCTCGTCGCTTGTTATTAAGACAGCGAACGATCTGGACGTGGATGTAATCCTTATACAGGAACCGTATACTGTCAAAAATAACATTGTTAGATTTGGCTCGTGGCAAGTTCTGAATAAAACAACCCCAGATGAACGTTCCAAATGTGGTATAATAATAAGGAATCCCAATGTTAATGCTGCATTAATTCCTGAGCTAAGCTCTAATCGAGTCACAACCGTCACGATTGACCAAGGCCCCATAGACTTTATTCTCTGTATATATTTCTCGCCATTTGATAATGACGAGGACTGCATAGACGAGCTATCTAGTGTTATAAGGAAACTAGGAGACAAATCGTATCTCATTGCAGGTGACTGCAATGCCAAATCCCCCCTCTGGTACCACGAGACTGAGGACAAGAGGGGAAGGCTCATACAGGAACTCCTTAATGAGATTGACGGTATATCGCTGAACACCTCAGATTTACCAACCTTCCAAACGACAAGGGCGAGAGGCTGGACCGACGTTTGTTTGGCGCCCACGGAAGTGGGTAGTATCGTGAAAGATTGTACAACTTTATCGAAAGATTCGGCGAGTGATCACCGATATATTCTGACTACTCTACAACATCACCAGCAAATTAAGGATCATGTCACTAACTATTATAGCACTATAACTAACTGGGAATACTTCCGGGCCTCTTTCGCAGAAAAATGGAGGAACTTTCAATTTACAGAACTAAACACCCATGAAAGGATTGACAATTATGTGAACCATATGACACAATCTATTGTCGAAGCCCTCAAGATTTCTTCCAGACAGAAATTAAAGAAAAACCGTACGCACTGGTGGAACGATGATTTAGACCGTGAAAAGAGGAAAATCAAAAGATTAAGAAAGAAATGGTTAAAAGAACGAAACACAGAACGAAGAGAACAGCAAAGTAGGGATTATGCCAATGCTCTACGGACTTACAAAGCTAATATTAACAAAGCAAGAACGACGGCGTGGCGGGAATTTTGCGGAAGATCAACGGTGGACCCCTGGGGCGAGCCCTATAAGATCGCGTTCAAAAATAAAAGGAAGGCAACCCTGCCGAATGTTACTGACACCAATCCTCAAACCAATAACTATTCAATTAGCAGTAATCTACAGAAGCTTCTTGATTTCCATTTCCCCAACGACAGTCAAACAGATGACTCACCTACTCACCAACGAATACGTATAAATCTCGAGGACATTTACAGCGAAACCAACGATAAATGGTTTTCTTTTAAAGAGGTGCAACAAGCGATCCGCTCCCTGGCTAATAAAAAAGCCCCAGGGCATGACGGTATTACTGCGGAGGTGGTAAAAGAGGCGTTTGCTGAAATCCCAATAGCTTTCGTCATTCTTTACAATGGGTGCCTAAGGGTGGGCTACTTTCCCGATTCATGGAAAATAGCTAACGTAAAATTCATCCCGAAAACAGTTAACCCAGTGGAAAGAAAAGACTATAGGCCAATAAGCCTGCTCCCAGTTATGGGTAAAGTACTCGACGGGCTGATGATAGATAGAATCAATTGGCATGTTGAAAAAAATAATATACTAAATACCAACCAGCATGGGTTCAGACCAGGTAGATCCACAATTACTGCTATTGGAAACGTAACAACTTTCATAAAAACTGCATGGGATAAAGACCGTCACGCACTCCTCATTAGCATCGACTTCAAGAAGGCGTTCGACCACCTCTGGTGGCCGGTGCTTAAATATAGTTTAAGGGAAATGAAATGTCCGCAAAATATCTATCAGCTGCTGGATAATTACCTGACCAATAGGAAAGCTGGCTGCCTATCCAACAATATAAATATTATTAAAAATATAGAAAGAGGTTGCCCCCAAGGTTCACGCAGCGGGCCTGGGCTGTGGAACCTAATGTATAACAACCTACTCAACCTGCTTCCAACAACTGATCATGTTAAGATACAAGGATTCGCAGACGACACCATTGTCATGATACAACACCAGAACTGTAATGTCCTTCAAAGGATAGGCAATGAGGTCCTCAACGACATCAACCAATGGAGTATAGACAACAAACTCCCAATAAACCATCAAAAATGTGAGGCACTCGTGTGCACGAAAAAGTCTAATAGAAAACAATTACAGAGGCCCCTGTGTTTGTACATTAATAACCATAAAATCAAGATAACGTCGCATATGAAGTATCTTGGTGTAATACTGGACCCAACTCTGAGTTGGTCAACTCATATTGATGAACTGTGCAAAAAGGTAAGCCAGAAGGCAAACATGATTTACCACATTGCTAGGAACACATGGGGTCTAGGCCCGAAGCACTGTAGACTTATCTACAAAGGTGCAATTGAGCCGGCTTTGCTGTATGCGGCTCAAATCTGGGGACATCGGGTGGACATTGTCCATAATAAGCGAAAAATCCTGTCTGTCCAGCGTACCTTCGCTATTCGCATTTGCAGGGCGTACCGCACGGCCCCTACAGATGCTCTTCTGACAGTCGCTAATCTAATGCCTATTCACATCAAAATTAAAAATCTGGTCTGGACTTGGAATCTTACAACAACCGACCTGCAAAACTGTAGTGAGGACGATTTGAAGACTATAGCTGCAGAAAACAAATATCCTCCAGATGGAATCCAAACGCTAAAGCAAATCAAATCCTATGATATAGACAATTACTACAATGACCCGACTAAGAACTTCCACCCAGCTGAAAGGAACAATGTCTTGATCAAATTTGAGAGAGATACTACTAATCCAAGCACAAACTGGCATATTTACACTGATGGTGCCAGAAATGAGAAGGGAACTGGTGCGGCCCTGGTGGTCTACAACGGTGTCGATAATTCTGTGGTACACGAAGAGTACTATAAACTTAATTCCAAATGTACTAATAACCAGGCTGAATTATGGGCCATGTATAAGGCCCTTGTTTACTTTACAACTAACAATCAGAAACTCAAAGGGTCAGCTACCTTCTTCACGGATAGCCGCTACGTTCTCCGGATCATCAGCGGCAGCAGAAAGAGCACCGCCACAGGTGTAAAAGTTGTTCATCTGGCCAACAGTCTTAGCAAAAGAAAGGCCGTCTCGTTTTGCTGGGTGCCAGGTCATCAGGGAGTCGGCGGAAACGAGAGAGCGGACGAATTAGCCAAACGTGCTGCCGGCAGTAATCTTGAAACGGCTTTCAACTCACTTCCCTTCACCTACATCCACAATCTCACCTACGTCATGGCAACTAACCTGTGGCAGACCGAATGGTCTTCGTCCACCACGGGCAGACTCACGTACCTTTTCTTACCATCCATAGTCGAACGCCAAAAAATGAACTACCTTACTCCTTCATTCAATCTTACGCAACTGCTCACCGGCCATGGGAATTTCCCTAGTTACCTGAACAGAATAAAAAAGCGAAATGACGATGTGTGCAACTGCGATAGCGCTGCTATAGGCAACGCCCAGCATATTCTACTGGATTGCAAGACCTATGACATAGAACGCAGGCAACTGATCCTCTACTGTCTATCTAATGGACATGCTTGGCCACCTGACTGGAAGGTGTTCTGCTCCAATAAGGACTGCTTTAAACACCTAATGACTTTTGCGTCCAATTGTGACATCCTCAAGAATAGCCTTACAACGTAAGGCTCCAGAACCACGGGTTCTGCTTCTGTTATTATTTATTGTAAACTGCTTATTGTATTTCCATTCACTGCCTTTCATGTATATTTTCACCTTGTATATTGTACTCATCGTCGCCAAATTGGCATGCTGTATTATCTTCTATTTGTTTTTATTACTTAATAATTGCGGTGCAAGACGCCAATGTGTTCCCACTACACTATCTTCCCTTCACACTCTATCCCTATCAACTATCCTCCCACCTCTTCCCCTCACCCCAATCCTTACTTCGTAACCCCTCCTCTTCCATTCAAGGCAAAGTCTGCAGACAGCCTTCTTACTCTATCTTCAAGTCAAGCCAACGTCTAGATGCCATTCAGCTGTCAAACATTGTTTAACATAAATGCCATCTCTGTAATTAGACAAATGAGTTTTACAGAATGTCAAGTTTCTGGGACTACACTGTAATCCCATAGCCAAAAACATGCATTTTTGACTTAACAGCATCACATATTCCTCCAGTAATGAAAATTCAACTAATTTTCCCACATAAATCTCTTCCCCATGATCTGCATTGCAAGTGTACAGAGTTTCATTGAATTTGGTTCAGTAGAGCTGTATCTACATGTCTGAGTATTGTCAGTTTAATTCTAACCACCCTCTACAATAATTTGATGATAAAATAATAAACATTCCAAAATCATTATTCTTTCATTTAATTAATGAAAAATATTTTCTGACTTCTTAAAAATGTGTATTTGGATAAAGTGATTAGTTATCCATAATATATTTTCATATGTTTAATCATAGATTTGGTTAAGTCAGAATAATTTACAATATTTAAAAGATTATTCATTTACTGTATGTTGTTTCTATAATTATAATAAAATTATTAACAAAAATTTTAAATTCATAATTTATACTCCTTGGCTTAAATGTAGCATTTGATTTAAAATTAACATTAAACTTTTAAATTATTAAGAAGACAGTTTCATTAAATAAACGTGAATGTATATAAACAAAGAGATAAAAATCTAAAATTCATTTAAAATTAAACTTTCACTTGTACATATGTATCTATTGTAAGTAAATGTTTCAAAATTCCAATATTTTTTTAAAGGTAATTCTATTCAAATTTGAAAACAAAAGTAAATTTAGTACTTAATTGCTTGCTGTTCTCTCAATTGGTTGTATGTTCCTTGGAACCTAGCATAAAATTACTATTGCACTCAGGAACATGCCTCTTGATGGAAAAAGTGGATTTTTATTTTCTATTTTTTACAAAGGATATGCATTTCAGTCCATATGCCTCTCTTCAGTCCTTATTATGTGTAATACTAAAGCAAAAAATAAAAATGTTTTTATTGGTTTTAAAGTTTTTTTTTTTTTTTACTTCCTTTATTGGTCAATTTTTTTCTTCATTTTAACAAAAAACTTTATTTTTACAGTTGTAGTTGTTCTACCCCATGTTTTTAAAACTTAATTATTCCAGTAGCCACCATTAGTTATATTTTTAGTTTTACCATTATACCATTATACATAATAAGGACTGAAGAGGGGCATAAGGTCCAAAATGCATATCTGTTGTAAAAAATAAAAATCCACTTTTTCCATCAAGAGGAGTGTTCCTATGTGGTAAGTTCTCAATAGCAATTTTATGCTAGATTCCAAAGAACATACAACCAAAAGTAAATTTATACGTAAAATAAAGTGTTTTTATAAGAAAAACTTTTTTTAAAAGAATGTACAACAGTTAGCTCTCAATTTACTGTTTCAAAATTACACCTATACATTTGGCAAACTGCCACTGTCAAGACAACTTGGCACCTGCCAAACTTTGCAGGTATCAGGTTGTCACAGCCTGGAAAAGAGGTTTGTGAATTATAGAAATTAGCAAATCTGTTGCAACTTAAGACATCAAGTTTTAAAGATATTGTTTAACGTAGTAAAATCTAAAACTAGTAAATACAAATTATTTTCTTATCATTTAATTTAATTAATTAATTATTAGAGAACCAAAGCATGTACACCTATCCCTCGTTTTACACCGTACTTCTTTTACACGTTTTCGCTTTTACACGGTTTAAAAAATAAACTTAGAAAATAAACTGGCTATGATCAAAAGGAACAATTTTTAACTCTAATCTACATCTATATTCCAATCCACCTTAATTATATGTTGTAGTTGATATTTAGGATACTAAATGACAGTTTTATTTCAATCCGTCAAATAGTAACCGATAAACCAATATAGAGTACTCCCCCATACGCATTAAGTTGCATTCATTGCACATAGTTTTAAACCAGAAAAATTTAATTTTTCATATTCATAAGTAACAAACGATTACATTACTTTTAATTACATTTTTTACATTACATTACATTACACAATTACATTACATTTTTATGAATCTTTCAGATTTTATTTTTTGTTCCTGTGTACTTTGTATTTAATTAATAAAAAAATATATTTTTTTTTGCCTTTCAATATTTTTGTTTGATTTATGTACCTTCAAAAAATTGAAAAAATTCATAATTAATAAACAATGAAATTATGCGTTTTTTGCATACTTTTCGATTTACACGGTTTTATATTCAAAAAGATACAAATTCGATTTACACGTTTTTCTCAGGAACCTATCTTCCGTGTAAATCGAGGGATAGGTGTATTAGAGTCTGGAGCTTAAAGTAGTAAAAAGTTGCATAAGACAATTACAACAATCATAAACAATACAGAAAAAATTAAGTGTTCTAATGAAGTTATGTCTTCTGTTTTGGCATGTAATAATATAAATACAAGGCATGCATTTTTGGAAAAGATGGAAAAACTTTTTACTTTATGGATTGATCATTTGATCAAAAAATAAGCTTGTTACTCAAATAATTTTAATGGATTTGTTTGCTGTTTGCTAAGGTTTTCATTGCTGAAATTAAGGAAGAATCAGGTAGCAATGAAGCATAGTAAGAGATGATCTTTGTAGTTTTAAATCTTTCTCACAAATTCATAATGTTAGTTTGTCTGGGGAAGCTGCAAATATGGCAGTAGCTAATAAATATCTAGCCAAATTACAAAGAATTATAAATCAAGGTGAATAACCTCCTGATTTAGTCTTCAGCATAGATAAAACAAAATTGTATTGGAAAAAGATGTCATCAATGTCCTTCAATGCCTCTGAAAGAAGTCTTCTTGTTTTGAGGCCTTAAAACCAAGAAGACCATTATCTAACTTTGCTTCTGGAATGTAATACATCTTAGTTTATAATTCAGCTACCTGCAGCAATATTGACACTTGCAGCTTCCCCACACTCTTTAACATTTAAATCTTTCTCAAAAATTCATAATCTACAAGGATCATCATTTACTAGTGACAAATGTTTTATTGTTATCTGCACCTTTCTTCAGCAAGCAAAGCCTTAGCTTTATTCATTATAACCATTTGAGTAACAAGAATGTTTTTAGTCAAATCATCAATCCATGAAGTCAAGTTTCTCTATGGGTGTGTTCTTTTATTCCTCTGCATAACTCCACGCAAGCGACATCTGTTTAAAAATTCCTGCGGAACGCGTTCCTAAATTCCGGTCGGAGTGCATGCCGTCAAATGGCAAAAATGGCCGCTTGTAGCAGTAGTTTACGGTGGAAAGCAACATGCGTCCTCCATGGCTCAGATAGTTTCGTTTCAGGGTCCATTATGTGGTTTTATGAATGAAAATTTAGAAGTTGTGAAAGTGCAAGTTAGTGTACGCAGTGATGTAAATGTCTTCGAATTTTTTTCGAATGGTAGCCAGCATTCTCATTTTCTCCTTGCTATTTTGAATGCTCTTTCAACAAATAATCCATTTTATGATTAAATTTTACAATTGGGACCCTTCTTTTGCCTTTAAAAGCTCATAATTTAGAATTATAGATTCCTCCATCAAGATACTATCATTAGAGCAGGCACCACCATCTTTCTTTCTTTCACCATCATTCCTAAATGCCTACAAACAGCAGCTCACTCCCGTAGTAGCAGAGATGCAGAGTGACCGCTATTAATGAACGCACCTTATGTCATTGAAACTAAAACCATTGTTAGTGTACCATTTGAAGACATCAAAAGCAACAAAAGAGATTGTGAAAGCACTTTTTCCAGTTTTGGCATTACAATAAAAAAGCATGGGTTATGCAAACTATTTTTACTGAATGTAATGCTCATTTCTTTTCCTAGGAGATTTCCAAGTTTTACAAAATTAATAATTTGCCTAATTATGTTTCATTGGTCATAAATAATGCTCTTAGCCACCCACCTAATCTTCAGACATCTCTAATGGCCATTTAGACATCAAGATATATTTTTACCACTAAATACATCAATTCTTTGATAAGTGGTCTAATGCATGATTGCAACATTCAAGGCATACTATCTGCAGACAACCTTTAAAGATATGATAAAAGCAATTAACATAATTACAATAAAAGCAATAACAGTGAAAGTATTGGTAAGTCCTATCACATTTGAAGATATGATTATCTTCAAATGGTGATAGGACTTCAAACTTATAAAAAGTGAACAAATTCTGTATGAAAACTGTTTTGGACTACACTAACACAGAAACAGTGTTAGAAGTGGTAGAAGAAATCAAATGTGATGCACAATCTTCATTATCAAAACACTGATGCTCAGGATATCAATGAATTATCTGACAACTTTCAAAAGAAGACCTTGAACAAATAGAACAGGTGTTAGAAGAAAAAGCAATTTTCTATAGAGTTTTTGCAAGAAAACCTTGCAAAATGCATGAAGCTCTAGATAATTTCTGAGCCAATAACCCTAATTGGAAGTATAACTCCATAATCTTCAGTAGAATCAACACCCTTCTCTAACCGTATCACATTTTGCAGAAAGGATGCAGAAAAACCCAGGTGCAACAGTCAACACTAACCAAGTTCCTTACAAAAGTACAATATGCAGAGTCATGATTTAGAAAGCTTGCCATGGCAGCAGACTTCAGTGATCCCAGAGAGTGAATGAAATTTCTGTACTAATTACTGATTATTTTTATCATTTTATGCTTGTAAAAAATGTTAATTTAATTTTGACAATAAATATCCTAAGTTATACACAGAAAAGTAATAGAATTTGCTTATTAAAAAAAAGTTTTGTAATCTTGTAGCATATCTGGTACCTTGCATTATGATTTTACCTCAATTTACAACCTCTTCTGGTAGAACTAACCATGGTGTAAATTGAGGGCTACTTGTTCTAAGGCTCTGAAATATGCACACTAATGATAATGATATTATTATTAATAATAGAAAGGACATCAGATGCCCAAAATATTAAAGTAATTGTATATACTGAAAAGACATACAATAATATAACTATAACACACAAAAATGAGAACTTACTTGAGAATATTTTGGAGAACAAGACTATTTGAAAGACGAGGATCTGTAAATTGTGTAGTTCTATTATTATGATCTACAAAATAAACCCTTCCACTAGCAGTATGTCTCATTTCCCAGCCTGCTGGTAAAGGTCCTAAGTCATCTACATTAATTCCTGTTAAATCTCTTGGTACTCTGGGATCATGCCATGTACTAACACCCGTTGCTATATGGTAAAAATACACTTGACCTTGCTGAGTTGTCCTTATTTCTGTAAGTAGATTTTATTATAAAATAAATTTGTAATTATTTTGTGATCATTAATTTTTATCGTTTATAAAACATTACCATATCCTTCAGGAAGTTCTACAGCTTGATGCAAATGATTCCTAGAAAGATAATTTCTATGTCGCGTAGACCGCCTTCTTGATGAAGAATGACTACCAGTCTGAATACTATCTGTATTTTGATTGCTATTATTATTTTGCTGAACTTGCAATCTCTCAGAATTATTAATATATCCATTTGCTGAGGCAACTTCATTAGCAGGCCTGTAGATAATTTTATACTTTAAAAATTATTTCCTGGAAATATTTATATGCTGCTGTTAATGCTTTATTTCAGTTACCTTGTTGGTTTCTCCCATTGAGTTGATCTAGTGATATGATTAACATAATAAATTCTTCCTGAAGCAGTTCTTCTTTCTTCCCATCTAAATGAAAAATTATCAATGAAAATATTTTAAAACATTTTCCAACAATATATAGACATTAATTGATTACTTTCACTAATAAAAAAATTATTCTTATGATAATGATAATTCTATTATATTAGGTTTGGATGTATAGTGTTAACTGAAACAAATTTTTAATGTTTGAATTTTTAATTATGCTTGCAGAAACCCAAATAAAAACAAAGACCATTTTTCATCCCAGTTGATTCGAGTACTAGTGAATTAAATTTCTAATTTAGTAATAAATTGAGTTGTCATATTGAGTTGATCAATTAATTTTTCATATTTAGTCACATTAAAATTAATATATGTTTTTTTTTTAATATTAAAAAAAAACCTGTAATTATTCTTAAAAGTAGTCATTAAAAATACTTTTCCCTCTCAACTACAGTTAAGCTTAAGTTCATAGATTATAGTTAAAGTTAACAGTAAAATTCAATTAGATTAATAACACTTTAATCTAATTGAATTTATTAATAATTTATATTACTTTTTATGTATTAATATTCAGTATGGATGATGTAATATCCTTATTTGAACTTATGAGAAATACAACAGTGTTGTTTCCTGTTTTCCACTGATCACAAAAATTAGAAGACAATTTTATTTCATGTACTATAATGTGAACATTATTTTTGTCCCTCATCTTGTGATGACCAAACAGGCAATATGAATACAGTAGAGCGTCGTTTATCCGAATCAATTGGGGACTGGGGTTGTTCGGATAACCGATTATGTATGAAAAAATATATTAACCTATCCAATGTTGAAATTTTTCTCCACTGTGTGTCGCTTCGTGTTGAAGTTTTCTCCGTTGCGTGTCGTTTTGTGTTGAATTTTTGTCAATTTTAAGCCTAATGAAAATTTTTATAATAATAATCGAGGCCATTGTATCGTTAAAAATTATTTCTTTATTTTGTACAAACAAAATAAATATATTGAAAAATATAAAAACAAAAAAAAAAATTATACTTTAGAAGTTAATCTAGTATCAAAAACGTTCAATTCAGTACGACACAGTCCGACTGGAAAGCTTTCGGTTTACCGGCTTTCGGATAAACAATGCTCTACTGTAGTAGCAAAATAAAATTATGTTCCGATAAATCTTGCAAGTCTTTATTATTGATGGAAAACAGGAAATGAATTTATCATATTCCTCACATGTTTGAATGAGGATTTTATATATTTATTCAAAAATTTTAATTTTACTGTTGCAGATTACTATTTTCTTGATCTCATTTTTTAACAAAAGGAGCTTATTACTTGCTAACCTATACATGAGATACCAAACAAGAAAAATGAACATAAGAAACTATCAGGGTAACGAACTTACCCTGAATACACTTGGAATATACTTGATTGGTAGAGGAGGCTATGGGCAAAAAAAAAACTGACATGGGTTACTGGAAAGTTGATATAACAAATAACAGACAAATAACAAAATTCTGGATAATCAAGAGAGTGTTAAATAATAATATAATTAATTCTAAAAAATGTAGAATCCCATACTGATTTTATGGAGATGATAAAAAATAAAAAAAATTCATATCAATTCAGTTAAATAATTAAATCAAAAAAAGTAAATATTTATTATTCTGATAATTATCTGTGCTTTGTAAATGTTACTATATAGCTTATTTATTTTGTCTCTTCAGTTCTATTGAAAATCATTTCATGTGGGAGTAATGTAGTATTAACTGATCACACTAAGGTATAAAAACGTGTTATGCTGATTCAAGTTTTCCCCCTCACAAGTTTGTCTATAAAGTTGGATTTTATCAGATTTACAAAATTATTAAGTGCTGTTTAATATCTGTTCATATAACTGTGTTTTGTATAATAAATAAAAAATAT
Organism: Centruroides vittatus; assembly: GCF_030686945.1. NCBI lineage: Eukaryota > Metazoa > Arthropoda > Arachnida > Scorpiones > Buthidae > Centruroides > Centruroides vittatus. The sequence continues at coordinate 1,248,024 of NW_027121917.1, read as the reverse complement.
ATATATATAATACAAACAAGAAATTACATTTACAGATAATTCATATAAAAATAAGCTATTGCAACCTTCACAATTAAATACACACTGACCCAAATTATCGTTACAGAAATGCTTTTATAACATTAAATATATCACAGTATTATAAATAACAAAATTATATAATATAATAAATTTAAAAGAAATGATGTTTTACCCATCTGGTAGATCATCTGGACAAGAAATATTTCCTAATTGATCAGAAGTAACATTATGATTAGATGAAGCACTTCCATCTCTGGACATAAGGCTAACAATAAGTTGTCCTCGAACAGGTTCTGGATCATCTGGACTTCTGTGTGACAGAGTTAATCTATGATCTAAATTAAAGCAATAGTTTCATTTTAATTTATTATTTAAATTATCATCAACTATTACTAATTTTAGCATTTAATATTTATAAATAATAAAAATGTATATATAAACAAAATATAATATTTTATTAATGTTACATAAATATATTAACATATTTATCTAAATATATAAAATTACATGTCCTGACTGACTGAGTGAATGATAGATTCATCATTGCCCAGAGCAAACCGCTGAACCTAAAGGTGAAATTTGGTACCTAGTTAGGGTATGTCATGAGAATGCACACTAAAGAAGAGATTTTTGGAAATTTCCCCATGGGGAGAGGATTAAGGCTTAACCTGAAGAACGGCTTCTACTGTACTATTTTAGATTCAATTTTTGTTTTTGATGAGTAATAACTTAATTTCCAAACGTATAATATTTACCAAATCATCCAAATCATTTGCCCAAGCAATGCCGGGCTCATTTGCTAGTATATTATTAAATTCAATATAACTTTTATAAGATTTTATCTTATTTTACCTTAGCAAACTGAAAAATAAATATTATAAAAATAGATAATGCTGATAAATTATTAAAAATTATTAATAGTTTTTATTGAGCTTTATTTAATACATTCAAATTAGTGGAATTTTAATAAGTAAGCCTATGAAGATGTTTTACTTGTAGAGTTAACTAAGATTAGTAATTAGCTTAATCTGTTAGTATATTAAACCAATGCACAAATAAGCATGAAAAACCACAAAAATAAGAAATTAAACTCAGACCCAAAGAATTATAATATTACTTGATTGGGGCCTTTTTATACTCTCTTTTGAGTGGTAAAGGGCCTTAAACCACAAATAAAAAAAAAATATATTACTTGATTTATATTTAAACATCATACTTTAAATTTCTAAATTTTTTAAAATAATTTCTGTGGAGTAATCACAAAAAATTAGTATAATCTATATAAATTTAACAATCATACTACAGCACTTAATGTTTACTGAGAAAAACTGTTTATTAAGCTGCTTTTACAAATGTTTTCAACTTATTTTTATAGGCTATCTTTGTAGAATTCAAACTATAATTAATTACAAAAATAAATTTAAATATAAAATTTGAATGCTTAACATTTTAATTATTAAAATACAAAATTGAAGGTGAATAAAGTAAATAAATAAATAAATAATGTACAAGATATGAGATTTAACAAAAATAAAAACAAAAATTAGAAATAAAAATAAGGAACAAAACTGACTGCAGGAGGATACATAAGTCAAAGGTTTTTATGTCCCAATTTCTTTTACATGGTGTATTTCCAGATTGAAGATAATGCTCTTGCATCGGTCATTCAGGCAATAGTCTTTAATTTTGCTTTTATATCCATGATCAAAAAGTATTGGGAATGGATCAATAAAACTCAAGATTTGAATTTATTCATCAAAATTTATTTTGTTTCCTTCAAAGTAATCCCCTTCCACAGCAATGCACTTATGAAAATGTTTTCTCCAATCCTCAAAAAATGCTTTAGTCATTTTTGTGAAATGCTTGCAGCAAATTTTGTTTTATGGCATCAGTCAACTCAAAACAATGAGCAAGAAGCAGAAAACAGGAAAATGTCATACAGTGCCATATCAAGTGAATACAGAGTTTGAAGAACAAACAAGAGAAATGTGAGCAGATGCATTATCATGGTGTAAAATGCAAAAGTATTCTCACCACAAATCAAGTCATTTTCTACGAATTGCTTCACATAAATGATGTAAAAACACTCAAATAATATTCTTTGTTGACAGTTTGGCCAAAAGGAATTTATTACAAAACACCACGATAATTGAAAAAACAGTTAACTCATGTTAACTGTTTTTGATTTTTGAGTGACTTTGTTGTAGTCTTTTTGGCCTTGCTTCACCTTTCGACAACTGCCATTCACTTGATTGTTGAGCTATTTTATTGTCAAAAGTGTAGATCCATGTTTCAACACTTATAATGATAAATTTTATGAATGACTTGCCTTGAGAAGACATTTCCTCGACCACTTGAACACGCTGTTTTTGAAAAAAATTCAAAATTTTGGGACAACAGGAGAAGTGATGCACTGTAAGCCCAAATAATCTTTTAAAGTTGCTTGATAAGATCCAAATGATACTGAAAGATGTTCAATAATGTCCCTAACTGAACTGTTAAACGACAACCACTGAGCACCAAATTTCTGACTTGAGCGACATGTCACTCATCAGTTTAAGTGGATGGTCTTCCAGAACATGATTCATCTTCAACATGTTTTCTGCCTTCCTCAAACATCTTGTAACACTCAAAAACTCATTTTTGAAAGATTGTCATCACCAAAGGCTTTTAGCAACATTTCTAATGTTTTTGTAGCAGTAATTCCATTGTGAAAACAAAACTTAATGCACATTCTTTTCTCAATTACACTAGACATTTTAAAAAATTGTCAGCACAAAAATTCTTTACACACAAAACAAGTGTTTATTTGCAAATAAAAACAGACAATCACATAGATTGTTGCAAGATGTTGATGAAAGTCATACCAAATGACAAAAAAAAAAATGCAGCACTGTCTTCCACATGTGTGGTTTAAATGAACCATTCCTAATACTTTTTAATCACAGTTGCATTTCTATTTTTCCCATGTTTCAGAGTTGGAGAATGTACTATTTTAACAATGTTTTCTTCATCCCACTTCACATTTGAGCCTTCTATCTGCAACACTGCAGCTAGAATCATATTACAATGGCATTTTTAAACATCATATTTGTGTTCTTTGAGATACAATGTGAGATTTCTTTTAGTAACACCAACATAATCTTTCTTGTCCCCTAATTGTTGGTTTTCATAGGGTATTTTGTATATCTCTGATTTATATTGTTCCTCCTCTGTTTTGTCTTTGTCATTTCTTAAGCAGTTATAAATATTGGATGCTCTTCTGTACACTATCTTTGAGGTTTTATAAGTCACTGCTCATTCATAATGCATCCTAAATATTATTATGTAAACTTACTTATTCTATTATCTATTTAGAATTTTATCTTTGTTTTCTCCATCACTCTTGATGAGCCCTTCTGAAACGAATGCTTTACAACCCAATGTTGTTGCAACTTCTTTGATTCTATAAATTTCTTTTATTCAGTCTTGTATATTGAAGTAATATAAAAAGGCTTCTAACAAGTGCTTTCTAAATGCAGAAAGTTTATTTGTATGGGTCATTGGTCCATGATGGGATATGCAATAGCGGTTTGATATAAATCACACTCTGGAACATAGGAGTCCAGTAACAACAACACTTTAATGGATAACTAATGTTTTTGACCATACCCTCGTCTTCCTCAGGTTTTTAAACCAGTACAATATATAGTTCAAGTAGTGAACACCACTAGTACTCTCTTGTTCCAGTTTTACATTCAAACTGTTATTGTTGTTGTTAAGTTCGATATTCAATTTAACAAAATTGTAACACGTGTGTTTATGTTACGTAGTGTTGATGTACAGTCCACAGCTCTGTCACACGTGTCAGGTGTGTTGTGTAACTATAGACTTGAGAATGCGGGGAGAGATCTTCCTGCCTAGAGAGGGAAAAATTGTGCTTTCCCTTTGGTGTGGCCGGGCAGTGCTGACCGGAGTGTGTAGCAGTGCTGACCAGTGTGTGTGGCTGTGTGGCTGGCAAAGAACCAGTGTTGTGCCTTTATTAATTAAATGTCGGGTGCCTGAGTGTTACTCGCTTGTGGAGTGCCAGAGTGTTACTCACTAGTGTTGAAAATAAATTACAAATAGTGTTGTTGTTGTTATAAATAATTTGTGTACTGTGTTTAGAACGTGTAAACAGCAATATGTTAAAACAATTGTTTATATATATATATATCAACATTCTGAAACCTGATGTATTGATACTAAGCCAAATGATCACTGTAATTAATTGAACTATTATTATGCTATATTTAATAATTAGAAACTAAGTAATTAACTGGCAAGCACACCACGTGATAAGGAGAGGTTGCAGATTCATGTCCTGCTCCGGGCTGTTTCTTTTCTTCCAGAATGTTTTAAATTATTTAATTATTAATTTAGATAAGAGATGGTGTGTAATGTCTACCTCTAGTACCTAATTACTTAGTTTCTAATTATTAATTATAACATAATAATAGCCCAATCATTAATTACAGCAATTGTTTGGCTTAGTCATTGTTGTTGTCAATCATATTCAAAAATTTGAATCCTCCGCTTGTTTCTCCAAATTATGAATGCGGCATCCACAAACCTTTTAAAAAATATGATGTCATCTGTGAAGTTCTAAGAATATCTTTTTCTAGTTTACACAATTCTAGTTCGCCTAAGTCCTGAAACAAGACTTCCCATTGAAACTCTTTTCTTTTCCTTGTACTGTACATTTTTCTGTTGAATCTAAAAAATGACTGGAAGCAAAGTAGTTTGGCCAACTCCTTCATTTTATTTGTATGAGGAAATAATTCTGGTTTTTGGAGAACCATGACTTCAATTACTGCCTCCTAGCATGACTAATTTAATAGATGGATATATTTTTAAAATCCATAACTACTATTAACAATAGGGGTAGAATAACTAAAATTCATAACAGTTCCAACCTTCTCTTTCATTAACGTAAGTCTTGCAATTCCCTTACAACTTTGCCTGGATCATGTGCAACATAAATACTGTTCTCAAGTTTGCTGAAGATGTGTTTTTTTTAAATCTCACATCTTGTTCATTATTTATTTAATTCTCCTTCAATTTTGTATTTTAATGTATTAAGTTTAAATGTAAAATTTAAAAATTCAAATATTCTATTTCTTGTAAAACCTTATATTTTGAATTATAAGCCTGAAGATGGCCTATAAATATAGATTTGAAAACATTTGTAAGAAAACTTTAATAAACAGTTTTTCTCAGCAAACATTAGGTATTGTAGTACGATTGTTGTATCTTTCTGCTGAATGTGTTATATTGTGTGTGAATTTGTTTCAAATAAAATAAAGCAAATCATTTTGCATGGAAAACTGAGCTTAAATAATAGTTCCATCCAAAATATGAATCTTGACAGTCAAGTTTATGAAAATAATTAATTATAAATACATTATTAATAATGTAAATATTAATTTGCTTTAATTAACTGATTTTCCAATTATGAAATTTGATAAACAATCAGTCAAAACTACTTCAATTATGAATACAAATATATTAAGAATAATTCAAATGTAAAAATTAAAATCAGAAACAATTTTCAAAGATCAGATAAAGTGAAATGCTACTTACAGCCTGTATTTTTAAGTCTCTGAATATCATTTGACATTATTCGAATACAACCTAAAAAACCAGCTCCTTGTTTTTTATGAATTTTTTTATGATTCCATACACTAACTGTGATGATATCATTATTTCCAATATAACTGAAAAGTTAAAAATAATTCATTTTAAAATTATAGATTAAAATAATTTTATATTTAAATAATACATATGGAATGTTTCATAAGAGTTTCTGATATTACTCAATATTTAAAAAGATTTTTTTCATCTAATAATTTTAATATTTGTTATACAACTTCAAAGTCTCTTTGAATACTTAAACTGCCTTTTTGTTTTTATATAGCTCTTTATTTTTAAATAAGTTTTTTTTCTAATCAAACTCTTGTTTTTATTTACTGGAAAAATGTTCCTTATTATAGCCCAAGCATAAAAATGATCACTAAACTTATCAATTCAACAAACATCTTAAAAGAAAATTGTTGCTCAAATATTGGTTTCTGTCAGAGATAAAATGTACAATATTTGGCACAAACATGCTTTTAATAAGCAAGTATATTATAAATTTTATTTTTAGTATATAATAATAATAATCCAAATTTAACTCAAATATGATTATTGGAAAAAATATAAAAAATCCTAGAACTCTCATGAAATATTCTATACATTTAATTCATTAAAAAATTTTAAAAATAAATTTCAAAATTATTACAGATCATAATGTTGATTCCATCTGGGATCAAGAGTATTTTTGCATGTTTCAGTTGAATGGCACTGACCAGATCCATTTACATTAATTTTACAGAACGGATCAGGCAATCCTAGAAAATTTTTATAAATTCATACTTTAGAATATTTTTTTCTTTTGTAAAAATTAATGGTTCTTAACTCAAACTATATTCTACAAGTTAATTAAATCCATTTCAAAATAGTCTTAAATAGAAGTTAAAAAGTTTTTTTGATAACTTTGACTTCTTCATTAATTCTAGACTGCCAAGGAAAAAGAGTACAAGTCATAAAATGATCAAAATAAGAAAAGTCCACAGCCAGAGTCCTGGAAGGGATTTCGATCTTTTGGTCTAATTTTCTTATTTTGATCATTTTCTGACTTGTACTCTTTTTCTCTGGCAGCCTAGAATTATCATGTTAACTATTATTCAAAACTTTCAATCTCTTGTTAAAATAAACATGATTAAAAATTACACAAGTTTTTAAATACCAATAACAGAGTCATTTTGTTGCCATGGAAAAACTAATACAAGACTTCCATTAAACCTTTTATTAAATAAAAATTTTATTGAACAATTTTAAAAATTATTTTTTTTATTAAGCAATAAGTTTCCTAAAATATTATACTTGTACTAAAAATAGTTAACTGAAAATGAAATGAAAAAACTTCTAAAAACATAATATGTAAGAAGTTGGTCTTTTAAGCAGTAAAGTAAATTACTGTACAGTTTTAATTATTTGGTCATATTAAACAAATATACACAAATTCCAACAGTAAATCCAAGCAGCATCAAATTCAACAATAAACTAAGATTATTTTTAAACAGAGATTAATAATTAAAAAACTGTTAGCATAGACTACCTGTTGGTTATTTATTAGTTGATAAATAATTTAGAAACAATCTTTTAGTAGTAGTAAATTCAAACTATTTTAAGCCAGTTTTTCCCAGTGTTTCTAAATTATTAATAAGTTAACAGTTAAATTTTTAAAAGAAAAACTGAAAGCTTACCAAAACTCAAGATTTTCAATATACAGTACAGAAGAACTTTTAACAGATATAAAAAATGTAACAATACAAAATACCTTTAAAATAGCCAGCTTAGACATTATCAATATGTACCCCTCAATGACATGGGACATTGTGGAAACGAAATTAAAACAACTTAACGTAGAACAAGAAATGATAGACTTATTAAACTTTTCGTACAGAAGCAACTACTTTGAAATGGAAAGCGAATATTACACTCAAAACGATGGGATTAGCATGGGCTCAGTAGTCGGACCTAAATTAGCAGAATTAGTAATGATCGATATAGACGAAGAAATCAGCAAGATACAGGAATTAAATTTTACAAACATTACGAAGACAACATTTTAATAATATATGATGACCAAGAAACTACTGTTAAAGAAGAGAACAAAACCAATAAGAGTATAAATTACTTAGATGTTACAATTAAAAGAAACGATTACAGCCTAGAATTTAAACCTTATAAAAAACCATGCTCCATAGATGTAACAATCAGATACAACTCTAATATCCCTTTATATATAAAACAAAACATCTTCAAAATGGAGTATATAAAAATCATCACTAGAACCAGCAACCCGACAGACATACATACCTATACAAAAGAATTAAAAAAGAAATTAGTTCTCAACGGTTACCCCAACAGTTTAATTAATCACTGGGAAAATAAGATAAATAGTAACATGAATAGCAATAAAGCAAAGAAATAACAGAGAAAACACGGATATAAAATATATCAGCTTTCCATATATAAAAGGGACTATATGAAGACATCAACAAAGATCTACAAAAAGTTAACAGATCCAAATTGTTTATCTAATGATGATAACCATCTATCTAAATTAAATTGATTACAAATAAAACAAAACAATCAAAACATTTTATTCAAACTGAAATTAGTTTATTTTAAAAACATTCTGTAATTTCAAAAAATATATTGTATTATATTATTAAACATTTCAAAAGAGACTGATTTATCCCTTAATTACAAATTAACATCAGAAGAAACTATTATATAAGAAACTGTTAGTATAGCTCTATAAAACTGCTCTGTTGTTATGAAGGCAAGTATTTTTAGTAAGTCTAGTGTCTGTAAAGTTTGATAAAGTGATCTAAAATAAAACTAGTAGAGACTAAGCAACCTTAACTATACACATCTCATTTATCTGCCAAAACAATATGGATAAAATGAATGTATGTGTACTGAAGTATTAAAGTTCAACAATACATTTACAAGCAATTATTTATTGATCTGTATTTCAATAATAATACTTCTTTAAGAATATTCAGATTTTTAAATACGTATATCCTATAAAATAGAATAGAATAGTGTTACGTAATTAAAATTTACACAATTCTAAAGTTAAACAAATTAAAACTTACACACTGAAACAAACTTTTAGAATTGTTTCAAAACAATCAGTTGAAACATTTCTAACTTTTGATTTAAACTTTGAACTTGTTTAAATATTTTTCTTTTTACAATTATTTAGATTATAATGTATGAAATTATATTTTACTGAATGTCTCAGTATACATTCTAAACTTAAAATATTAACTATATTATTATGATATTTGAAAAATAAACAAACAAATCCAAAAGTGTTTTTCTTGAAAGAAAATGTTTCAACAAATGTCTGCATTCCAAAATATTAAATGAATTATTAATATATTTGACCAGTATACACTTTTTGATAAACAACAATATTTCTAATGTTAAAATAATATGATAAATTTAAAATATGTTTGAAGTTCTAAATTATAAGAGAATGATGTGAAGTGATCTATTTAACAGAGAAAAATTAATTTTATTTATCCTTAATATAGTACAGGCCAATTATCCAGCAAGTTTGGAACCAGAAGTGGTCTGGATTTCTGAATTTTCTGGACACAAGATAAATATATACTTAAAATATAAAATAAACAATGAAAAGTAAGAATGAAAATGTATTTAACATATACAAATCAATATACTTCTAAAGCAGGGTTTGTTTGATCATTATTAATCTTAAAATATAGAATACCATGTATTGTACAGTGTAATATTTAGGCTAAAAATTAAGCAAAGAAAGTAAAGAACATAATTGAACTGATATTGTGTGATGCATATGCCATGGAAATCAACACTAGCCAATTTCATAACTAGACGGTTTTTTGGAAACTGGATAATTGGTCTGGTACTGTATCAGGTACTGTATGTAATGTAAACAGATGTTATATTAAATTGTCACAATTTTTGGCTTCCTAAAAGCAACTTTCAAGTTAATCAGAATCAATATAACATAGAAAGCAGTTGAATGAATTTGATAATGAAAGAATTTATTTCAATTAACATAAAGAAACCCAATAAATAAGTATAGAATTTTTTATTTTAATATTACAAAATAAAAATTAAAAACAATTAAAACAGGCATATAAAGAATATTACATAGTATGAAAATAACAAAAATTACATAAGTTAGTTTTCTTCTACAGGATGTAAGAATAAAAACTGCTGTTTTGAGAAAGTGTTGAAAAACACTAATTGTAAAATGTGAAGAACACAAACTATTCCTAGAATGCTATTTAATAAAAGGAAATATAAATATGTTGGTAAACAATATATCATTGAATAATTACAACCAAAGGATAATCCAAAACAAAGAGAGCATAAACATTTCCTAACATTCATATTATGCACCGGTTAAAGGTTCAAGTGAGTCTATTTTTTGTCATATATACTCTGGTATGCGGTCGTGATTCATATTTCCTAGTAAGTTAATGGAATGATAAAAGGTCAGACAAATTACTAAACAGTTATAAACTGTTTTAGTGTGATATTAAGAAAACACAGAAAAAAGCTATCAATACTAGTAATCAGTAATCAAGAATTGGAAATTAAAAAAAAAAAACAGGTTATAAAATTTATTTAAATGCTATTAAATAACAGTGCATCAAGTTATTACTTTATATCATCTTCCACATTAAAAGAAAATTTAAAATCCAAAATTACGTCATGATCAGTAAAAGACTACCTTACAACAATGTTGTTAAACAAAATAATTTTTGACAGATCATATCGAAAAGAGCATTATAATAACCAAAAATTAGCCTCTTAGTGCTTTCAGCGCAGAAAGATTTACAAAAGAACTTCAAAAAGAATTTTTAAATTATTTTTCATCTTGTGATGTGCATAATGACATCTAGTAACCCAGAGAAATTATTACTGATGACTAAAGACAATCAAAAGCATTATAAACATTAAAAGCATTTTTGGTTAATAACCTGTGAAAGATCTCATGAAACATTATTTGCTGATATTTAGTTACCTTTAGAAAAAATTTCAGATATTAGACCAATCATTAAAGAGAATTTGGATAATATGAAAGCATTCAACAGCATATTTATGGGACAAATGGTATTCTAAAGCATTTCTATACTGAACTCAGTATGAAAACTCAAACAAATGTGCTGCTTAGTAACTTAGTAGCCAATTGTCTTGATTTTTTCATTTATGTATTAAAATTAATATAATTTATTTAACAGTTGCAATAAACAAAAGAAAAAAATCATATATCATAAAAAATGAATAATTATCAGTGATGAAACAATACCAAAATTTCTCCCAATTCTGATTCTGCTGAAAAATCCAGATTCCAATACAATTCCAATTCTTTTGAATGCTTTCTAAAATTTATTTTAGTTTAGAAAAATTAATAATTTACATTACGAGCACAGTACATTCTTTAATTAATAAACATCAAGCTTAAGAATGGAAAATGATTAGTAAATCTGGAATCAATCTTTCGAAAGAAACAAAAATTCTCCATTTTTATGTGGATATGCAGGCTTTATTGTATAGTACAAAATAAATCTGTAATCTTATTTCAGATAAAGTTAATATTGCAACACTACCCTCAAAGAAATTATAGTTAATTCCCTTTTACTCAAAAAACTATCCCATCATGTCATCCAGAGTCACAATCTATGGAAACTACTTTGTTGCCAGATGCGATGACCAGGAGAAGGGAAGGTAAATGAGAATATGAATCTCTTTTTTCATCCTTCTCACAATCAGCATGCTTGTAAATGCTTTAGTTCCATCATATTTAATACTAAATGAGGTTTGGCAAGTGATAGAATGAACCGAACAAATATTACAAGTTAACCAATTTTTGAAATTCATTCGAGTCACAAATATCAAGACTGATTCATCTTGAAAAATTAGGTTTTAAAACTCAAAACAGCAGTAAACTTAGTGCAAACAAGTACTTTTACTGAGAATCACACAAATCACATTTGATAATTTAACATATTATAGTACCATCCATGAATCATAAAAATTTTTATAATTATAATGAGAAAGTCATTTTATTATTATAAGTAAATATACTAAATATTAAAAATAATTTTGTATAATATTTTTTCAATTTAAAATATAATTTTGTTTATATTTTAAACTGTTTTGTCAACACCTAAATATTTTTGCCAACTGCTGGCCTTGATTTGAAACTAGATATCCTGATAGTTCAATCAATGTTAACTTGCTTATAATTAAAATTTTTTTAAAAAAGCATAAAGCAGGCAAAATTATAAAACAAAAAGTACTAAAAAAATTAAAATAAATTTAAATTTGATTATCTAAAATTACTAAAAAAATTAAAATAAATTTAAATTTGATTATCTTTTGTGCAAAACAACACTCAAACAAATCTATAGTTACATCACAAAAGAAAAACAAGAGTTGCAATTTCTTAAAAAAATTGTAATTAAGAGTTCAAAAACTGCAGGCAAAATTAAATAAATAAATAAATAAATAAATAAAAATTATTATAATAATAATAATTAAATTTAAAAATACGAAAACAATAATTAAAACTGGCCTTTACACTGAAACCAAAACTAAAATCAAAATTACTTAAAATTAAAACAAGATTTTCAAAAACAGTTTAAAAGTTGTTTTGAAATTTTGAAATTGTGAATTAAATTAAATTTTAAATTTATGTTATTTGTGTGCAGCAGTGACAGAACATTTTGCTTTAATATATACAGATATATTACAGATTGTCAGTCAAGCCAGTCCAAAATGAGACAGTTATCTTAATTTTTTCATTTATGTATTAAAATTAATATAATTTATTTAACAGTTGCAATAAACAAAAGTAAAAAATCTTATATCATAAAAAATGAATAATTATCAGTGATGAATATATTTGATGAAAACTTCTAGTAGGCCTGAAAGACTGATATGCAAGATACTTTTAAGGACAACTGTGTAATCATTTGTATGAGTATGTAATTGACTTAAAACTGACACATCTGGTACATAAATAACAACTACATTCATTTGCTATGTGTGATTCTTAAAATTAAATATACTTGGGCACTTCTATTCCTCCACTCTCTTAATGCCTCCTATTCTTGGGTGACAAATATAACTAACCTAGCCTGTCTGTAATAGCTAGGGTTGCCAACCATATGGTTTTATGGGTCTTGTCCAGTTTGACCTCTCAATTGGATACTGCAGACAACTGACAATTTCATCTGAATAATCTGTCAAAGTTCAGCATTATCTCTTCTAATATGTGATTGGAGAATCTAATTACAGATTATGATAGGCTATCTCAATGAGATGGAATAATACATAATATAATTTTGATACATGTTAGAAAGAATTGTAGAACAACATTGCCTATTGGCTATGCATGTTGTCGATAATTTGAACTCTCTTATATTAACAATTAAAGGATGGGACATCAGATAAAATTATTATCCTAATAAGACTACTTGAAGTCACAGGGATGACCTTTTGCAATAACCTCTGTACATCAATGGTATTGCCAACTCTGGAAGCATTGTAGCTGTTACTTTCAAAAGTTAAAGACAGTGACTCAATTAATTGTATCCAAACATTAGCAAATGCATTTGAAAATTCGGTAAATCACTACTTCCATTACTGAAAATTGAACCCAAATCTTGTTATTGTGATGTTTATGGATCCTAGGTACAAAACAAAGTTCTTTTTTGAAGTTTACTAAAAAGAGGTTCTTTAAAAGTGGCAAGATTATTCATGAAATGATTTTAAGGAACTTTACGATGGAACAACTCTCAACTTAAAATCAACAACTCAAATTGGAAATATTTGGTAAATTAGAAATATGATTTAAATGATATAGAATGAGCATTCTAAGTAAAACATTGAAACTGAAGCAAGATGGTCAAGTTGCTCAAAATCATTTGTTGTATTTATTTAGTTTCTGGAATAAAGAAAAGGTTATCTAGTCCAGTGATTCTTAACAGGGGGCCACAGCCCCCTGGGGGTCCGTAAGAAGTTTGCTGGGGGGCCGCCAAATTATGCAAAACTTCTTTCATAATATAATAAAAAGAAAGTTGATGTATAACTGAATATCGTATTGAAAGGTGAAATAAGAACGATAAAGTTTTCCTATTTAGTTATTTTTATTTATTTCTTATTTCTTTCTACATACAACTTTGTTAGTACATAAGAAATAAATGCAAAATATGCTACTTATACTGCAGTATTTACTTCTTTTATTCCAAAGTAATTCTAAGAAACTATTAATACTTAAAATTTTAAAAATAATTAAGAAAAATAGTAGGCTTAGTAGTAGGCTTTTAAAATTTAAATATTTTTGCAAAAGATATGCAAAATCTTTACGACAAGTTTAGTTTTAGCATCGACTTCATCAATTTATCGACATGTTTCTTATTTTATTTTCTGTTAAAAATTAATGAGTTTTTATGTTTAATTATGAAGTTTGAATGTTATTTAAATAGATAATGAAATAATAAAGTTATGATTTACATTTATTATATAAAAAATAAAGCAATAATAAAAAAATCAATTTATTATAGATAATTTAACAAATATAAATTATTATTAAAAAATGGGGTCACAAAAAAATTATGAAATATTTGGTGGGCCGCGAGTATAAAAAGGTTAAGAACCACTGATCTAGTCAATATAACAAGTTTCAACACAAGTGTTGCTCAGGAAGGAAATTTTAACTCTAATTCCAGTAATTCTGACATTACCACCATTAATCAACATTTGGGAAGGTTTTGATAAAATTGTTGCAGTCCCAGGACCTGGTTTGAGGGACACAGATCTCCACTTGCAAAAATAAAAATTCCAATGAAAGAGCCTTAGGTCATAGTTTACCCTATTCCCAGACCTCAGATACAGACACAGAAATGTTGGAAAATACTGCAGCACAGTTTCATTCTTACCTGAGTTTGCCCGTCATCAAAAATACAGAAGACCTTACCTGTGGTGACATAAAATGGTAACACATTTTCTGGGTTAAATCCCTTTGCCTGTTAGTACCTTTCAGCTCCATTTACATCGATAGCCAGTAAATGGCTTTTCAGTACTGGCAGGGGCATTTACAAGCCAATGAGGAACGGGCTAACACCAGAAAACAGGTAAATGCTCATATTCCTTCATTGTAACCTATAATTACTGAATTATCATTATTAATAAAGTTATCATTTCTTTAAACCTCATTCATTTTTTTTAATGTTTATTATTTTTTACATTTAAAATTATTAAACTATGTTTCTCCAATGAAACAATTATTTACTGATTACTTCAATTATGAGAATTAATTGTCAGGTGACAATTAATTGGTGGTGCTGATTAATACAACCAACAATTACCAAACAATTATTTGATACATCTCTACAAAAAAAAACCTGTAATTTACTTTTTGTGGTATGCTATTATAGATATTAAATGTTACTTCAGTTTACTGATGTAATTTACTAACTTCTCAAATGTTTGTTAAGTGTAAGAACCATGAATGAATATACAGTAAATATATATTAACTTGTTAAATTATGGTATTTTAATTAAAACTGTACATACTTAATCTATTTTATTTTTGTAGAGTTTTATGACCGAGAGAGAGAGACAAAGAAAAAATGTTTTCTAAGAGAGCATCAAAAACTTAAATTCTTAACAGTCATCCATACAACACTAATGAAACCTATAAAACATTTAAAGTCCATTTCAAAATTATAAGACTATCTTTATTTCAGGCAAAAAATGCAGATACAAGCTGTTAATCTTTACACCACTAAAAAATAATATTCATATGATGGAATATGATATACAGCAATATTATTTCACATTACTAAGTAAATACAAGAACTGAAATTAGGATGATTACAAGAAATGCGTTGTTTCTTAAATATAAGATACAGTAAAAAATTTTTATGCAAATTACTTGCTACACTAGGCACATAACAGTAGTGTAACAAATAGGGATTGCAATCCAGCAGTGTTTTCAATCCAGCTGGATTTTTGCTGGATTGAAATCATTCCAGCTGGATCCAGCTCGGATCCAGCGTGGATGTATTTTTGGTGCAATAAAGTGTTATCTGTCATCTATCTACCCAGAAATTTATGGATTTTTAAAGAAATAAAACGTTTTTTAAAAATACTTAAGAAATTTTTATTATTTAGACTGGTCAGTAAATCAGTAGAACTTTTTACACATTTAGGTAGTAAACTTAACTTTGGTTCGGTTTAACACTTTAGAGATAATTAACTTTAAATGTTTAGTTAGATTATAATTATAATGTAATCTTTAAGTTAAATAATAGCAAAGGTAATTCTACTAATTAATTTATATTAATATATTATAATAATGTAAGGATGGATAATCAGTGGCTAAGTGGCTATCAGTCTTACCAGTTTTCTTATATAGGCTCTACATATTGGTCTGTAGTTATTTATAAGTATATAAAACTATGTACTGGAAGTAGAATAAGTTAAATAAACTACACCTTTATCAATCCAGCAAAATTTAATAAAATAATAACGTTTTCAATCGTTTTTAACGATCTTCCTCGGTTACAAAAAAAATTGAACATTAAATATAGAACATAAAATATGTTCGGAATAAATACAAAAATTAACGGAAAATGCCCAAACGGACAAAATATAGATAAATAAACAAAATAAATAGCGAGAATATATAATATATATATATATAAAGATATAACAACGAAACCAGCATTGTCCGTTAATAACATTAATTAATGTAAAAGGATCTCCGCACGGTAGACAATGAGTCCGCATCTCTATGGTTTATACAACCAGTTGTCATGTGCGCCTTGCAGATTTCCAATCTCTCAACATGTTTGACCGTTTGCTTATTCGTCGTCGTTTTTATAATTGCCGCTCGATGCCATTGGACGTTAACATCTTTCTGTCTTGTGTATGATGCCGGCGCAGTATTGTCAAGGTTCTTACTGATTGTATATTTTGCTCTTGAGCCTTTGTTTTAAACTGCGCATCGGTGCACCCACATAAACAAGCTTGGAATTGAAACGTTGGTCGTGTAAAGGCACCAAATATATACCTGTTGTTGAATTCCAATCCTCTTTCTTTTTATCGTTTCTTAAAAGTTTGAAAACAGTGGGATTACGTCAGTATATAATACGAAAATTATTAGACCTGGCAGTACATCTATGTATCTTGTTTAAAAATTGAATGTAATTAAGCACTATTCTTTTTATATTTATTCCAAACACATTTTATGTTCTATAGTTAATGTTGTATTTTTTTGTAACTGAGGAATATCGTTAAAAGCGATTGAATACGTTATTATTTTATTAAATTTTGCTGGATTGATTAAAGTATAGTTTATTTATAAGTAATTTAATTATTAGTGTTAGTAAAGTAGTGAGTAAGTAATTAGTAGCAGTCTAGTAGTTAGCAACGCGACAACGTAGACTTTTGCGCCATTTAGAAGGTTAACTGAGTATTTGCGGATCCGCAGCGCTGGATCCAGCTGGATTGCTGGATGAGGGATTCAGCAATTGCAACCCCTAGTAACAAAATATGTGAATAGATGTATTACAGCAATTATAGCAGCTCAATCACCATGCCACAAGGTTATCATCTTTTGAGTCTGAAATGCAACAAATTTATTGTCATAGTAAAGAAGACAAATCAACAAAAAGGAAAGGCAAATCTAATTGAGTCTATAATGTTTTGGCAAAGGACAATGATTAAGATATTGCTAGAGGAAGTGGCAAACTATTGATATTCCCTCTTCAGTCAGTTCCTTGCCAAAAATTAACACCAGAAACTGAGTAAATTTTCTTATTATGTACACATAGTGTTATACACTTTATAATTTACTAACATCACATCTGCCATTTGGTTGTGACATTGAATATGTCAACTAGAGGCATAAAGGAGATTTGGACAATACTGTTAAAACAATTCCTTTTTTATGGACAGTATTATCTTTCATTGTATTATCTGGTTGGTATTAAAGAAAAATAAGAATGTGAACTATATTTGCTTGAAACAAAATCCTTTTTTAGGATCACTATAAACAAACATCTACAGTGGGCCAAAGAACACATCTTGAAAAGAAGATTGGATTCCATAATATTTTCACATGAAAAAAAAAATTTAATTTTGACCACCTGATAGTTCTAAGCACTATTGATATGGCATGCAAAAAGAGCCAACAAGGCTGCCTTTAGCCATTAGTTAGATGATGGTTCCATCTTAATCTGGAAAGCTATAGCATATCATACAAAAACTGATATAGTGGGTATAGACAATATAATGAATTATGATATACAATGCTATACACTTCATTAATTCTCATTTGGTCCAATGACAGGCGTTGCAAACTGACAATTCTAATAGGACAATGCGCTGTTATCCATTTCATTCAATAAAACAGTTTTCCAAGAAATAAAGAACTATTCTCCTGTGACTATCAAAATCTCCAGACCTAAATCTCATAAGAATGTCTGGGGATGGTTAGAAAAGTTGTTGGATAGAATGTTTAATAGAACATAAAATAGCTTAACCATGTAAATAAATTAGACGTTGCTGTCATGAGAGCTTGAAATAATGTACAGATAAGTATGGAATACATTCAAAACTTGATCACAAGTATTTCTAGTAGCATTTTTCAGGTTATTGCCGAGAACAGAAACATTATTGAAAATTAAATGTGTAATGAGGTGCCAGATCTCTCTCTGGTCTTATACTTATGAAACATCTTTTTGACATACTTAATATATTTGTGCCTTGTATACATTATAAAAGTAGTTATGACTATTAATATATCCACTAGTATCTCATTTAAAATGTGTTTATTTCTGTTGTTATTGGTTGGCATTCCCTCTATGCATTTTATGTCCAAAATGAGATTGGTCTTATAGTTTTAAAATGGACTTTACTATTGAAATGAAATTGTTATTTTATTGAATTCAGTTATTGTTTGTCTTCAAACTTAAAATGAACTGCAAAAATAAAATATTTTCATTTTTTGTGAAGAAATTGTGTCATTTTATGTTTTTCAATAAGCCTTTACTTGTCAGAAATTTAAGAATACAGTGAAATTCTGTTAACCTGACATTCAGCATGCTGGAAAACTGATAAGCCAGTAACATCGAGCCTGATAAGTTGAGCTTGTCATTTGGGGGGTTATTGATGCACTGGGTAGGTCTGGAGTTAAAATTTCATGTAAAAGCATTCAAAACACACAGTTCTTAAAAAAAGGGATATGGGTTTTCCTTTTAGAGATGACAAATGCCAAGACAACATGATGTGCTAGATAAAACCAGTTAGCTCATGCATGATCTTTCTGAAGACTTATACAAAGATATTAGTGCATGAACTTGATATGAGAAACAGAAATATTTAGCACATTTGGAATCAATAATTATCATGGAAACCATTACAATACATTACTGTTCATGTTCTTTGATAATTAGAGTGCATTTGTATTTATAAACAATAAAAGTGTACAAAGCACAAAGTAAGAATAATTTAAATGGCATGTTAAATGATCATAAAAGACAAATATTTACAGTTTTACATGCAAAAGATATGTAAAACTGTGTCCAGGGAAATTAAAAACTGGAAGAACTTTCACCATCTAAGGTGGCATATTTGATAATCAGGCACCACATTGGTCCCAACAATGCTGGATTAATGGAATGTCACTATATTATATTGTGTATAAAAATTTATGAATGAAAATGTTAAATAAAAGTTTTTATATTATTAATTAATATATAGTGGCTTTTTTTAAAACTATTATTGGTCTTGTATTTCATTACATAAAGATTTTAAGGATAGCTTAAATTCTGATAATGCAACTAATATGTTATATTTATATTACACATCTTTAGATAAATTTATAGTAGATTTATAAATGTAATTATAAACAGCACTCTGCAAAATAAATTCTATTGTGTACATAAATATCATGAAATATATATATACAAGAAATCCTCATTAGTTTTAAAATAAGGGACAAAATAATCATGACTTTGAATTATTAAGTTGCAAATTATCCAGGATTTACATATTTCTGTACAGTATGCCAAATGTTATGTAACTGATGTAATTTATTAAGCAAACGAAATATGACTACATATACAAAATGCTATTTTTGTTATTTAATAATAATATAAATACACTGCAGGTAAACAGAACTTGTTCTATGAGAACCTGACAGGTTGCCAAATAGATTTTATAAAAAGTAAAGCAGAATTCTCAAAATGTAGCCCAAAAAGTAGTAAGTCACCAAATCTAGTAAATTAGAGTTCAATATGTTACTTTTAGCCCAATCTTGTCCTGTCATATTTCATGAGATGAGAGAAAAGAGAGTATTCCATAGGTAAAGTGACAGCCAAAAGTCTGTTACTGTAAAAGCAAAATCCTGTTGACCAGATTAAAGTTGTTCTGGTCTATGTTCTCTCATAGTAAGGAGGCACTTTGATCTAAATGATCAAGTTAATATATGCATATCACAGTTTGGACAGAATTTCCACTTTGAATTTCAAAGTAGCCGTATTTCAAACTAACTGAATTCATTGACATCTCTAAAATCTTTAAATCTCTATATCCCCAGCCGGGACAAATAGTACAGTTATGAACTAACAGGATTTCGAACTATCCGAGTTTGAATTAACGAGGAAATCCTGTATATATATTTTTTAAATCTTGATGAAATAGTTCAGATCTAATTAAATAGTTTTACTTGGTGTCATTTCCATTAAGAAAAATAAATATTTACTTTTTATTTATATATTCTTACTGAGATTATACAGTGGAACCTGGTTAACTCAAACCAGGATAACTCAAATTTACAATTACTTTAAATCATTTTCTTTCCCTAATCACTCAGCATAGGAATTTACATGTTAAATCAAATTGGTTAACTTGAATTCATCAAACTATTTAACTCGAATGGGGTTTTGATACAGTACTTTAATTTTCCTTTAAATAAAATAATTAACATTAATCTATCAAA
This sequence comes from Centruroides vittatus, assembly GCF_030686945.1. Classification (NCBI taxonomy): domain Eukaryota; kingdom Metazoa; phylum Arthropoda; class Arachnida; order Scorpiones; family Buthidae; genus Centruroides; species Centruroides vittatus. The sequence goes on along the minus strand of NW_027121917.1, from coordinate 1,227,353 downwards.
TAAACTAATTAGAAACTTTCTATAAAGTGCAGGAACCATGTATGACTAAAAAAAAAAAACCATTATATGATTGTATGTATGACTAAAAACAAACATCATCATCATGTGATTGTGAGTGGTGAAGCATGTGTGATGTAGATACTGTAACTGCCATTTAAACCTGCTTTTTTTTCAAACAGTTTTTTGTTTTATTTGAGTGCTGATAGATTTTTTTCAACAAGCTGACGTAATAAATAAATGGACTTTTGATAAATTAATTAAAAAAACAATTATAGTTTGACTATGTAAAAATTTTAAAAATATAAAAATCAAAGTCTGTATTTTTTATGATAAAATAAAGCTAATGAAAAAATAAAAAAAACAGCCAATTTGAGATGCAAAATATCACAATTGAAAATTCCTTACTAAATTCTTGGGAATGAATGCTACTGAGTAATGCTTTCTTGAAGGGATCAACCATTCAAGAAAGCATTTCTCAGTAGCTTATTTACCCATTTGGTTAATTTGAGTTTTTGGACAACACTCAGAGGTTTATATTGACAACAATTCTATGTAATAAAAGCTCATGGAAATATCACATGGATAGTCTGTTATGTATCATGGCTAAACCAATGCACACAATCTTGATTTTTAGTTGGCCTCCACAACTCAAAACTTTTTAACTCAAAGACCAAATTTTTTTCTCTTGATCACTTTGAATTAACCAGGTTCCACAGCATTCTTATTAATATAAGTAGAAAATATTTAAGTATCCTATTTTTACAATATTTTCATCATAAAATACTCTCTCATGAAAATCCAATAATATAAAGAACTACAATAAAATTGGAGTGCAGTTATTGTTTACTAGACTATTATTTATAAATTTGAGTCTAAACTTTTTCATTACTTTCAGACTGTTCAATTTAAAAATACATAAATTGATATATATTATATATATATATATATATATATATATTAAACAATGAAAATGAATTTTTGTTAACACATTTTACATTTTATTTAGTAATATAAAAAATAATAACACAAACAAGACATATTTCTCAATATTTGAATTATATTATGTTATAAAACAACTTTTTAATTTAAGGTACTAAGTCTCAAGATGAATTTATTAAATCTTAAATTTGTATTAACTGAATGCATTATTAAAACTTTCTTTTTAAGTTAATTATGTCTTATTTTCAACAGTATATTTTAATAACAAATAACTTTTGAACATTTTCAAATATTAATAAATTTTTTCACAATTTAATAGAAAATGAATATTAGTATGAATACGTAAACATTATATAATTATACAATTTTTATATCTGTAAAACTATAGCTATTACGATATAAAACATATACCATAGGTGGGGAACCTGCAGCCTCGAGGCTGCATGCGGCCTCCGCGAGGTTCTTGTGCGGCCCTTTGCCACCTAGTACAAAATGGTAGAGTTCGTTTCAAACAACTATTGTACATCAACGCCATGACAGTTGCGCGAAAAATCCCGCCAAAGACAGTCATATTGTAACATGACGTCAGAATACTAGTCTGTATGTTTATGTAATTTACATATCTAAAAGAAACGAATAGTGTTCTATGTAATATTTATTTGAAAATAAATTAAAATTACAAAATACTATGTACAAAATTTGTCATACAATTCATTAGTCAGCTGATTGTCTTTGCAAAAAAAAATTTAAATTAGCGCTAGCAGCGCCATCTACCTTGTCTAAGAAGTAAACAAAACTCGGTTTCAGATCTCCCATTTGAGTGTCACACCTTGCTTTGGCTTCTCTGACTCGCATCTCTCAACGCTTCCCTGTTGCGATCTTCAGCAAACTGTAGTTAATAGTGCGTGCTTATAACAGTTACACGGTTTTATTGTATTTCTAGAAAGTATACACTTTGTTAAAGATATTATTTGATATTCGTTTTTTTATCCATCATGTCAAATAGTAAGAGAAGAAAATTAGGTGATGAAAACAGAACATTTAATGTAGAATGGGAGTTAGATTTTTTCTTTACTGCTGAGAAAGATAAAATGATGTGTTTGTTGTGCAATATAGTTTTAAATACTTTAAAAAAAGCGAATGCAAATAAACACTATTTGACTCATAAAGAACATAAATATTTCGCTTTAGAAGGTGAATCACGAAAAGCTGCACTTCAAAAGTTGAAAAATGAGAAGCATCATCAGCAGGCATCTTTTAGTGCCTTTGTAAATCAAAATTCCGCTGCAGTTGCTGTTATGTATAAAATAGCACATATACTTGGAAAAAGGGGCAAACCATTTAGTGACATTGAAATAATTAAAGAATGTATTGTTGAAGCAGTGAGTATGTTAGATCCAAGAAATGTCGACAAATACAAACAATTACCTCTTTCAAGAAGAACTGTAACAGATCGACAGCACGAATTAGCGCAAAATGTAACAGAGCAACTTCATACAATTATACAAAATGAAGATGTTTATTTTTCAATTGCTTTAGATGAAAGCACTGATAAAACAGATTCGGCACAAGTTTTATATTTTATTCGTGCTATAACTAAAGATTTTCAATGTTACGAAGAACTACTTGCGTTGGGTACACTAACTGGAAGAACTCGCGGAGCCGATATTTTCGAAAACTTCAAAGAAGTATGTAATAAATTACAATTGAATGTCAGTAATTTAGTCAGTGTCTGCACCGATGGCGCACCTTCCATGAGAGGCAAAAAAGAAGGATTCGTTGCTTTGTTAAAAAAGGAAAACTTAAACTTGAAAAAATTGATATCATTTCACTGCATTTTGCATCAGCAAAATCTTTGTGCAAAATCTACCATTTTGCAAGACACTGTGGATAGAACCATTGCCATTGTCAACTATATTCGCGTAAATGCAATGCGTCATCGTGAATTTCGGCAGATGCTCTCTTTAGATGAGGAAACGTATAGTGTTGACCTACCATACTACTGCAAGGTTCGCTGGCTATCAACAGGTCAGGTTTTGATAAAAGTTTTGTCTTTACGACGACAAATTTTAAACTTTTATCAAGAACAAGGAAAACAATGTGATCTATCAGATGAAGTATTTCTCAGAAACCTTGCATTTTTGTCTGATATGATGACAAAACAAAACAATTTAAATGTTTGCCTGCAAGGTGAAACGAGGTATATTTATGAAATGTGGCAAAAGATCCAAGCGTTTAGAAAAAAATTATCATTTTTCAAAACATTGCTTTGTCAATCGGAAATATCTGCACAACACTTCCCGGAGCTAGCTAAAATGTTAAATGAGCAGAACTGTGAAAATAAAATATTCGACGAATATGTAGGTGTCTTGGATTGTTTAATAGAAGAGTATACTAATAGATTTTCTGATTTTGACGAGCACACTCCTGCTATGAAACTGGCATTTGAACCACATTTAATAGATATATCCGAGGCTCCTGCAGAACTACAAATGGAGTTAATTGATTTAGGGGAAGATAGTATCATCAAATCCCTTTTTAACGCTAAAAAGGATCCCATAGAAATCTGGAAAAATGCTGTTGAATATCCATGCCTTCGAGAACATGCTCGCCGTTTACTTTCCTGCTTCGGAAGTACCTACTGTTGCGAGAAAACATTTTCTCTCATGTCAAAAATAAAAACAAATTTAAGAACGCAAATTACAGATGCACATTTAGAGGATCAATTAAAGCTGTGTGTTACGAAGCTTGATCCAAATATACAATTACTGTCAAACAAAAAACAAAGCCAAATAAGTCACTAACTTAGTGAATAAAAAAATATTTTTTATTGTATTTTTTTATAATATTTTTATATTATTTTATATGTATATTATATTTAAAATTTTGTAGTATTATATTTCATTTTTTCTATATAATGCAATAAATTGTTAAATCTATAGAAAAACTATAATAATTTCACAAAAGTCACTTTCTTAGGTCAATCAGCTTATGCGGCCTCTCTTATTGCTGCCTAATTTAAATGTGGCCTCTAATGGTAAAAAGGTTCCCCACCTCTGACATATACTTTTATAAAAAATATAAATAATTGTATGAATATTTATAAATTATACAACTTTAGACATACAAATTAATATAATGATAATGATATTAATTCATATATTTAAAATTATATGAAAATATTTTATAATAATTTTGTTTTTCTTCAAATCATATACTGATTTACATATGTAAATATGTAATCTTCAAGAAACTGTTTTGGTAAATTCTTAAAATTTTAACTTCTTAAATTATACTGTAGCTTATAAAATCTTAATAAGCTTTATCTGAAGAAGAAGAAGAAGAAGAAGAAAAAGCAGCTATTTAAAAATATGTATTGTTGAAAGAAAAAAACAAGCATTTCTCTTAATATTATAATTGAGTCATATATATTATGCAGAAGTGTAAATAATATCCTTTATTAAATTATATTTAAACTGATAATATTAATTAGTTTTTTACAAGCTTGATTTTTTATGAAATATTTCATATGGACATTTATGAACATAAATTATTCAAAACAAATTACATGAATATTAATCAAAATGTTCTAAATACCTAAAATTTACACTGTCATACTTATTAATTAAAATTACAAATTTGAATAGGTATAATAAATGAATACATTTAAATATGAATTGCAATATAATTATATTTTGAAAAATTACTTAAAATTCTAAATATGTAAAGTCTAATTACACTTAATTATAATTAGAAATATAAATTCTATTCTATTTAAACTTTAATTATAGTTCAGTTGCTGTAATCAAATAAAGCTGATATTTTCAATAATAACAAAAGAAAAGCTTATTTTATAGATCTTCATTTCATACAAAAAGAATTGGAACAATGATTTTATATAGTTAAAAAATATATATAAATTAATTTTAAAGATTTCATAGAATCACATTATATAATGAATAAAAATTTTAAATATTAATCTTTATCAAAATAACCAAAATAAACTAAAAACTTATTCAAAATGTAAATTTAAAAAATTTTTTTTAAAATCTGAGAAATATTTTCCATATTTTAAATTAAGATTGTGTAAATATTAGCAATATAAGAAAATTATATTAAACTGAAATTACTCATTTATTTATAACATTTTTGATATTAATATAACATGAACTTTTCAAATTAAGGTAAAATATATATTAAAGTTTTATTTTAAAAGTAAAGTTATGTACTCACGAAAAAAATCTTTTTTTGCTAAATTCTTTGCACAAAGAACTGAAAAAATAAAAAAATTACAGAAATATTAATATTAAACTTAATATAAATATTAGATTAAATGAAATAATTAATTAGACCAAAAAATAAATAAATAAAAATAATAATGCCTAAATTTATACTAGTGATTGTAATGTCACTACTAGGAAAATAAAACATTTATACAGCAAAGTAGCTTAATCTATAAATGTATTGAGAAACACTAAAATAAATTCAAACTTAAGAGCTGAAAATTCCATTTTAACAAAATCATTTTCAATTGATATTAAATAGGGAAACAGAAATTTTTGTTAAAATAAGGAGTATTTATGTCTAATTTAATACCATTTTTGGTAATGAAATAATTTTCTTTCTAAAAGTAAACAGTGGACATTAAAAACCATATAAAACCATATAAATTAAAAATTATCTTTTTTGTTATTTGGCCTGTATAAATTTCATTAATGAATGAAATAATTTATTCATTAAACTAAATTAAATTAATTAAAACTTCACATTGCAATTTATTTTTTCTAATTTTGGCATCAAAGAACAAGAAATTATAATTTTAAATAGTAACTTTCTAAAGAGGAGGAAAAAAAATCAGAAAATTCTAACAATTTTTTTTGTTTCTTAGTTTAAATAACTTGAGAAAACTCTGGTTGCTTCAAGAGAAACTATTTGTTTCTTAAATAAAACTGTAATATGACTAAAGTATCAATTTTCTTCAAACAATTAAATAATGTACACTGTAGATCACAAAAATCTTTCCACATCAAATAACTTTTATATGCATTTCAGAAAATATGTCATCATATTAACAATGATAATGATTTCTTGAAAAAAATAGCTAAAATATACTCACTAGACTTATCAAAATGCTTTATCTTTAAGCATTTATTTAATTTTGTTTAATTGAGTTTTTAATATATACACTCCTCAAAAGTGAAATCACAACGCCATAAAGGAATGTGCATAGCCATATGCACATTGCAGAATTAGTAGAGGTGAGAGACATATGCAAATGATTAAAAGAATAAAGATGTGCAATAGACACATGTTTATTCAGTAATGAATATGCCCCCCCATGAACAGCTACATAGGCCACTGTACAGTGAAGTATACAATCAATGATATGATTAATGGTTGTCTGAGGTATCTCTTGCCAAGCTGCATTCACTGCCATGTGCACGTCATCTACGTTATGTGGAAGTGGTTCCCAGTATACCTCATGCTGGACAAAGTCCCACAGGTGTTCAAGGGGAGAGAGATCTGGTGACACTACCGGCCAGGAAAAGATATAAATTTTGTTCTGGTGGGAGTTTGCCAGGCAACATACAGTCAGACATTGTCTTGCTGAAACACAGTGTCAGGTGTGGTCTGCACCAGTGGCTGACCTACCAGCCACACAATTCGTGTGATATAGTCGTCCACTGTCAGAGTATCAAAAATGTGCACCAGGGCTCTCTGCTGATGAAACATGATGCCTTCCCAAACCATGATGCCCAGTGTAACACTCTGTGAAAAAGGCTGGCATGTAGTGTTCCCCACGTTACCGCCACATCCATCTATGGCCATCATTCCTCCACAAACAGAAGCAGAATTCATCCATAAACAATACCTGATGCCATTAAGTGGTCCACTTATGATGAAAACATCACAACATCAGGCATACAGCCCTATGTCAAATGGTTTATGGCACATGGCATGCATACAACCTGCTATTGCAAATGGTTTGGGTGGACACATGAACCTGTTGATGACAACAGGCGGTTTCAGATGTCACATGCCATGGCAAATGGGTCCCAACAAGGCCATTCAGTAAATCTTCCAATCTGTGTGCTCTGTCTTAAGCTAGTGCAATCCACTTCCTCTTTGGCCTGTTTGCAGATGTTCCTGTGTCCATCATGTTACAGATCACTGGATGGTATTCATATTGTGCCCAACAAACATATCAACAAACCATGGTCATTCAGCTCCAGGATACAGTCTCATTCCCCAGGCGTTAAATGTCATTTCCAAGGCATTTTCTATGCTTCTTCGCAAGTTCGGCTACTGCAAACTGTTGCTGATAGCATTTATGATCCAAGCCTGCTGAGCCTGAAACTGGGTTCCACATAAACTTAATCATTTGCATATCTGTCACCTTTACTAGTCTTGCAATTTGCAGGTGACTATATGCATTCCTTTGTGGTGTTGCAATTTTACTTTTAAGGAGTGTAGGAATAGATTTGTGTTTATATTACAAATTACAGAATAAAAAACATATTCTTAACCAAAAGAATAATTTAATCTGATTTTATTCAATTTTCCATTTAACTAATTAGTAAATTTAATCAACTATCGCTTTCAATATAAAAAATCAATATTCTTCTCAACTGGTATAAAATTATTTACAAGTTAATAAATATTTGTCCTATTACTTAATATGATAATATGTTGTAAACAGTAATACCACAAAATAGTATATATAAATTAAATTCCAAAATAAAAACAAAACAAAATTTAATAACTAACTTAAGTCAACAAATTTTTTAATGTTTTTGAAATAATTTTAATTTATCTTCAGAAATAATAATAAAGTCAAAACTACCATTCAAAAGCAGACCTCATGAGAAGTAGCATAAAAAGTTTGGTGATGTTCCAATGTTCCATGCATGCAACTGCCAAGCAGCTGGTTCAGTCATGGGGCCAATTCAAAGAGAAAGTGTAAACTTTGATCACAGTTTAAAACTTGTTGAAACCATAACTTATAAAAAAGCACACTGCAAGAATAAAGTTTCTCAATGACCTTGATTTGGACAACAATTAGAAAGTATTTCTTAAGCCTGCTTCCTAGATCTGATCACTAGAGATGACAAACTTTCAGAAATGAATATTACTATTTTGTTTTCTCTGTCACCACCAAGAAATATGATTAAGAATAAATATCATTCATATGAAGAGAGAATATTTGTCTGGATAATTATGGAAGGAAACAATGCATGATCTCAATAATACTTTCAATACACATTTTCTAAATCTGAATTTTGTAGATTTTAAATTAAAATGGACACAGAGTTAAACATTTGAGAAAATATTGATTATTAACTGCGGAACATGTTATTGATTGCTTGATAATTTATTGAATTAAAATAAATTCTTAGTTTAACTTGAGTTTTTCTCAAGAAAGACTTAAAATAATAACTATTATTTTTTTAAATAGTTTTATTTAATTTTACAATTTATAACTTTTATTGAAGAATAATTATAAATTAACTCCGAGACACAAACGTGAAAAAAATTCGCACTGCGCTTTGTCAAAACTAGGTTGAGTGCAGATGATTAAACTAATTAACAATAAATAAATTAGTAAAGAAAGACACCAAACCAAATAAAGAGAAGGCCATCTATAAAATATCAATGAAGAAAACAACCCAAATTATCAATGATTAAATAGTGACTTTTTATAATTTAGAGCAAACATGAACTAAGTTTTTTTGTTTTGTAAGTGCAAAATATGAATAGAAACAAAATTAAATTAATAATTTATTTTTGAAATTTTTTATTTAATAAAATATAAACTGTTTCTGATGTATGATATAAATGATATTTAATTATTTATTGTTTACCTTCAATGGTCATATAGTTTCAAATCAGCAAAAAATACTTTTTCCTTGTTTGAAGATGTTCCACACTTGCTAATATTCATATTCGCCATCATTTTTGTGATATAGCAAGATAATTCACTGATATCTAAAAGCTGGAAACAACAGCAGTCAATGTAACAGCCAATGTTTCCCCAAAGTTTGTTTAGACCAACCATGTTTAAAGATCACTGATTCATGTCTTTGCAACAAAATTTAAACCAAGGCATAGTAAGTCAATTTCCAAATGTCACTTTTAACACAAATGAGGTTTAGAGAAAACTTCATCTATGCTATCAGCCAACAAAGTCTGATTGTTCCACCTCTTGCAAGTTCTTTTGTTTGAATATCCAACAAAAAAAAACTTCTATTATTAAAGTGAAGCTTCATAAGTTTCATTTTTCTTAATATAGTTCTAAAGAGAAAAAAAATTATTCTAAAAACATTTAGAGTATCAATGTTTAATTTTATATCAATATTTTGAACTTAGATGATATTTATTACTTTTTTGTTTCATTTATAAATGAGAAATCATTTTTTGATAGCTTATTTTGATTCAAATTAGACAAAAATAGTCAACTGAATTTCTTTTATATTACTATGATATTTATCTGAATAGTAACAATACAGGGTGAGTCAAAATTATGTGAATAATATTTGAGAAAGCATTTACTCAAAGTTGGCATTATACAATCTCAACCTGACCACCAGCATGATTAATGCACTCAAACCAATGTTCAACAGTACAATTTAGTGCCAGAACACACATTTCTGGGGAAATGTTGGATATCACACCTTTTATTCTGTCCTTGAGGTCTCTCACTTTTGTATCATTAAGATTTTTAATGATACAAAAGTGAGAGATTGTTATCATTAAGATTAAAAATTAAGATTGTTCACATAATTTTGATTCATCGTGTATATCAATAGTATGTAGCAAACTTCTTAACACTCTTCTCTAACTGAGCTTAAATAACAACCAAACCTCGACAAAAACCTTTAATATGCGGTCTTTTTTTATTAACTCTTCAAATGTTTTAAGCCATTTGAATGACCTTCTTCAGGAATGAAAAAACAAATGATTCCAATTTCTATAAAATGAAATTTGTTTTGGAACAATTTTTCATAGATGTCTCTATAAAAATTCAAAAGTTTAAAATCATTCCAAAACAAATTTCATTTTTATAGAAATTGGAATCATTTGTTTTTTCATTCCTGAAGAAAGTCATTCAAATGGCCAAAAATGTTTGAAGAGTTAATAAAAAAGGCTGCATATTAAAGGTTTTTGTCAAAACTTCTTAACAATTCTTAATAAATATTTCTAAATAAAAAAATTGTAGAGGACATTATACAACCCATTATCAGTAGCATTCAAGTCTTGAATATGCAAAAATCATTTTGGAATTGATTCATGTACAGTACCTGATTAATAGCAATAATGTCTATTAGATCACTGCAATTTCACAAAAAGCATACAATAAAATCATATTACTGTTTTTCTTTTATAATAAAAATATCAAATAAATAAATATTAAAACATTTGCTAAAAGCTGTAATACAGTATGTCCTAAGAACTGTTAGTTCAACTATCCTGTATGTATCTTGACTTAAATTTCAGTTATATGCTGTTTGCTGTTTTGCTCTGGTTTCTTGAGAGATGTATAAACATTGCTGCACTATATTTTATGCATACTGCATATATAAGAGAAACTTATTTTAAAAATCTTTATATACTGCTTTTCAATCTATAAATGAAAATTCAGTATTTACATGTGAATTTCAAAAATTAAGATATTACTCAATAGTTGTATATGCAATTATTTATCATGACAAACTAATTTCTTGAATATTAAAAATGGTACATAATGAAGGCCAAGGTCAATTTTCTAAGTTTTCTATTTATGTTATGAATGTAAAGATTAACAAGAATTTTTGGAGTGCAACATTGCTTTTTTGACAGATTTCAACTTGATGGAAAATTTATATTCTAAATTATTTCAAGTTCAACATTGATTTTTAGATTTTATAAACGTTTTTCTAGATATGTTAAAGTAATTAATATATTAATATATTAATTATATTAATATTAATTATATAATTAATATTAAATATATTAATATAAATTATTAATATATTACTATTATTAATTATATATTATACAAATATTAATATAAATTATATTAATATATTATATAATATTATATTAATATAAAGAAGTCATTGTCTTATATCCATTTAGTTTTATAATTTAAAAAATATATATATTTTCTGATTTATGTTGATTTAGATAATTAAAGCATTTTTATTTATAGTTATATTTAGTTAATTATATTACCGTAATTACTTTCCATTTTGTTTTAGTCACTTCGAGTTTTTCTGGTTCAGTTACGTTAAACCTCAACTGCTATTAACACATCCTGAGATTAGTAGTCATTTGCATAATCTCATATCAACAATTGCTTAATGAATGAAATTTAACCCCATTAATTTAGTGTTTATAAATAATTAAAATATGAAAATTATTTGTATTTTGTAGCCAGATAGTAGTAGAAACAATAGGTAGGGAACATTTTGTTTGTAAGCATGTTCGATATGCAAATTAACATTAATCATCAGACTACCATTGAAACTACACTGGTCTGATGTTGGAATGACAAACATTCAAAAAATGTTAACCTTCTATTTAATAAAAACAAAAAAAAAAAAATATTTCTGGCTTCTTGAAAACCTGAGTGATTGTTTTACTAATCAATTGAAACTTGTTTTCTGATAAATTTTATATTATACTAGTCTACCCAGTTTTAAATAGACTAGAATTTTTATTTAATGCAATCAAAAAATCTATTAATCTATTAAATTGATTAATATTTATTACATATATATAAAAACGAATGTATGTCTGTGTGTGTGTGTGTGTGGTGGTGTGTGTGTGTTTGTCCTTCATGTATTACCACACCATTTATCCGATTGCCATGAAACTTTGGGAAGTTGTTTAATACATTCCCGCGAAGGTTTGTGGCATATGTGAAGATCTCCATTTCCCCCCTTTCAAAAATATATTTATAAATGGATTAAGGCTTTTATGTCCAACAGATGGCGCTAACTTCAGACGACCTAAGTTTGCTTTTCTGTGAGGCATTATGCTTTTCTGTGAGAATGGATCTAAGCAGATCATTTTCTACCTATCTATATAAATAAAATACAACGTTTGTTTGTTCCTACAGATTCCTTTGAAATTTTGACACAACGTTGCATTCGAATACGCACGTGTTTTTATATAATATACATGTCGAAATTCTCCCTACGGGGAGGAGATGGACGGGATTAAGGCTTACCGTGAAGAACTCTGCTTCTATTTATACTATTTTACCTGCGGTTTTTTGCGTTTTTAATTGCGTTTTAATAGGTGACGTCAACAGAATATACACTAAAAAGGGATTTTTTGAAATTCTCCCCACGGGGAAGTGTTACACATTTATAATAGATACATTTTGAGCCACAACAACGCGTGGCCGGGTCAGCTAGTTACATATACAAATGAAAAATTTTATATATATAACACAGAAATGCTAATCAAACTTATTAGCAAAATATGTTTTATGTCTTTTATTAACTATAATAGTATTCATTTGTGAAAAAACTAATTAGGCTAATATCACCATGTAGAATATATACATTATTATTATTGCCTTAATGCTTAGATTCTTACTTCCAGATAAAAAAAAACAAACAATAAAAAATAGCATGTTTCCTTCAAGTATATAGTACGAAGGTAATCCCAAAAGTAAGGTCTCCTATTTTTTTTAAAATACAAAGAAATGTTTATTTTCAATAATGTTCATATAAATTTAAAGCTTGAACATTTATCTATTTTTCTACGTAATCGCCATTTTGGTCAATGCATTTTTGTATGAGCTGTGGCAATTTTTGTATGCCCATGTCCTACCAGCTTGCCACCATGTCACGGGACCCATCTTGCACACACCTTCCTATATTGCAACTTTTCCATTAAAATCCTATGAATGGTGCTTTGAAGAAATCCCAAGAACCAAAATGCAAAGATCATCCAGAGTGAATCGCTGATCTTCACGCATGGTTTGCTCAACCTTTGCCATTGTCTCATTGGAAATTGATGGTCTCCCACTTCTTTCTTCTTCTTGAATTTCAGTACGATCAGCTGCAAACTCCCTACACCACTTGAGGACGTTTTTGACATTTACGCACGACTCACCATACACTTCTGTCAATTGGTAATGAATTTCAATCAGTTTAACACAACATGGCAGTGAGCTAGTATGACGTGGGCATACAAAAATTGCCACAGAGCATACAAAAATGCATCGACCAAAATGGCAATTACGTAGAAAAATAGATATATGTTCAAGCTTTAAAATGATGTGAACATTATTGAAAATAAATGTTTCTTTGTATTTTAAAAAAATAGGAGACTTTACTTTTGGGATTACCCTCGTAGTAATGAATTCTACAGAGAGCATGCAAATTATAGTTCTTTTTATTTGTATTAAAATGAAAAAACAGTTCATAAAATATTATACTGTAAAAGAAAAAAATTTTAAATTGACATTATACTTGATCAACTTAAGACCAGATAAAATTTATCATGGATAAATTTCTTTTTGACTGATAACTAATCATAAATTATGCAAAAATCTAAATTAATTTTTATAAAATTTTTAATGTGAAAAAATGATCAAATCTGACAGCTAAGATATTTACATTTATTTTTGTTCACAAAAACTTACATCTTTATAACTCCAGCAACAAATTTAATAAAAAATAAAAATGTTGTTGTTCATTCCTCTGTCACGTCACCTGTCTTTTAACATGTGGACACAATCACCTATTCCCAGTAACTCTTCTGTTAGAACTGTTTGTTTTAACAGCTGCATTCAAACTTTAGTTACCCTGACAATACCTGTTAATTAAACATAGATGAAAACATTTGCTTTCTTGTAGATTCTTCTTGCTGGATATTGGTTATACATGCAGTGTTTATAATATTGGGCACTGTTTCTTACAAAATAAGGAAAATTTTTTTCTTCCATGTAAATATTGGTAATTCCAAACATAAAACATTTTTTTAACACACAAACAGATGCACACATTATAATATTTGCAATTAAAGTCATCAATTAAAATTATCAGAAAAACACAATATATTATTGTTAGTTGTGTCAATAATCAAGTTTTTCATAAAAACTTCATGACAAACTGATAATTAATTCAAATCTATTTGTTGTGAAGCTTAAATTATTTATGCACCTGCATCATTAACTTGCATTTGATTTTGGATCAATAAATTTATTTTAACATGTAACTTCATAAAATTTTTTCTTTGTGTATATTTTGTAAACCTTATTCTAAAATTAAATTTTTTGAAGAATAATTTTAGTTTTTTTAAAGTTTTTCTTAGAAATTGAAAAATTTTCAAAAATTTTATTAAAATTATGGCTTTATAGAATAAGAAAAAAAAAAATGGAATGTTAAACTTAATTATAAATTCTATTTTGCATTATGTTCCAACACCTTCACTCCTTATAAAAACAAAACAGCTCCCAGTACGGAAGAAAGCGGGGTCGGCACAGAAGGTGCTGAAATACGATGTTTTTGGGGAGCGCGAGAGGAATTTTGGGCAAGGAGAAGAGAAGAAGTTATCCCATGGACTGATAGAGAAAGCAGACCCTGTGAGTGATGGTTGAGTCAGTGTCATTCTTGTTTACATTTAATGTAAACAAGAATGACTCAACCATCAATCACAGGGTATACATTAAATGTGTTTTTTGTGTCAAGAAATAAATGTGTTTATGAGGTTCTAGTGCATTGATTGACTTAATTAATGAGCCTGGACTATGGTCCCTCACATTTACAATATAATAAAAATATTTAAAATTACATAGAATGAAAAACTTTTTATTTTTAATTTTCTATTATTTGATATAATAAATTATTTAATATTTACATATAAAATTTAAAAGATTTCCTAATAGTGAAATTACCGTAGTTAAAATTATAAAAACCACTCCATAATCCCAACAAGAACAGTAAATATTGTCTCTACACACAAAGCTTAATGAAAATGTATATTAAAAAAAATTAGTTTATGATTAAAACAATTAAATTTTTTTCTACATTATAATAGTTTGGATTATCCAAAAACAAACTTATAAAGTTAAAAGTTGATGTTAACTAAGTAATATAACCGTAAATTAACTAACATACTAATTATAAGAAAATTAACAAAATACAAAGTATTTAAAATAAATACAGCTAATAGAAATCAAAATTAAAAGTAGAGAAGTAAAAACTAAAAAGATAATTATAACTAATATTAAAGCAATGCTATTTTATATAATCATCAAAATATTACATTGCCATTTTTCACATATCACAAAGATGCCAGCAAACAGATTCAGAGGTCTAAATCATGGGAAGAAAGGTAAATTTTGTCAATAGAGTATAGAAGTCATTTTAAAAAAATGTCATCAATAATTCTTCTTACAAATAGGATATTACACTAAAACTATGCTATTTGTAAGAAGAATTATGTGGATGTCTTCCCCTTCCTCCTCCTCTGACTTAACATTGTCAGATTCATCCATCTGGGTTTGTCCAGAGCACTCCTAACTTATGTCAGACAAAACTAAAGAAATATGATATTCTTTGTCTTGAAAAATGGCTTTTTAATTTTTCTTTGGCAAAAGTTTTATAATGTAATGTCTCACAGCATTCACTATTGCAAAAGATAAAAACTTTGATGTTATGATATACTATATCTTACAATGTTTAAAATTTTGGGTTAACAGTCATTAAATACCAATTTTGCTTGTTGCTTTAAGTGTAGCAGTTGAATCTTCTGAGAATCAGTCAAGTTGATATTCCTACTATATTATAAAATTTACATCATCAATGCCTGATGACTCATTATAAAACCATAAACAATGAACTTTCAAAATAAACTTAACATACATTATAGTTTCCACATCTTCCATTATTCAGGATAGCATTTGCTATCTGCTAGTGGATATGTGAAATATATTTAACTTCCTGCTGACGTATTAAAAGGAACACAACAGCTAGCATCTTGCCAATAAAAATGCATTGCGTTTTCACAGCATCTATTATAAATGTTTCAAGTATTTGTTCAGAATCTGTTATAAATCCCAATTCTAGCTTTTTCAAAAATGGCTATGGTGAGTTACAAGACTTGTCTTTAATAGCTGTAATCGATTACGAGGAATATCGGGTAGATAGATCCAAAATATTTGGCTATGTTCATGAAATTGTGCCTAAATACAGTAATGATATTTTCAAGCAAGCCTAGGTCAGCTGTACTGAATGATGTCTGGAATTCTTTAAAATAAATTTTGATATTGGTTGCTGTTTCTAATGAAAATACGAAACATTTACTAGTTTTAAAACAAACTTATACTCGGTAAATAATTATTTACTTTCATTCACAAGATTTTTAACAAGCAATAGTGATAAATTATAAAAATACACAAAACAATGTGCTGTGAGTACAAATATGCCGTAGATTGCATTATAAAATATAGGTAATAAAAAAATATAATATATACGATAGTTTTGCTGAAAGTTTCAACATGTGGGTTACATAATGCTAATTATTATATTATTACTTGATATCTAAAATCAAGATACGAATAAGATAACTAAGAAATTCAGTCTACGTATCTGACATATGAAGACGAAAAGACAATTACACCTCAAACTCTTTCAGATAGGCAAAAGTTAAAAATATGTTTATTTTTAGCTGTTTGTAAACTGTAAATTCTTTCGTCTATATTTAAAAGAAGATTCTGATCTTCTAGTTCAGGGCTTCTTAAACTATGGGTCGCGACCCCATTTGGGGTCGCTTAGCGAAATCTTGGGGTCATGAGATTTTAATGCAAAATATTGAAAATAATTTGTGAGAGTTTGAAAATGGCATGCTTTGTGTCGTAGGTTTCGTGAGTTGCACTTTGTGTCACTTCTGGTGCAGCGAGACAACGATTCAGCAACACTGATTGTAGTGTGAACTAGTGTAGTGTTGTTGCTTTTCAGTGTATTCAGTTGTCTCTGTTCCATTGTAACACAAGAGTGAACTGTGGTACACCATTAATTGTTCTTGCAAATTTGTATATATCTTCAATATATATGTATACTTTCATTGTATTTCATATGTTTATTGCAAAATACTTATATATCTTTATTTTATATTGGGGGGGCGCAAAAAAAATCACAATCATAAATGGGGTCGTGAATAACATAAGTTTAAGAAGCCCTGTTCTAGTTAAATTAAAACCTTCAAACATGGCACCGCCATAGTTTTCTTGTTGTCTTAGCAAACAGCTAGCACTCCTCAACCTCGCTAATAAAATTTTGTAAGCATTTTGAGATGGCACTGCAGCGAGCTAAAATAAGGAGTGAGTTTTATCACTGCACTGACATCTTGTTGAATAACAGAAAATGTGGTTTCAGTTGTGGTTTTCAGGAGTCAAAAATTAATCAGGAGTTGATTGAAAATGGTTGTTAAAAATTATTAATCCAATGGAAAATATATATATAAATGACAATATTCAGAATGATGTAAATTTGCACACTTTGAGTAGATCTTTTCTATGAAAACACTTTGTGGATTAATACTGCCTCACCAGACTTATTTATTATCATTATCATTAACTGTATTAGCAAATAAAGATAAGGCAATCAGTAAAATGTCAAGGAATCCTTGAAATTGTTGACAGCAAAGTTTGGGGACTCCTGATTTAGATGTATATAATTTTTAATTTAATATTAATTTTGATATGAAATTATAAAAATTTGCATGAGAATAATTTTAAAAAGCATGCTACATAGTTGTCAACCATCCATCTTTCGAGCTGATAATCCATCTTAGGAAGCAGTTGTCAGCCTGAGCTAGAAATTTTTTACCTTTAATGCTTACCTTCTAATAAAAAAATATTTATTTTCTACTCACAATAAAAAAAACCTAATTTTTTTATTTCTAAGTATATAAGTTCCTAATTTTAAAATGTATGGGTCAGCAATTCTGAATAGGTGGCAACACAGACCACTTGACCATTTAACATCATACAGCCATCATACAGCCTAAATTTGGCTTCAAGTGACTTTCAAATTAAAACTAAACACCGTAAACACTGAAATCATTACATACTAAAATAAAAAATAAAATGAACATACTTGTATAATCTGTAAAGATTGTCACTTGATGCCTAAAGAGGCTGAAAACATTTTGTTTTTGATTCCAATACATAACATTTGCTGGAAGATTGTGTGTGTGTGTGGTGTTCAGTTTTAATTTGTGTATGTTCAGCTTTTGCAGACTTGTGACAGACTTTTTCTTATTTCCAAATATCAAGAAAAAACTGTACAGACATAATTTTGGAAACTCTAGAGAGTTGCTATTACAAAGATCATATCAAAGTGATTTCAGAAGAGACATGGCACCAATGCTTCCCTGATTGGTTCTGGAGAATACATCTCTGTAATAAAGTCAATGATTGCCAAATTATATCAGGCTGTATTACTACTATTATTATTAATTAAATGCTAAGTAATTTGGCCGTAGAGGCAGGCATTAGGTACTACATCTCATGTACTCATAATGGTGGAAGTTATCTTAAAAAGATATAGACTGAGTTTATGAGTTATCTACATTCCTTAGAATCCAGAAAATTTAATCGTTACCCATATTTATATGTATATATACATCTCCAGAAACAAAATCACTATTGGACAAAAGAAAATTTTATTTATCTATTGCTTTAGTTTATTTTATGTATTTTTATACTAGTTTTTTCTTTTTTAAACTCAATGTAAAATACTATGACAACAGAGTAATATACTCTTCATTTAAAATTAAAAGAAATAAACCATAAATTATTTCCTGAATTCCAATGTCTCTGAACCTTTTCTGAACCAGATATTTGTTATTATTATAAAGTGATCACTATCCTATCAAAAAGCTTTAATATGCTAAACTTTGTTGAATTTTTGGCCAAAAATTGTTATAAAAAATTTAAACTAAAATAAGGCTTATAAAAACTAAAGTTAAGGAAAAAAATTTAAATTTTATGAAATATTTAAAAAAATACTTGACAACAATTAATTAATGATTAATCATATGATTAGACAATTATACATTGCTGATTAATCATTAATCAGCAAACTTAATAATTGTCTCATCTTTACTATTTAATAAATTACTGTGATCAAAAAGTATTGGGGATGATTCATTTAAACTGCATGCATATAAGAGGATGCTGTCGTCATTTTTTTCATCATTTGGTACAACTTTCATTGACATCTAGCAATAATCTGTATGTCGGTGTTTGTTTTCATTTGCAAATAAATGCTTGTTTTGTGTGTAAAGAATTTTATGCTGGCATTTGACATTTTCCAAATGGTGAGTGTAATTCAGCAAAAAACATGCATTAAATTTTGTTTCCACAATGTAATTACTGCTACAAAAATGTTGCAAAACTTTTATTTTCAGCACAATACTTCTTGAGTCATCTTGAAATTGTTTAATTTTTTTTCAAAAACAATGTGTTTGAGTGGCCAAGGAAATGCTTTCTTAAGGGGAATCATTCTTAAAATGCATTATTATGGGTGATGAAACATGGATCTACATTTTTGACCCTGAAACAGCTCAACAATTGAGTGAATGGTGCTCCAGAGGTGAATCAAAATCAAAAAGATCACATAAAAGTCAGTTGAAAATCAAGGTTGTGTTGATTTTTGCTTTGATTGTTATGATGATTTATAACACAAGTTTATTTCAATTGGTCAAACTGTCAACAAAGAATATTTGAGCATTTCGTATTGTTTGTGTGAAGCAACTTGTAGAAAATAACCTGATTTATGGTGAGAAAACTCATACAAATGGGATAAAGGTTTTTATTGTTTTGTTGTTTTTTCTCCCATATCATTGTTGGTTAGTAAGAAATGCCTCAATCCCTATTGGTTTATTCAATATACTAGCATGTAAACAGAATGATTGCAGCACTGTTATAAAAAAAGAATAAGTATGGTTTTAGATGCTCATAATAAAAGAAACCAGGGTCTCTTTTACTTAGCTTCCTGTCCACATTGCATTGTAATGAATTTGCTTGCTTGATATTCAAAATGCTAAGAAAAAGAAGTGCATGGTTGGCTATGTAACTAACTTAAAAGTGGTGCAACTGACACATAAATAACAACTATGTTCATCAGCTAAACAGAATTCTTAAATTAAAAATGCTTGGGTACTATGTGCTCTCTATTCCTCTATTCCCAATGTTTCAAGCAGGTTGCCTTCTATTCTCAAGTGATCAATATAACTAACCTAACCTATCTGGTAAAATTCAAGCTCTGAATGAGGTGTTTTACACTTCCCCGAGAATTGTAGACTTCCCTATATAAGCAAAGAAGTCAAAGAAACCATACGTATACAGTACATGTGACGCTTTGTGAGATATTCACCTCCAAAGATCAGGTTTTAACATGCATCAGTATACTGTCTATTCTCCATGCTATGCATTGTCAAGGCAAGCAATAGTGAGCCATGACTGACACACTGCATATAGTCATACACTTTGGTACGAGCAATAGTGAACACCGAAGTGCCCAGTTGGGGGCAAGCCCTCACACCCCCTAAAACTATACAACATCAAGTACTCCAAGAATAGTTAAGTGAGCTACTTGAAGCGGGCATATTCACGTGGGCTAAACAGTTAAATATGAGTCTTAGCAGAGTGACATGACTCACAATCTTGTGCAACCTGATTTTGGGGGACTGTATCTTGCAAAGGGTCACTTGTAGAGGTATGACTTTTTTGCTTCTATAGATATGCTCTATAGCTCTGTTAGGTCCCAATTGTCTTGTCCAGTGTCCAATTGAGAGGTCCAATCAAACTTCAGACAATTTTATCCAAATAACATACAAGATAATTTTCTAATAATTTACACACTGCATATCGGTAGGAACAAACAAACGTACAGGTAGCTCTTGGTTTACGCCAGCTCAATTTACGCCAATTCACAATAATGCTGCTGCGCAATTCATCATGTAATTCCCCATTTCTTCAGGTGCTAGACGAATTTTTGTTTCAGTGTTGATGTATTTACTGAGCCACGACGTTGTACATTCGTTAGAACAAAGATTTTTATTGAATATATTTATTTTTTCTGTTTAATATTGTTGGGTATGTATACATTTACATTAATTTAATGTTAAAATAAATAAAAATATTAATATTAAAACACTAATTGTTTAGGTACCCATGTATATAAAAATAAAGGAGGCTTATTATGTCAGATAAAAGAAGTTTACCTGAGTTATCTAAACATGTTAAGAAGGCACGGCAGTCTATCTCCCTAGAAACAAAAATGGAAGTTATTCAACGAATGGAAAATGGACAAACACGCCCTAATGTCTGTAGACCTTTGAACTTACCTCCATCGAGTGTTACTACCATTATAAAAAAATGCAGATAAAACTAAACACTGCTCAACAGTTTACCGCTGTAAATGTAAAACATGAGTTACAGTAGAGGTAAAATTTTTGATAAAATAGAAAAACTTATCGTTATGAGTGGATGATGCAAATCAAAAAAAAAACATTCCCTTGACTCAAGCTGCTATAACAGAAAAAGCAAAATTAATTTTTGATAATCTTAAGGAGACAGATGGAGGCAAAGAAACTTTTTTGGGAAGCAAGGGTTGGTTTATGAAATTTAAATCCCGAAGTAACTGTCGTAGTGTAAATTATGTGGTGAAGCAGCAAGTGGTGGCTGCTGCTTTTCCTAAGGAATTTCAGGGTTATATAGAACAAAGCAACTATTCTCCAGACCTTATCTTCAATGTTGATGAGACTGGGCTTTATTGGAAAAAGTTACCAGCATGAATTTTTATTTCTCATGAAGAACATTCTGTTCCAGGTTTTAAAGTTTCGAAAGATAGATTAACTCTTTTGTTGGGAGCCAATGTTGGAACTTTGAAACTTAAACTAATCATTCACATGCCACATGTTTTAAAGGGTCTAAATAAAGACATGTCAGCTTATTGGAAATGAAACAAGAAATCCTGGGTTACATAAGATGTTTTCACAGATTGGTACACAAGTTATTTTTGCCCTATTGTGCTTCACTTTTGTAAAGAAAATAAATTACCACCCAAGGCACTTCTTCTCTTGGACAATGCTCCAGGACATTCTCAAAACCTTGATGAAATAAAAACACCATTGGATATCAAGGTTGTTTACATGCTTCCCAATACATCATCTCTTTTGCAACCAATGAATCAGAGGGTTATTGCAACCTTCAAAGCTTATTATCTCTGTGATACATTCATGGAAATGATGAGAGTTTTAGACACTCCAGACAAAACAGTTAAAGACTATTGGCAGTCTTTTGATATTTTGAAAGGCAATAAAAACATCAACTCAACTTGGGATGAAGTTTCAGCAAAATGATTAAATAGAGTTTGGCGTAAACTTCTGCCAGCATTCATGCATGATTTTGAAGAAGTAGAACATTAGGAGAATTTTATTTAATTATTTAGGACTAGAACATTAGGAGAATTTTATTATTTAACTAGCTGACCCGGCCACGCGTTGTTGTGGCTCAAAATGTAGCTATCATAAATGTATAACATTTCCCCCGTGGGGTAAATTTCAAAAAATCCCTTCTTAGTGTACAGTACATTCTCTTGACGTACCCTATTAAAACGCAATCAAAAACGCATCTAAAATAGTATAATAAAAGCAGAGTTCTTCACAGTAAGCCTTAATCCTGTCCCTCTCCCCGCTGGGGAATATCAAAAAATTCCTTTTTAGTGTATATTCTGTTGATGTACCCTATTAAAACACAATCAAAAATGCATCTAAAATAGTATAATAAAAGCCGAGTTCTTCACAGTAAGCCTTAATCCTGTCCCTCTCCCCCCAGTAGGGGGAATTTTGACATGTATATTATATAAAAACACGTGCGTATTCGAATGCAACGTTGTGTCAAAATTTCAAAGGAATCGGTAGGAACAAACAAACGTTATATTTTATTTATATAGATAGATAGAAAATGATCTGCTTTAGTCCATTCTCACAGAATAGCAAACTTAAGTCGTCGGAAGTTAGCGCCATCTGTTGGACATGAAAGCCTTAATCTATATATAAATATATTTTTGAAAGGGGGGAAATGGTGGTCTTCACATATGCCACAAACCTTCGCGGGTGTGTATTAAACAACTTCCCGAAGTTTCATGGAAATCGGATAAATGGTGTGGTAATGCATGAAGGACAAACACACACACAGACACACAGACAGACATACATTCGTTTTTATATATATAGATTGAAGACATTACCAGACTTGTGCATGATGTGGGATTGAAAGATGTGACAGAACTTTTAGAAGCTCATGATCAGCCACTCTCGAATGAAGACTTAGAAGAATTATACAAAGAATTAGATTGTGAACAGTCATAGAAGGAAGAAAACGAAGAAGAAACTCCAAGAGTTATGAAAATGGCCGATCTAAAACGTATCCTTTCAACTATGGAAAGTGAGTTATGAACTTTCCATAGTTGAAAGAACAGATGAACTATGACGAATGACCTTTGTGAGTTAGACAACGATTGGGAGCAAAGTGCAAATGTAAAAAGGAGCATCGTCGCATCCATTCCGAAATTCTTAATGAAAGAAAACAAAAATCTAAGCAATTAAAATTGGATACTTTTTTCTGAAAAATGTAAGAGATCCGAAACTTTGAAATATCATTTGTTTTTCTGAAGATTTTTTAATAAAAACATTTCACTTTATTTTATCACAAAATACATTTTAAAAATTAAATTTATATATGTATTTTGTATCATATTGTACTAATAAACAAAATTATTTGCTTATTTTTCACTTATGCAGAACCTAATCCTATGCCTCACTGTAAATATGGATTCATTTTACACCAATTTACACTGGCTTTTCTAGGAACAGAACTGCAGCATAAACTGAGGGCTACCTGTATAATCAAAATTCTCACAGTTTTCTCTAAGCCTGACATTGATTCAAGATAATGTTTTATCATCTTTTTAATGTAGAACATGAATTATATACTTTCTTGATGATTCTATACTGATATCATTCTGAGCAAATACTGTAGATACAATGATTTTAATATTTCTGATGATGATAAATTAAGTGAATTATGCTACAGTTACTTTCATACATTAAACATTATTTTGAGTACAATGTAGTTAATCAAGCAATATCAAATAATTGGCAATGTAATAATAATGTACTTGTTTAAAAATTAAAAAAAATTCTTTCAAAAATAAGCAGATGATGCTGAAAATTAATCAATCAGATGTGATAATTGGCTATGAATGAGATTGAAGTTTATCAGATTGTTTTCTGTTCGAATAAAAATGTCAGACTGAAAACAGATATGCCAAATGACTACAAGATTAAGTTGGGCTACTTCTCCAAGATTATTTTTAATTAATTTCTAAATAATTTGTTGTTAGAAATTTGTTATTGTCAGTGTCTATTTACAAATTAATTTAAAATAATTATGGAAAGTAGCCCAATTTAATCTAATAGTTATTTGGCATATTACCAATATATTATATAGAGAAGGCTGAAAGGCCTCTGCTGGGATGATGTACAGAGCTATGTTGGACTTGTGGTGTACCGAGATCTCGGTACACCTCAAGTCCACCATAGACAGCACCATATACAGTAGAGCATCGATTATCCGACTTAATTAAGAACTGGGGTTGATCGGATAACTGAAAAGTATAAAAAAATACATTATTAGTATAGTGTATTAGGCCTGGTTTAAATACTGGCCTCCCTCTCATGGTCAAGCCAGTGCTGCCAGCTAAAACATGCAAAAATTTAACAAAAATAATATTAAAGTAGCCAAGACATAACCAAATATTGTAGTGCCACATCACTAGCGGACATTTGAATTTGCCAACTAGAACGCAGTCGGTTAATCGGGGGTCAGATAATTGATGCTCTACTGTATTAGGTTTCAAGATGTTTGTATATGAAAACAGATACAAAAGTTAGTAGTTTCTAACAAAACTGGATATGTCACCATGATTATCACGAATTATCTTTATTATTAAACTTATCTTGAAGTTCATTTGTTTCATTGTTTCCTTCTTTTGTGGGGATTTTTGAGTTTTATTTTATTATTGTATTAGCTCTGTTTATTAAATTGGGTTAAACATCCTTTTTTAATGTATGTTTACTTTTTAAAGTAAAAATTATTAAATTATGATTACCCAACAAAATGATTATCAATTACTCCAATTATTGAAGAATGAGGTCGCTTAATGATTAATTGGTGAAGGAGCCAATTAGTAAACAATTAATTGGTACATCTCTATTAAACAGTTAATAGAAATGTTATAATATATAAAAATTATCCAGAATATAAATTATATGTCTTAAGAAAGAAGCTAACATTCTAATAAAAAAAAAAGTGTTTTGTTCTCAAGTGAGTTGTAAACCTACATCCTTTGAATTTGTAATGGAATGACAGGTTCAAATCTCATCTGGAATGATAATATAGTTTTTACCAGTCTCATTTTTATTTCTTTCTTTGGATAGCCAGTGTTACAATATTTTATAACCAACTATTACAATGATAAATTATTATATATTATAGATTATTTGTTTATTCATAATTTCAACTAATACAACTTTTACACAAATCTTATATATAAAATTCTCGTGTCACAATGTTAGTTACATTACTCCTCCGAAACGGCTTTACCGATTTTTACCAAATTTTATATGCATATTCAGTAGGTCTGAGAATCGGCTACTATCTATTTTTCATACCCCTACACCATTTCCCCCTTTCAAAAATATATTTATATATGAATTAAGGCTTTTATGTCCAACAGATGGCGCTAACTTCCGACGACCTAAGTTTGCTTTTCTGTGAGAATGGACTGAAGCAGATCATTTTCTATCTATCTATATAAATAAAATATAACGTTCGTTTGTTCCTACCGATTCCTTTGAAATTTTGACACAACGTTGCATTCGAATACGCACGTGTTTTTATATAATATACATGTCGAAATTCCCCCCAGTGGGGGGAGATGGACGGGATTAAGGCTTACCGTGAAGAACTCGGCTTCTATTATACTATTTTACGTGCGGTTTTTTGCGTTTTTAATTGCTTTTTAATAGGTTACGTCAACAGAATATACACTAAAAAGAGATTTTTCGATATTCCCCAGCGGGAAAAGTGACGGGATTAAGGCTTACTGTGAAGAACTCGACTTTTATTATACTATTTTAGACGCGTTTTTGATTGCGTTTTAATAGGGTACGTCAAGAGAATGTACACTAAGAAGGGATTTTTTGAAATTCCCCCCACGGGGGAAGTGTTATACATTTATAATACATACATTTTGAGCCACAACAACGCGTGGCCGGGTCAGCTAGTATAATACATAATTAGTATTCAACAATATGTGAAATTATTATTATTAGTGGATGAGATTCAATGACCAAAAAAGTTTTTTGGCAAAAGTTTAGTAAATGATATTTGTTCTGTTGTTTTTTCAAAAATTTATAACTGACGTTTTTGTCAAAAAAGCAAATCATTCTTGGCATTTCCAAATTCACTGACAATATTATTATTATTATTATTATTATTATTATTATTATCAACAAACCTAAATCTTTAGCAATATGATGCAAAGTTATTCTGTAAATATACAATTTTGTTTTAATCCAATAAAGAGATTTCAGGAAAAGTGAATAAATCTTTAATTATTAATTACACATAATATTTCTATTTAATTATACATAATTGTATAAAACTATCTTTTCCTTTCAGTTTAAAATGTGTGACAACTAGCTTTTGTAAAAAATTTTTAAAAAATTAAAATATAATAATCTTTGAAAGTATTCAAAAATTTATCAAAATTTTATAATATAGATTACTATTATAAACAAACAAACTAAATTATCTTAAAAATACTAATTTTAATACTTTCTTGCAAACAAAATTCTATTCACAATGGTTGGCTTTAGTGTTACAATGTATCGGGTTTAGTAGTGTTGTTTGTTTACCTATTCACAAAGTTGTTTATCAACTATTACATTTTTAAAATTCTCTTAAATATATTATCCAAGATCAATAACAAATATAAAAACTAAAAGAAAAAAATTTTTAAAAATCTGTAATGATTAAAGTTAGAGAAAAATTCATGTATGAAAACAGATATTAATAAAAACATAATAATGAAACTTGTGTGAAAATTTTTAGCTCTCTTAATATTTTTAATTAAGCATTTATTGTTTATTTATATGAATTTAATAATTAATTAATAATAGTAAATTTTATAGTTCAACAACAACTAAAAGAGTTTTATATTATTTAAAGTCACTATTATAAATTTGTCATTCTAATAGTTACTACTATCATAAATATGTGAAAGAAAAACAATATGATAAATCAATTTCTTACTATCATAAACATACATTATATG